>NC_041056.1:29013615-29340809 GCF_900634775.1 Gouania willdenowi
ACTGACCTGCATTTCACCCTCCTGGTGATACAGAGGAGGAGAGATTGGCAGACGAGCTATGACAGTAGCAACACCTTTAAAATACGTCCCAGGAGTACAAAGACTACAGAGAACCGCTAAGAATCATGGGACATGTAGGATTTTAATGTAAACTACTACGCGCCGGTGCGCCCAAGTATGTAAGCTCTGAGGAAAGCGGACAGTCCGCGCTGAGTCTGTAGTGCTCGGGGTCCGCTCGAGTATGTTTGAGCCTTGAGGCTAACACCGGATTACCACAGAATGCGTAACTACTTCGTCACGTCTGTTAATCTGTGCCTGTGCACTACTTCCTGTCCCACACAAGCTCATCTTTGCTGAATTTATGCGGCTTTGCTCCGGCATCCGGCAAAAATAGAAGGTCTGTGTATCTGTTGTGGAGGGCGCCGGACTGACGGAGTAGGTACACAGCTGTGACGAACCACATACGCATGTAATGGAAATTGACACATTGACTGTAATGGAAACGTATCATCTCCGTTAGTGTTACGCAGCAGATACACCACAGTGGAATGGATTGAATGGCTATTCAATCTTTTTTATATATATATATATATATATATATATATATATATATATATATATATATATATATATATTACTCTTTTTATTTGAAAAAAAACATCTTACCTAATTTCATTTTGTGGAACAAATGGTGATGAAAGAAAAATTGACTAGGACAAAAGAATACTGCGTGGCTCTTTTATTGTTGAAAATGGTTTATCCTGATTCAATAGAGGACTTAAAGCTCATGTATTTACTCCATTGACCCTTATTGTTAGTCTGATTTTGAAATTGATTTTCATAAACATGACCGCAGTGCAAAACAGGGGTGGGAAAAAAACCCACTAAATCTTAACACTAAAGATTTAAATTGTTAGCAGGATTATGGCAAATGAAATTAGTCTATTACAAGATAGCAGCTATGCTACACATTCATCACCTAAATGATGAAAACTATCACACAAAATTGTGCAATAGCAGATACAGTGTCATCAAGCCAAACACTACCTCATTCCAGAGTTTGAACCGTTTAAAAATAGACTTCGATGTAGCAATTTTTAGCAGGAACATCAGAAGCTGCGTTCAATGGTTTGAAAAACAAAAACTAATAAAAGTCAAATCCTATGTGCAAAATCAACGTGTCAGAGCATGCAATCATTACATAAAACAACATTCAGTTTAGTTTCACATATTATTGATTGGATATTTAGCATTTTCTGGAATCAGTAAGAAGTATTGAAGAGGTAGAACGTATGCTTTGGGTTGAGATAAATTAAAATTACATCAAGTTTACATCAGGAAATAATATTCAGAAAACGTAACAGTGTGTCACGGCAAATTTGCGGTTGACCTCATTTGGAGACATGATTTATTGCTCTGGTTGAGTGATGGAGTCCAGGCGAGGCATTGATGATTTTATAAAAAAGGTTTATTATAAAACTAAGTAAAAAAGAGTACAAAGATGGACAAAATTAGTGACCGCCCGGGCGGACGTCCGATGATCGAGTGGCACAGTTCTAACTCATCACGTATATTCCCCCTCAGTCCCCCTCCCTCCTCCCCCCAGGAGATAAGGAGGACAGGGTGGAGGTGATAGGAGAGGGTGAAAAGAGACAGTTTCTTCTTTGGGTCAAAACAACCAGTTCTCTGGTATCTCCTGATTGTCGTGAGTGTTAGAGGTGTGTGCGTGTATGGTGTTTGTGTGTATGAATGGATGTGTATTGGGTGTGTATGTGTGACTATGTGAGTGTGTGTACGCATGTGAGTGTGTACACAGAGGGTGCCTGTGCGTCTCGACCTTGTGAGATTTCAGTATTGTTTTGGGAAGACATCATGTGCTTTTGAAGAGGTGGCCTGACCCAGAGCTAGAAGCAAAGTTGAAGACATGAGAATAACACAATGGAAAGTTACAACCCAAGGCTTAAGGATTAAGATATATGAGTAAATATATGAGTAAATATATTATTAAGCATAACTAATAATTTTGCCATAACAAGTGTCAACCAGTATCATGCAGTTTGCACTAGGGAGCAAATACTTAAAGATATCAATGAATTTGAACAATCATTTGATCAAACTTTTTTGTGGAGCACTTTTTTTACAAGCATCAATGTGATGGTCTGCAGTAAAAACATGTATATGTATATGAATACAGACACAAGAAGACAAAAGATCTATTATTTGCTGTTTTGCAACAGACATGTAAAAGCTGTGTAGAAGTGGCTCTCTTTTTATTGATAAGGAAATTATCTAAGATTTTATCTGATCTGGCACAGCTACAGTCAAACAGGCTTTAAGGCACGTTCACACCAAACGCGTCAAAAGCGTCTGTTACACATACACAATATATGGTGGATGTGCTTCTAAGAGGGTTGAGAGGTCCCTCTGTCGTCCCGCACCTCCTGTGTGGTGTATTTTGAAGCTTTACGCTGCGCATTTTGAGATTTCAAGCTTTTGACGTGCGTTTGGTGCCTCCAACGCGGCCAACGCTAGAGTTGGGATTGTTGAACTTTTGGGGCATATCGCGGCTTTATTTATCAAGTAAAGCCAAGTCACTCTCTGGATAATGTAGAGCCGATGAACAGGAGTCGGAGGCAACGTGTTCAGCAAGGAACTCCAATCTTCATTCTCCATTCAACCACACTTCTCTATAGCAGTCTAACATCACAGTGCACACACTGAGTCACACCGAAATACCGGAAACACCGCCTTCTCAACACAATGTTCCCACCACTTCACAGTCACTGGGTGAATTATGAACGTAACTGATCACCACAATACCATCCATTGTATGAACACCACTGGCAACAGAGAAGCCCCTCCCCTAAACACGCTTTCTTCCCAACTTGTTTGGACGCATGTCCTGAGCGTCTTTGACTCTCGGTGACAAGCGTCTGATTCATTGAGCACAAGCGTCTAACTAGAGGCGTGAGGCACAATTTTGAAGCCCGAAACGCGTTTGGTGTGAACACACCATTAGTGGAATGTGGTCACTGGGTCAAAAGGGTGGACACAAGTTGGTAATAAATAAAGCAACCAATTATTAATTCAATAGAAATAAAGCCATTCATATATTGCTAATGTGTTAAGTCCAAACCATGGATAATAATGTGTTTTCCAGATACTTTAATGAGTACAAAATGCAAAATTCCTAGCCCAATTCAAACAATTGTTTTTAAATTTATTTTATTTCTTTTAATTATTCTTTTACTAAAATGGCTTGCATCAAGTACCCTGATATCAACTATATATATATATATATATATATATATATATATATATATATATATATATATATATAACACAAAAGCTGCTAATTACAATCTAATGTCTTGATTATTTGTTGAATAGGAATGTCCACATCTGATTCATCATTCCTCTGAAATATGTTGGAATTTAATAATGTCTTGATTAATAACTTTGTAAATATTATTTCTTACACCGCACTGGTTTGGTAAATTCCTGTTTCAATAATGCTTCCTGGCAAGGTGCTCACTTTCCCCTTCTGTTTAATAATGGTTGAGAGAACAGCCATGTAGTGCCCAGTGTGTTGGTATCACATTGAAACACATTGTTAGAAGCTTCACAAGTTTATCATTGGCATAGAGAATGGTTTGCATGGCTTATGTGTGCATATTGGTGTGTGTGTGTGTGTGTGTGTGTGTGTCAGTGTAGGAGTTGAAAGACAGCTTGTGTTGTCCTCATGTCAGTCTGGCTTGCTCTGTGTATCTCACAAAGACTCGTGCACTCACAAGCATCCACTCAGCAGTATAAAGCGCAAAGCAATCAGTGGAAGCAGCAAATGCTACACAGAGAACATCTGTGCAGCCACACAAAGCCAAATCCGCTCCGCTGGGAGACAGTGACCACGGACACACTGGTGTATGGATCCGGCGCCACTTCCTGGAGGCCATATAATGATTGATGCGAGCAGTTGTTCTTTACACAACAATCTATGGATTCTGAACCCACTGGAGAGAGGCTTCGTCAAGGCCGAGTGAACAAATAAGGCACAATTCCATTGTCATTGACAATCAAATTATCCTGCTAGTTTAATTAGGGCCAGGTTGCACAAAGTTGGCTTAATACACCTCTGGGAAGAGGAGGAAACGGTAAAGTAGGCGATGACATGCAGTGAGTGTCACTGAGAGTCTTGAGCTGTGCATTGGAGAGTGTTTCTTGGCAGAGTGCTGAGTAGAAGGATGATGAAAAGTTCTGCAACAGCAGCAGCGATCTCAGACCTGCCAGACCCAAACTAACTCCGGCAGCAGCGCACGGAACAATGGCATTAGTATGTTGAGTAGAACTCTAGATCAGTCCTTCCCAAACTTTCTCCAGTCCCGTACTCCTTCAGACATTTAACCTGAAGCCATGTTCCCCTTACTCATGCACATTTACAAAAAACATAATAATGTAATGCCAGATACAATGAAGCCCTACAGGGAAATTTGTCCCTGAATTTTACCTATCCTGTTGAGGAAATATATATAATGAATAATAATAATAATCTGTAAGCACACAGAATCAGGATCAGAATCAAAAAAGTACAGTTCAAAACAGCACAGCGAACTTAACATTGCAGTTGGTGCGAAGAACAGAAAAAGAACAAAAAACAAACCAGAAAAAAAAAAAAAAAAAAATTTATAATAATAATGATAAAAGAAAGGATAAAGGGATAAATGAATAAATAATTCAGAATTCTCACTTGTTTGCTTTATTTAATTAGTTAGCCTATTTCAGTGATAAAGCAATCTCATTGTGTTGGAAAAAATAAATCTACTATTTGTGAATTGAACATATAGTATTAATAGAACATATTCATCACCCTGAAACTGTGAAATACAATTAACTTCAAGTATACTGAGAATGAAGTTTTTTTTTTTTTTTTTACCCATACCCTAATTTGGGAACCTAGGAACTATAGATTATCACTCAAATAGACTCATTAGATTCATCATTATTATTGTCCCCAGTCAATCTGATTCAAAGACATAAAACACATAGTTTGTTCTGTCAATTCATTTGTGTGTTTTTTTTTTTTTTGCCTCAATATGAATAAAAAATACGTTTAGTTTAGTTTTTTTTTTTAATCAAAATGAATAAACATTAGCTTGCTATGGTGTTGCTGCAAAGTGAACTCTGTGGGACAGTTGTGATCGGTAGAAGTAGATGCTCTGTAAATGTGAACATATTTACTGATAGAGACACAATGTAATCATACAAACGTGTTATTTTGCACCTGGAACTCAAGTCGCACCTGTGCAAACGTGAGCAAATAGCTGACATGGAATAAATTATTTCACTGTTTTCAAATCAATGTTTTGCATTAGTTCCACTTAAAAAGAAAGCAAGTCAACTTAAAGTTTTCAGTTTTTCCAACTCAATAATTTGCATAACCCAAAAGTAAAATACTGCTGCTTTCTAACCTACCCTCTCTCCTTCTGCCCATTGAGGCTGCAGCACAGAGGAACAGTTAGGGTAAATCGCCTTGCTTAAGAGTTCATAGCAATGGCCTACAGTGGGCTTTGAATTACTTTTTGTTGTAACCTTATAATGAAATTTTAGTTTGCTTAATAACTGAAATCACTGTTTTAAGTTGGCATAAAAACTCAATTTAAAATAAGATTTTTAATTTTTTTTTTTTACATTTCTTTAGAGTAATTCTTGAGTAGGTTTGTATATATATTTTCGTTATGATGTGAATTTTTAATATACCGCCGTACCGGCTTATTTATTTACACAACTTTCGGAACGCTACGCTTTCAGACCGGACACTTTTCAGTGTTGCACTTCTAAATAGGAAGGTAAACAGTAGCGCTCTGGTGTTAGTTATGGTGTAAATCATACGTGTAAATGGATAAAAAAGACACAATTGAAAGCTCTGAAGCTGCATGTGATCATGTGCCTGCGTGTGCATGCCTCTGCTAGGAAAACAACACTCACGGACACGGAGGCACGGTTAGCTTAGCATGTAATACACAAAAAAGAGAGCTAAAAACTGCAATTTGTAATTCCTATAACGCGGAAATAAGTCCTGGTGGTGCTGCAAACAAAACGCGACATTATTCACCATAAGAAACCACCACACCACTGAGTATGCAGCATTTAAAGCTACAAATCAAACTAATGCTAAAGCTAAGCTAGCGCGGCAAAGAGCCATTGCGCTGATGTTGCAAACTTGTATTACTACTAGTGTGGAATTATTCTACAATATTCTCTCATCATGACAGTAAAATAGACCATCCTAAGTCAATCAACTGTAGTAATTCCTCTCTCAACCAGTAGAAAATGCTGTGAACACCTGATTATGCATGAAAAAAAAAAATATACTGTGAAACCATTATATTTTTGACAAATACTGTGATATACATTCTTGGTCATACCGCCCTGCCCTATGATCACATAAAGGATGTGGAATGCTTAAAAAGTAACTAAACCCCTGCTTTCTGCTGACCTGCCAGTATGGGGGAAATTCAAAAACTGCCTTGATTATGGGCGTCACTGTTGTAGCAGTAAGACACGCCCCTCAGGCAGTGCATCTATGATAAAACACAACAATTACACACACACAATCCCCACGTGAAGCTGCATTCACAGCACTACGGGCACTATCACTGGCCTCTGTTCATGGCTCAGCAGAGGCTGGAACGCCGCTTACACACACGGGAAGACACACACACGACAAGAACATACACGCACACACAGAGACAGACGGGAATGCACACACAGATAGCTTGATGAACCCTCTGATTAGCACGGAATCTGCTCTTCATAGAAGCACAGAGTCAAAAACATCACAGCTGAAGAAAGGAAATTCCTAAATATAGCTGTCAATCAATGCTCACTGAAGGCTGTGATTGGAGGAAACCCTCCTCCCTCCTCTCAACTTTTATAAGAGGGGCGGGGCCAACAGTAAAGTGATGACTCAGGGCAATCCAAAGAATCCATCTCAGCCAATAGCAAAATTCAATTGTAATAGCCAGCGTTAAACCCTTAGAGACCAGTAACCTTGACATTTTACAACTAAATAGGCAAAACTAAAATACTTTTATTAAAATGTTAAAAGTTGGACTAGAATCAATCAACAGCACTACTGAATACCCAAATACATATGTAATAAGCAGAAAAAAGTGGGTTTGGGGTTTAGTTACATTTCATCAGATGTGGCTTCTTGCGTTAAATGTTTTCAAAGCTATCAGCATTCACACTCATGGATAAGCACAACATTCTTTATCTTTAGATTTTCCACAGCATATCTCTCTTTATTAAAAATGGAGGGGAAAAGATAACAAAAGATAAAACATTCTTATATATTAAAAATCTTTTAGAAGAAAAATGATCAAATCTTAATTTGAACATGTTGCAAAAATACTAGTTACAAGTGCATTGTGGGTCATATGACTGAATATAGTCTTTTTTTTTTCCAACCACTGATGCATTTGTCTGCTCCTTACTTCCAACTTGACCCATTTTACAACCCATTTTATGAGCCACCTGTGAGTTCATCTTCAGTTGAAGGAAAAAAAAAACTTAAACTTTTAACTGCAGCTAATTTAAAATATATATATATAAAGCTGTATTTTTTTCTGTTGCAAGTTCACCTGAAGATTATCTCTTTAGGGAATGCGATTCTTTAGCAGCACAAAGTTCTGCATCACAGCCTGAACGCCCTGGATGGAGTTTCTGGGGCAGAAAACCTAAAGTTTGCATGTTCAAGTTGCTCTTTGGGTATAATGGGGTTATTCTTGTAGATTAAAATAGGACGTTATCGTATGTTGGTAATTTAGATAGTTTAGTACAGGATGCTACACAGAATAAACCAGGTAATGGCCACGGTTAGTTGTTTACATGATGTTTTTTCATTCGGAATTAGATATTCTGAATTAAATCATTCGGAATTAGATATTCTGTATTAAATCATTCGGAATTAAAGTGTTCTGCTTCATGTTTACATGGAAATAGTAATTCCCGAAGTGAGGTTTACATGGAAAACTGGTTTATTTGGCTTTATTTAATTCTGCTTTAGATCTGGGGTAAACATGACGTATCGTATTGGGAGAAACACACAACAAACCATTTATTGTCGGCTGTAACACAAACAACCACTCATGAGAACTGTTTTCACCTTTATTTTGATTGTAGTTTTGAAGCAGCAGCTCGACAATAACACACGGTTTCAGTTTGGACCGTGGAGCGTAAAGGAGATAGGAGCTAATCACAGTAAAAGCCTAGTAAAACTCAGGAAAACAATAACCAGGAATAAATAGTTGTTCCCTGGTAAAGACAGTAGCTCTAACAACAGGTAAAATAATAAACTGGTGATGTTACAGCCTGTGAATACAGTATGGGGACGCATTTACTCCACCTCCGTCCGGTGAAACCTGTTCCGTTTACCGAGGTCCGTGTGTGTATAATAAGTCCGTTTGTCCGTGTGAAAGTATGCATGTGTATGCTTCCGACCATCCACTCTTTTCATTATATCCATGTGTTTTAAGGCTCTTCTTAAATAGTCTTGGCTGGAGTCCAGGCCGCCGCCATCTTAGAATATGTTGTCACCAGCGCGTCATCGCTGCAAGTCGCGCAAGCGCAAAACAAGTCAAATTAATTTAAAGCGGCTTTAACCAAGTCAAGTGTTTACAAGACAGAGGAACTATCTAATTTGGAATGAAAATTGGAATAAACCAGCCACTTAAATCAGATTTAAGTTTAATTCTGAAATTAATTTTAGCAATAGGAATTAACTGTTTACACAATCATTTTAAAGAGGAATTAGCTTTTTTTTTGCTTTGAAGAGGAATTAAAGCTCCTATGTAAACGTGGCCATTCAAGAAGAAGAATGAATGCTCTTGTTATTCCCACGTCTCATATAACCAACTAAATCAGGGGTGTCCAATTCCGGTCCTCGAGGGCCACTATCCAGCATGTTTTAGATGTTTCCCTCTTCCAACACACCTGATTCAAATGATCAACTCCTCATCCAGCTCTGCAGAAGCCTGATAACGATCCTAATCATTTGAATCAGGTGTGTTGGAAGAGGGAAACATCTAAAACATGCTGGATAGTGGCCCTCGAGGACCGGAATTGGACACCCCTGAACTAAATGAAAGAAAAGTGTATTCTTTGCGTGTGCAGCTGCATTACAGTGACAGACAATTCTTAACCACTATGAATGTGACGCATTATTCTTGCATCACTTTCACACTTTGTTTCTTTGTGACTGGGGAAACAATCAGGCCATGGATCTCATCCTCTGCATACTGCTGCTTTGTTTGACCTGCTTCCTTTCACTTTACACTGCAGTCCCTACGGATGCTTTGGCTGAACCATATGCACACATTCATGCCTACTCACACAACTGCACAGATACATAGTACCCCAGGAGACAGCAGTGCACCAGAGAAGATTGTACTCGATATTTGATGTTTTTTGTTGTAATGTGTCTGTGTTGGTGTTTGACAGCTGTCCTAATAAACCCAAAGACCAAAGTGTCCCAGAGGACGTGCTTTGGATTCACACACCTGTTTACTAGAGTATTTTCTACATAGACGAATATAAATCAGAGCACTAACTTATGCTTTTAGTTCTGCTGTGTCCCAGTTATCAATACTAAATGTACAACATGCACCTTGGTAAGTACAGTATGATATAAATATAATGCTGTGTTGAGCAATTATAAAATTATTGATCAAAACTTCAATGGCTTGAACCATTAATGTATCAGGTCAGCAAAAAACACAGGCACAAGTAATGCATTTTTCTTCAGAAATAATAATAATAAAAAAATAGTGCTGCTGGTCAAGTCTGTTTACCGTCATAGTGATAGACACCAGGACATATTACTTATTGTTAGGGACCAGGCAGCCTAAGCTGAAATGAACCCATTGTTAATGTTGTCATGCATTTTCTTATCCATTGAAATCATAATGACCATGCGAGAACAATCACCACATTTTGCACAAAGGTCCAGTCCCATGCCAGATAGCCTCAGCTGAAAAAACAAGCCAATAGTCCAAACAGCAAGCCTCTCAATTTATTTTATTTTTTTGAAAATTAACAATAAATCAACCATATGTGCTACAGATTGTGTGTAGAACCAATACTGAAGGAATGTGTACACTCAAACAAAAACTGTTAAACTTATTAAACCTATCTCCTCCCACAATCATTTCCTCACAGATGTTTAGATCGAACCCCCAACCTCTCGATCAGAAGATGATATAAATGATATAAAATTGCATTAAACACTGAAAATAAGAGAAAGCATTGAAACTTAAAGAATGACCAAAGAACGTTTACAACGGTGCTGTGAACATGAATATTAGCAGCTACAAGATTGTGAGATTGTCGGGTTTCCACATAACATCCCTGTAGTCCTCTCATTAGCATTTTGCATTGTCTGCTTAACAAGATGATTTCAGTGCTTTGCATTCCTCCTCTACGACTTGTGCCAGAGTGGAATGATAAAGACTTGGCTAATTATGAGTGAAAGAACCTCTGTGAGTTCAGAATATACTGTACATTTCCATACCTGTCAAGTATCTGGTTTTGGCCGGGAAACTCCAGTACACTTCCCGTATTAGTATTTTCCCGTAAATATCCCGTATTTTAATGTAATAATAATTAAAATATGCCTTACTAAACTGAACAGCGTCACTAGCCCCGCGAGAACTTCCACCTGAAATGGCCCGAGTGGCCGTTCTCGCGAGATTAGTGACGACAGCGGCAACAAACCCGGAAACACCTCAGAACAGAGATGAATGAAGACGTTCCGGCGAAAAAAACAAAGAACTGGTTTAAATACGTTGTGAAATGTGACAGAGAGTTTATCTTCCTAAAGAGCAGCAGGATGGGACACAGTTACACGTTCTGTTAGATTAATAACTGAGATTTTAACGTCTACCACAGCGGAAGGAACGACGTAAGTCACCATGAAAAATCAGCCAATCACAAGTGCCACAAATATACACTGCTTTAAAAAAGTGCTTTCAAAAATGTAAAGTCTGCAAAAAATGTGTCTAATAAGTCATTAGTGAATACCAGAAAACCACGAGTGAGCATGAGAAATTATAAGAAAATATATAATGAAAATGAAATGTTAATGTCTAACTTCAAGACAAGCAATGTGAAATTAACAGTAAATATGCAATGTGTCGACTTGTATATAAACTGTAAGTATATTAAATAAACAAATGTGCTTCATATACACTTTTATGTTTTTATTTAGGCTGTTTTATAATTTAGGAATTAGGGCTGGGCGATATATCAATATTGAAGATGTATCAAGTTTTCTATTTTGGCGATATAGAAAACTATAATATTTCATATATATATATATATGTCGGGTAGAAAATACAGTTGATTAGTCTTTACTCCATCCAATAATCCATTTCTTCTTGGTTTGAACTTGGAAACTATGCAAAGTGGGAGGAGGAGAACTCCTTTATATCCAACAGCCTCATCTTAAAATCCAAATATGGGACGAAGAATGGTAAAATGATGAGTCTTAGAGCTTACAAGAAGCTCATCTCAAGAGTTGTTTTTTTCCCTCTTTCATTCCTTATTCATTGGTGTAAAAATGCAAGGCTGAAAGAAGGTTCAAAGTGATCAGGATCAAAGGAGAGCACTCTGATGTTCTGAGTGATGGGGGTGGGATTGGATCCTCAGCGTTGGCTTGTGTCAGCCTGTATCACACCTCTCTTTACTTGCTACCCCCCACCATCCTTTTTTTCCTTTCCTCTTTTTCTAGCTCATATTCTGTCCTCCTCTACACATACTGTATCCCACTGGCTTTGAGTGTGCACAAGTGTTTTCGAACTCTCTCATTTACACATTCTCTTACTCTATAGTGACACTTCTATGCTATGTCCCTTTCTTCACTACACAACTTGCATTTTCTCTCTTTATCTTAGCATCCACCTCTACCCCCAGCTGTCATTTCCAATCCAGAGCTATCATTTATTCCAAGTTGTATCTTTTCTGCTCTTTTCCTCCACCTTGGTTTCCATATCCCTGTCCGTCTATTTAATTTCCCATGGAGGCCCAGGAGGCCGATGGCTCTTCTAGACAGTATAGCAGTTAAGACTATATTACAGATTGATGGTAAATGATAAATCAGGATAGTGATTGCTGAGTGCTAAAATGGAAAAGAAGGCCTTGAGGATGCAAGTTTACACCAGAGGCACATTTTTTATGAGTGGATGGATATATAGAGGTTGAAGTCTTCTCTTGTCTAAGGGTATGCTGTAGGTGTTGAGAGTGTCAATGGAGTTATCCTTGAACTTGTTCCTTTCCCTCTCTTCAGTTGTGGCCAAAAAACAAGAAAGTTGATTCACTTTAGCAGTTTGAGTTGAGTTATTAACTGACTTAGGAATGAATTCATATATTTAATGGTTGTACAGTAATAAGAAAACAAAAATTTAATCTCTTAATCTCTGAATTTATCATCAATCAATTTTGTCATACATTGGATACGACAATTTGGTACAAAAATATTTCCTGCAAAGTGTTATAGCATGATTGCAAACCATGCAGTAGTTTACATGTACTTCTACTAAAGTCAGAAACTTTCTTTCCAAGTCATTTATTCTATGCCAAACGGTGTGCTTATAACTGTTATAAAACTGTCTTTGTCACAGATGAATGGGCCACAGATTAATGAAATCCCAATTGTATTAGGATGTGATGAAATACTAGTTTCAATACCTAACTGCAATGAGATCTGTATTTATGGTTTTAGATTAAACAATTCATTGTCTAGTCTGATATTACAAGAACACAGAGACCACAAACCACAGTTTTTTCTAATTATTTAGAGCTTCTTTTGTAATGCCTATAGTTCTTCATGCTGTTTCACAAGTTTTGACATACTTTTCAGAGAAAATGACTGAACTCATTCCTAACCCAATCAAACTATAGGTGATCATTTGGAGGTTGTAAGGTTATACACAGAAGTACATGCGAGAAATCTCAACTATACCCTTGTGGGTGGTTGGAGAGAGAATGGAAGTTTTTAAATAACTTGAAGAAGTTTCAAAGCAGTAAATGATTGCATTAAAAACAGCATGGTTTTGGTACATGCAGTTTGTGAGAGACATTTTTATAATGTGATAAGTTACCATTAAGTTAAATTATAGACCATTTCAGGGTGCACACAGACCACCAGGAGTCCATGGTCCAGACATTCAGTCGGCCTGGTTGAGGGATTTTTCTGCAAGATTTTTCATTTGTGAGGGAATCAAAAAGTCAATTTTGTGTTACAATCTTTCCATTACATGTAATTAGTTCAGGTATTGGCAGATGTGGTATAATTCACAAAAAAGAAAGGGTACTCTACAGTATTTCATTAAGTACCTTTTATATACTTGAGTTTGTATTCAGAAAAAGTCCTTACCTGCACCACAGAGTTTCCTGTCAACCAGCTCATACTGACAAACTCTTTTTTGGACACATTATAAAATGTAGCACACTTATTTCACAAGTTACTTGGTGTAGCAACAACACTTTTTTAATCATGTCTTCATTTAAAGTCCACTGCTCCATTGTGCAAAGGCTTATCTGCAGAGGACTTACAAACTAGTTTCAAGCATTAAAGGAAAGAGCTTAAGCACTTATGTGTAAGTAGTTGTCATGAAAATGCAATAATAAAAAAACATTTGCCACCTTGACGTGGAGAACTCCCCACAGCTTTTTCCCCTTTCGGTTTTACTGGGGCTTTTAGACTCAGTGTGTCTCCCTCGCTTGTCTGTTTGTGCACTGCAGAACCACCCAACTGCTTTAAAATTCTGAGAGTGTGAGTGAGATCTGTGGCAAAGTTGTGGCTTGACGCCTTCTATCAGATAGGATGAACTTTGAAAGAGTTGGGGAAGTGGCAGGGCATTGATGGCAGGGGTGGAGAAGTTGGCATGCCTTCCGTATCAAACCAGAAGAAAGACAGATATTGACTTCAGGGTCATATATAGTAAGGCTATATGTGTGGCGGCAGAGAAAGAAATCATAGGGTAGCCATGAATCATGAAGAGTTTGTCAGTCAGAGAAAATGTACGAGACATTTAGAGAAAGAAAAAGTCACATAAATCTCTTCATTGGGTGATTGATGGAGTTTCCAGTCTGAGTGTATTCTTGATTCCCGATTGTTACTGAATCTTTACGGACATTGTTTGTAGCTTGATGTGTTGGTGTGTTCATTCATTAAGTTGGGTCTTGTGTTAAGAGAGGAAATATTTGGCTTTTTAATAATACAGCACTCCTACTGTACTCTCCGTTTTTTTTTAGGCTGTTAGAGACAAACAATCTATCCCTCAACATCCTTTTGCAGATGCAGGCACTTATTTGCCAAACGTGTTACAGCTCAGTCTCCAATTCTTTCTGTCACTGCTATTGTTTAGGGAAACATGCATAATCAAACCATAAGCCATTGACAAATTCCCATTATATGCAATTTCATGGATGATGAACCCATTTGAAATCAGAACGATCCCCTGAATGTAGTCTGCTGCCTGTTCAAAGAGCTAATTAGGGTTTCTCTTTCTTTATTTACTCGCAAAGAACCCAATCTACCACTTTAATTTCCTCAAATGAAACTGGGTAGAGAAATAAAGAAAGATGATATTTTCTTTCCTTCAAAAGCAGTCAGTTCATTTGTTACTTTCCAAGTGCTCTTAACTGCACTATCCAGTTTCCATCACCTACCTTTTACTGTCATGTTAAGGACAACAAAGAGAGCAATAAGTAAAGCTCATGCCGCTCTGTGCTTTTTGGAGTTTTACTGAGAAAAAAAATATCTCAAGGGCATCTTTTATCATCTTCCGGAAGGTAGCAGTAGGTCTATATCTTAATCTCTGAGCAGTGCTCCTGGTTTGGAGATGTTTGCTACTTTAAAAGTTTCATTGGCATCAGAAATCCTCTGAGACTTTAGCTTTGGATTGCTACACTATGCTATGTCAACAGAAACACATTTACTAGATGCTTAAGTGGGAAACTGGGACTAGCTCGGCTGTGTCCTGCCCCAAAGTAAAATAGATGTTTATATATATATATATATATATATATATATATATATATATATATATATATATATACATAAACATTGGGTTAAAAGCTGTGTTTGTAGTGTATTTGTTTCCACAATAACAAAGAAAAAATGTTCACTAAGTTTAATTTGGATATTTTATTGATACAATGAGTTAAAACAAAAAAGGGCAAAAATGAGCCACCTTGGCCATTAATAGTCAATGGTCTAGATTTTCTGAGTTACAAGTGATAACACAGTTCTCCTGAGGGATTTTGACCCATTCTTCCATTTCAAATGGTTCCAGCTGGTCCAAATTGTGTGGTTTTCGAGCATAGACACATACTTTGAGCACTTGCCACAGATTATCAGTAGGATTGAGGTCTGGGCTCCGTGCTGGCCACTCCAGGACCTTGGTTTTGGTTTCCTTTTGGGTCATTGTCTTGTTGGTAGACCCAGCAATGAACTAAGGCGAGACTACAAGCAGATTTCTGCATATTATCTCTAAAAAATTCAACAAAATGTTTTTTTTGTGATTCCATGCACCCAAACATGTCTCCCTTCGCCTGAGGCTGCAAAACAGCCCCACAGCATGATGTTCCCACCACCATTCCCACCTCCTCAATATTGTGTGCAAGTGCCCCATTCCTTGGAGTCCTTTTATGATGATTGGATGCTCAGGTGTTGTTAGGGAGCCAAATGACTTGTGGTTTGTGTTTTATGTGGTTTAAAAGCTGATTAAATAATTAGGTGCGTTTTGAAAGCAATAATTCACATGGGGGCTAATATTTTTGATGACCCCAATTTTCTCTATATTTGATATAAAGCAAGCCTAAAATTGTATTTTATATTCCAAAAGGTGCCAAAAGCTGCTAAATAGTGCTGGTGAATCTTTGATTGTATCAAGATTTATCAATGCTGCAAACATTGGGTAGAACACGCCTTTAAAGTATCTAATACTTAGACTCTTTTAAGATGTGTAATCCACCAAGATCAGGTTGTGTTATGTTCTCAACTCCTGTAATATACTCTAATGCTCATGAACTTGGAAAGGCAGATTGGCCTTTATTGCTTTTTCCTTTGAAACATTTCCCCTCCCAGTCAAAAGTGCTCTTCTTAACTAATGAAAATGACTAGTCGGCAGATTTCCCACTATGAGTGATAAATGACGAGTTGATGTTGAAGAGCATTGGGTTATAGTCATTTACATAAAAAAATGGATATAGATAGATGGGTATGCCCTAAAGCAGGGGTGCCCAAGTCCGGTCCTTAGAGCTCCGATCAAGTATGTTTGAGATCCTACCCTGGTCCACCACATGTGGTTGTAAAAACGAACTTATTTATAGGCTTTATGGACATAATCACTAGATTCAGGTGTGGACTTCAGTATGTGTGAATAGGTGCTAGCTTGCACTGAATACTGTGAGCTAGCACCAGAAGATGGGCTGTCCCATTTCATAAAGATATCTTGCATTGTTGCTCACACTACTGACAGGGCTTACTTTAACCAGGATCTGGTGGGGATGTAACGATTAATCGTAAGGCAGTTAAAAATCGATTCATAGGTACCACGGTTCACATCGATGCTCTGAAAATTGAATCGCAGTACTTTTTTTAAACAGCAGAGGGCGCTATATATTAATCCTTCCAGAAGCGGACGTGACGGGCGGAATCTGCTACTATTTTCTTTCTTGCCGCCATTTACTGTTAAACATGCTCATAAATGATTCTTTACTCCTTTAGCACCGAAAGAATATTTGTAATATTACGTGAATATCTGTAAAAGTCACGTTTTTCTGTTAGCTCTGTCTGCTAGCATAGCTTCTCTTCTTCACTGGTGGAATAACTGCATGCCAACTGACCACTGGGTTACCAGCACACTCTGCTGGTCTAAACAAATATCTGACGTAAATGCAGTAAAATGACATTTTTTTTTTTTTAAGTCCAATTGTTAAGGCGCAAAATACATTTTCAGTTGCACTTTTAAAAAGAAAAAGAACTATTATGCAGTTTTGAATTGTTTACTATAGAACCAGAATTTAAATTAATTGGTTCCTTCTTCATTTGTATTATTCCTTTATGTATTTCATTCAAGATTCATTTTTAGTTAAATTGCATCATTTTGCATAGTTTATCAAGGGATTCTTTTGACAATGAAAAATAAAAGGAAAATAGTATAGTATTTTCCCCAAAAAAATAAAGGAATATTTTTCAGTCATTTGTCAACATTCCCATTTTGTAAAATAAATCGTGAGAAAATTGTATCGTGAACCCAGTATTGTGAATCGAATCGTATCGGGAGTTGAGTGAATCGTTACATCCCTAGGATCTGGACATCACTGCCCTTAACAGTCCACATATCTCTTACTGAAACCCATTCTATTATTGAACCTTCAATTTTTGTGTTCTTTATAAGTACATTTGTTTTGGTGTAAGTGACTGTCATCTAAGCTTTGAAACCTGACTTTTGCAATCAAATTTTGCTATAGGCTGAGGATGGGGGTTTGTGACATTTTAGTGGCGTCTTACTTCACTGTTAGCCCCGCCCCTTTTGATGAAAACTAGTACATGTCAACTGCAAACTGTGGCAAGTAGGTTGGATTGAGAGAATTGTGAATAGAGAGGTATAGTGAGTATTGAGTTCTTTGGAGATTTTATAGTATAGACTGGGCGTTTTTTGACGTATATCAGCCAAAACCTCAGGACTTAGTTACTCTGTACTGACGTGTCCAAGGAGATAATATCTGGACTGTTTTTTTATGGGGTTTTTTGTTGTTGTTTTTAGGTAAATATACATAAATCAAGAAAGTTAAATGTGAGATTGCAAACCTTTCTCTCACTACGGACAGGTATACAGCCAAGTATACAGTCTTCTGATGAAGAGGTTGGGGGTTTGATTCCAGTCTATACCTGTCTATGTGTCAAAGTGTCCTTGGGCAAGACACTGAACCCTAAGTTTCTCCCAGGGGTCAACTAGCGCCTTTCATGGCACCTCAGTTCCATTGGTGTGTGAATGTGAGTGTGAATGGATGAATGAGCTGATATTGTAAAGCACTTTGAGAATACTTCAGTGTAGGGATAAAGTTCTATATAAATCAAATCCATTTACCACCAATAACTCAATAAAATAGAGAAAAATTATACATTTCTCACTTGTGCAAATTGACCCTTAATCCTTTGTATTTATTTTTTAATCCAAAAAGAACATTATTTTTTTTTAACCTTAATTTTCTTTGAACATTTTAAACATTGACGAATGAAGTCACTTTTAAATTTGTGTAAACAGAACATAACTAATGATAAATGATAAACCAAGGCTTGCCTGTAGAACAGGTTCTCTTTGGAAGTTTTAATCTTTAGGGAATTTCTTGGTCATTGTTTCTTTTTTGGTGGTTTTTAATCTCTGTGACTCCTGATTCCGACGAGGTACCTGCCCTAAACATAGCATGAAAGTGTGACAACTGTAGAGTCTGTAGCCTGATATAAATTGAAGAGACATAGTTGAAAGATAGTATGTCCTCTATAAATGTACCGTGAGATCGGAAAGCATGGAAGATTATCAAGCATGATGAGATCACTGGTGGTGACACTTAGTGCTTGTATCACTGAAGGAAACAGTCACTATTCAAACTACTGAACTGTTGAGTTTCTAATGCTGCATTGTGTGACATTGGCGTTCACATATCAATGTGCATGCGGCACTATTTTTATGACTGCTGCAGAAACTTCAAATGTATATGCTTTTAGGACTTTGGATGTACACTTAAGTGTAAATTTTACTGTAATGACCATTATTCCCTTTTATCACCTTCTTACCTTCTCACCAAACTCCAGTTAGGTGATTGCCTGTCAGCCAGGGAAGATCATCAGTCTGGACCATTCATCCAAAAAACTAAAACTGTTTTGCAAATCGCCCTGTCCAGGGTGTACCCCCGCCCAGTGCCCAATGAGAGCCAGAGATTGGCACCGGCAGACCCCCGCGACCCTGATAAACAGGAATAAGTGGGTCTGGAAATGGATGGATGGATGTTTTGCAAATGTAAAAATAATTCACAGACTGTATATGAGCAGCCATTTTACCCTAACAAAAGTGTCTTTTTTAAAAAAAAAATTTATGTATTCCTATGGTGTAATGAGGCCTTGGAAGAAAAAGTGCTCTAGTTTATTTTGTTGCCATGAAATAAAGAACGCTATTGTCAATTCCTTTCACATCAGTGGCCTGTGATTGGCCTCAAATGTTGCTGGAAACATTCAGGTCATTGTGAGTTCACTGTCACTTCTGAATCATCGCCAGTGCTCCAGATCAGGTTTTTATTTCATGTTAATTTGTTCCCAGGAGAGGCAAAGCCTGGCTGCCTACGAGGGCTTATCATTATGTAGCAACAGGACTGCTAAATGAGCCTCATTGTATACACTGTTTTTGTCATGTTTTCTGCATGCACTCAAGCCCTAGTACCTACTGCACAAACCTGGCTAACCCCATTTCATCATGAAGTAAACTGCTAGACTTTCTTACTACACACAACAAAGTGGAAAACAAAATATCTCATCAAGCCATTTGTTTAACAGATCTCTCCTGTGTAGGGTTGTAATTGCTGCAGCGCTTTCAGATACCACAATATTTGATTATGTTCAATCAAACCGGTTAATTAAAATGAATAAATCCTTAACTCATTATCTGGTATTAGTAAATAATATGTTTCCGAAAAGAAAAACAATTACCACAGAAAAAGATAATCATGCCGGAGCAATTGTAGATTTACTTTGTGGTAATGAAATTGGTAGAGTTTGTTTTGCACAAATCTCTTCTTAATTTGGATCTAAATTGGTGTTATTCATGAAATTCAAATACCCAAACTTGATTTTTTTTTTTAAATGTAGCTTATCTGAAAATCCATGGTTGAAACTACATCCTGTAATAAGCCTTTTCACACTCTCGGAAATCTCGCTCTTCTTCAGTTCTTCTGTGCATGAGGTCAAAGGTCAAGAGGGATAAACTTGCCGTAGCTGATGAGGTAAACAGCAAGTCTGACAGAGATTTAGATCATTTTTTCTCCGTTGGAGCATTGATTCTTTGAAAAAAAAAATGCGAAAACGTGGTATCGAGTTAGATGCTAAAGCTAAAGCTGCACACCAGCTAAAAATGCAGGTTTTTCCTGGCTTTTCAACAGTGACCAATCAGCTAAACAGTGCTGGTTCACTTATCAACCTGTCCATCTTGTGCACTTCCTTCAAATTTGTAAATTGAATTAAAATAACAGCTTAATAAAAATGGACCTGGTTAGTGAATGTAAATGTATCGTAATTTAACTCATACTGTCCTTTTCACATAACATTAACAATAATAATACCTTTTATTTACAAGCACTTTTCAAAAACTCAAAGGCACTATACAGCTGTTAAAACAACTACAAAAGTGTATATCAACAATAAAGATAAATACAGAAAATACAGGAGGTCTGTTACTTTGATACTATTTCTCTCATCAGTTTTATGAAAGTGCTCAGATATGTGCATCATTAGTCCAAATTCCAACCCAGGTAGTTGGTGTTTTCATTCACCAGGGGTCACCTGTGTGGAAGCGAGGGGACTGCCCTCACTTCCATACTGCTGCTGAGCTGCTCCCATTGGTTTTTGAAGTGCTCGGATCGGCCAAAATTGGCATCAACGGAAAACCCTGGTCACCTCCTCGAGTCTGAATATGTGTAATATTAATAACATAAACACTATTAAAACACTAACAATCTCTGGAATAAAATTACAAACGCTGTTAGGTTGGAAATATCAACAGAGTGAACAAGCTTGTTGACATTTTTATCCCTTTCAACATATGACCCCCCCCAGGTCGTGCATGCACAGTTCCAGTGTGAAAAGGCTTATTAGGCCACCTCAGGTAATATGATGGGCACTTTTAATGAAGACAGTTGGTAGTTAAAAGTACAAAGAAACACAAGCTTTCTAATTAGTCTTTAAACAGGTGGTTGTTGTCTCCATCTGTTTCAGCAAAGCAAGGTCATCTTTAGGGTAAAGCACACAATGAAGCACACAAGCTGTTGAGTAGCAGTTCTTTTTGTTCAGTTTTCTTCACCATGCCAGTCACCAGTAATTAAACACAAACAAAAAACCTTATCAAAATATATTGAATGGTGCCAGTCGGATATACTCTTTTTCAACCTTTTATGAGCAAAAATACTTTTTGTTATGCAGTGCCTTGCCTGTTATACAGTATTGGCCATATTTGGCTGATATTCTCAACCCATGTCTACTTAAAAATACCCACACCATTTATGATTCCTGTACTTTTTTTTTCTTTATTGGCAATGTTTGCCATCTATTTCACAAATGGCCTTATAAGTGAGTGGCATGTTGGCCACAAAACCATTTAGACCAATAAAATTGAAATTATTCCAATAACCCAATAGCCAGACAGCGTGTTTGATAGACATGTCATTTTCAATTCATTACTTACGTTTTCTCGTTTGTGGGAAAACGTATCTCTGTTTCTTCAAGACATTGATAGAAGTGTAAAAGATCTTATACTTTTCTGGTTTGACTTTGTAGATTTTTGCAAGAGTTGCCTGTGCCCATGTGTTGAGTCGACTCCGTGACGGATTTGCGTCCTTTCCAGCGTGTACCTTGCTTTGTTCGTGTTCTGAGCTAGAATAGGCATTTCAATAGCAGACACGCCCCAAACCTGTACAAAAGTGAATGAATAAAGCCTGTAAGACCTAAGTTCTGATCTTTAGTCACTTCCAATTTGTTTGCTTTTTGTGTAAATATGTACTTTGTTAAATTGTTCAGGGATTTGCTTGGTTTCATTTTGTTCTTCATTGGCAATCTGGTTATTGACTGAAACTCAGAAAGAAAATGTTGGAACTCATCTGTTTTAAATAAGGATGACTTATTTATTATCTGTCCTGAACACATATTTTTACTGTAAATATTATGTTTCATGTGCCCTTAATCGTTTCTTCTTTTTTTAAATCCCCCACCTCCATCTGGGTGTGACATGTTGTTTGTCAGCCTTATTTTGTCTGCGAGTGCGCCATTACTTGATGCTGTGAAGGTAATTGCTTTTGCATCAGCCTGTTTTGAATTCTGCCAACATTGGAGCCTTGTCAGTTTATTCAGCCCAGCTGACTAAGCTGACAAAGCTTGGTAAGCCCTCGTACACAGAAAGACAATCACATGCATAGCTGTCCTTTGTTTGTATTATTACTCAGCTATTTTTAATAATAATAGTTTTGACATGGATAAATATTTTTCACAGTTGGAAGGCAAGTGCTTCAACCACTCAATAATACAATAGAATACAATACAATAGTCAGTGCCAGAAGGTAAAATACATCATGTAGGCATTTTTTCTGCAATCCATTGGTCAACTAAAGTACTTGTTTTAGGTCAGAAGTGCCCAGGATCAGGCCTGAATATTATTGCTTTAGGTTCTTTAAAACGCATCAGAAACTCTGATATTAACACAAGCATGAAAAAAGACCTGGATGCTTCAGGTGAGAGCTAAAAAGAGGGCATGTCCAGGAAAGTGAGAACGGTTGGTCACACTGGCCATGTTTACGTGGGAGCTTTAATTCCCCTTTAATTCTGAATAAAAGTTGAATGCTCTTTAAAATGACCTTGTAAACACTTAAATCTGAATGCAAATGTAATTCCAAATTAAACTTTAATCTGAATTAGGTGGCTGGTTTATTCCATTTTTTATTTATTTTAAATGATTCCCTGTACTGCATGCACAGGCTGTATTATCATTATTCCTGGTTATTGTTTTTCGGAGTTTTACTGGGCTTTATTTACCAATGATTAGTTCCTATCTCCTGCTCAGCAGACCAAAGTGAAACAGTGTGTTATTGTCCAGCTTCTGCTTCAAAACTACAATAAAAAAAAGGAAAAACAGTTCTCATGTGGTCTTCTATGTTTGTATGCAAAAATAAAAGGTTTGTTTTGTGTTTTTCCAAAATAGACGTGATATGTCACGTTTGCCCTGTGTCCAATCAGAACCCTTCCCAACCCCGAGACCTAAAGCGGAATTGAATAAACCTGTTTTCCATGTAAACCTTCATTCAGAATTACTTTTTTCCATGTAAACACAAAGCATATCACTTTAATTCTGAAAAACTTCGTTCGGAATATTGAATTTCAAATAAAGCCGTAGCCACTGTCCTAGGACTTAAAGCACCGCTTTAGGAGATTAGGATAGATTCCAGGCTACATCTCTCCCGTCTTCTGATTGGCAGAAGAAGCAGACCGAGATAGAGAAGCAACAGCCACAAACACTGAGGAGGAACGGATAACTTTTGCTTTGCGTGGCCCCAAAGGTCCACACCACACACCAGTGTTAATTTCATTAACTAAATATTTTCGTCACAAATATATTTTTGCGGACAAAAACAAAATGAAAACTAATAACAACCACCTCTGTGTGATCTCTGGCGGGGACGAGCCAATGATCAGGACAGTAACTACATCGTGATACGTGTATTCAAATCTCCAGTAACACAAGATAATGTCCATACACTTGACACTAGTCAATATTTAGAAAAAGTTGCTAAGCGCGTTCACAAAGATATCAGTATGGGAGTTTGAGTTTCGGTTTCAAAACGAAGCGGAGAGAGGATTCTGCAAACTGCAGCTTTAAACATTCAAATAAGAAATGCCCTTAATGCAACACAAACTCAACCTAACTGACAATAGCAAAACTAACACAGAATAAAACCCACCTGACCTAACAAAACTGCAGAAAATAAACCAGAGCCGTGACCTTATGTCTCAGTGCTCAGTATATCAGTGCATGCAGAGTGCAGCTTTTATAAAAGTCAGGCTGTCTCCTTCCAAAGTAGCAAAGTAATCAATCAACCAGCCATCAAAAAAATGCACCACCCTAACGTTCAATGACTCCCAGCTGGAAGCTGCTCTAATTGCAGTGCAGCAGAAAACCGATTGCAATAATGATAGATGACTATTATGAAGAGGTGAACAAAGTACTCACCGTGATTACTTGAGTGAAAGTACAGATACTCCAAGTCAAAACTACCCAAGCACAAATAAGAATAGCTCAGTCAAAACATGACTTACAGTAAGTGAAAGTACTGAAGTATTTGCATAAAAAATACTAGTAAAAGTAGTTTAAAAGCTCCAACGTAATTTTTATCGTAATAATTGCAAATTAGAAAACACTGACGCATAATGAGTTACATGTTCTATACAACTTTTGCACAACTATAAAACACAGTGGTGTTTCATTAACTACCATAATATTTATGTTTTAGTTGAATAAAAGCACATCACAATCCAAAAATCACCATTATTCACAGAATTAACAAAGATATGTTCAATAAGCTCAACATTACACAAATAAAGGTAAGAAGTCAAGTTAATTAATTCAGCTGCATTCATCAATACAACTTTTTTACATGCAAAAAAATTGGTGGTGATGGGGGATCTGACCAATTAATATATATTAAAACAACATGATTTATTTTATTTGTGGTAACATTCAAGCATCATGAGGCATTTTATACAAATACTGTGCTGTGGAAGACATCCTACCTGGTTCCTGTTCCAAAGACGCCACGTCCCAGTGGCTCTAAGGATTACAGACCGGTTGCGTTGACCTCCCACATCATGAAGACCCTGAAGAGACTTATTCTGGTGCGGCTCCGACCATCTATCAGACCACACCTGGACCCACTACAGTTTGCCTACCAGCCCAAGAATGGAGTTGAGGACGCCATCACCTTCCTGCTCAACCGTGTCTACTCTCACCTAGAGAAGCGAGCACTGTGAGAGTCATGTTCTTTGACTTTTCCAGTGCTTTTAACACCATCCGTCCGGCTCTACTGGGTGAGAAGCTCACAGAGATGCAGGTTGACTCCTCCTTTGTGTCCTGGATTCTGGACTACTTAACTGGCAGACCACAGTATGTACGCCTGCGACACTGTGTGTCTGACAAAGTGGTCAGCAACACCGTCAAGGGACTGTACTCTCTCCCTTCCTCTTCACCACCTACACCACAGACTTCAGCTACTGCACTGACACCTGTCATCTCCAGAAGTTCTCGGACGACTCTGCAGTGGTTGGATGTATCAGGGAGGGTGACGAGGTGGAGTACAGGGCTGCTGTGGACAGCTTTGTCACATGGAATGAGTGGAACCATCTACCATCTACTCTACGCTGAGGTCCTTCAACATCTGCAGGAAAATGCTCGGGATGTTTTATGAGTCAGTGGTGGCGAGTGCAATCCTCTACGCTGTTGTTTTTGCTGGGAGAGCAGACTGAGGGTCGCAGACGTCAACAGACTCATCCATAGGACCAGTGACGTTGTGGGGATTAAACTGGGCTCTGACAGTGGTGACAGAGAGGAGGAGCCTGTCCAAGGTGAAATCCATCTTGGTCAATGAGTCCCACCCACTCCATGATGTGCTGGTCAGTCACAGAAGCACCTTCAGCACCAGGCTGATCCAACCACGGTGCTCCACAGAACGCCACAGGAAATCCTTCCTGCCTCTGGTGATAAAACTGTATAATTCCTCTCTGTAACCTCACATCTCGATTGTTGTACATATCTAAATCTTATTTGTATATTTGTATTCTTTTTGTAAATAACTGAATCATATTGGTATATATTATTATTATTATTATTATTATTATTATTATTATTATTATTATTTATCCTACTTTATTTTCTTCTATTGTAATGTGTGTGTTTCCGATCCCTATTTTCAACATTCTTTTACTTAATCATCCACGTATTTATTGTTTATTCTTTCTTTTGTCTCTGGTTGTGGCTGTAACAAAAGCAATTTCCCCCTGGGATTAATAAAGGAATTCTGATTCTGATTAAGTATCGGCTTATGTCAGTATTGTTTCTCAGGAGAGCAAAAAATAACCACCCACATTTATTCACAGACAAAAATATATTTTCCTTGAATTTATTTTTTCCTAACATATGATGTAAAATAGGAATGTTAAATTGGACTTTTAGATGTATCTGTTAGTTGAATGGAAAGGCAAGGATTGCCCTCCTGGTCCAGGTTTCGACATCCCTTATGTTATTTTTTATTAATTCATTTATTTGATAGGGACAAGTGTGAACAATCAACATGTTCCGCACTACAACATTTATAGCCAAGGCTAATTTGCAATGTCCGTCCCTAGAAGGGCTTTTCAAATAGACACATAGAAAATACAGAAAATACATTTATTTTAACATTAATTCAGACATTATACAAAGGAAGTACATTTGAGTGCAATCTAAAAAGGATTACACACTTGGATCTTTTTTAAAACATGCTTTAGTACATTTCTAAAAGCCCCCAGATCTAAGTCCTGTTTCAGCTCAGGAGACAAGGAGTTCCAGAGTTTAGCGCCCTGACTGTCCAAATGTCTTTTTTCTAAGGGGCACTTTCACTTTTCCATTAGCAGCTCCTCGTGTGATGGAGCCCACAGATCGAAGTGGCACTATGAGCTGTCTGAGAACATCAAGGGCTTGGTTGTACAAACATTTATACATTAATTTAAATGTTATGTATCCTTCTTTAAATAACATGAATATTTATCTGGCAGTTCAAGATGTAACCCAACAGTTTTTATTTTAAACATGATTTTCTTCTCACCCCGCTGTGGAAATGATGAAGACGTGTGGAATTTGCATGGCTTTCAGAAGTTTCTGTGTTTTGTATTTTTTGATCTCTTCTTTTTGTTCTCAAAAATGAGTTTTTGAAGAGCTGCCTATCTGTTCTCTCTGAGCAAAAGGCAGACAAGGCTGCACTGAACAATCCAACTTGTTTTTTTTTTTCATCTTTTTTTATATTAGTCCTTCATGAAAGAGGATAAGCCATGAAATATATTTTACTCTGTGGATAGTTTCATCACTGTGTATTTGGAAAAAATGGTTTAATTTGGAGCCTGACTTTATTGCTGTGTGATTTAAAGAAACATTGTAGTCATAGATATTTCGAGATGAGAGAAAATCTTTTTCATTCAACGAACAAATTAGAGCAGAAGGTATTAAGTTTAAAAATACACCTTGTACGATTAAAACATTGGTTGATATGTTAAGCATGTTTTGACGATCAATTTACAACAAAATACACTACGAAATATCAAAAAAAAAAATTCCCATATCAAATACAACTGCACTAATTCTCAAACTGCGGTACATTATTTAAGTACAGTGTTTTATTTTCCTATATTTAAACAATGCTACTGTTCAAACTGTGTGTAATGTTACAGTGTCCAACAATATCAAATATACTTGTTAAATTAAACCTACGCCTTGTTTTTAATGAATATAGGCCTACTACGCTACTGTATTTTAATGTTGGGTCATTGTGGTGGTACATGGAGAGCCAAATATTTTCTGAGGTGGTGCTCGGTGAAAAAAGTTTGAGAACCACTGGATCCACCTGTTCAACTAATCAGGACAAATGATAGTCAGCCAATTGCATTGCAATTATTTAGTGCACTTAAAGCTGCTATACAGAGTTTCTGAGAGAACGTCTCCAAGCCCTGCCCTCAACAGCTCTACTTCCTCCCCTGCATCTGCCAATCTACCAGAAGCTGCGCATATTGCAAAATGTAACATAACATAACTACAAAACTTACGCATTTATCATTAGAATACCATCAATTTTGATTAAAACATGTTTATTTCCTGTCCATGAGAAATGTCACCAAATCCTGGTCCATTCGGAATTCTTTTAAGAGCAGCAACTCCCTCCACCATTGAAAAGCAGGTCCAAGATAAATTCTGTTGCTGTCACAAAGACGTTTATTCACAAGCTTTGTAGCCAAACTTTTCTTTTCTTTTTTAGTAGAAGATTTATATGTTGGCAATCGTGGAACGGACAACTGGAGTTTCGGAGACTCCTCCATAACGCTATACTGCTCAGTGATATTGGTTTGCTTTTGAGAGGGTCCTCGTGCATTCACTTTGATTAACAGTGGCCCGCTCCAGGAAGTCAAAGCCTATTGTATTTGTATAGGGGTCTATAGGACGAAGGCAGGACTTATATACATTAATGTACATGAATGACCACTGGCAGCAGACCATAGTAAAAGACTAGTTGGGTAATTTTTTTTGCATTTCAAAAGAATAATACATAAACAAAGAATTCTCAGAAACTCCAGATATCAGCTTTAAGAGAGCAGACAAGGTTAAAATGGAGGTCAAATTATATAAAGACCTTTTGACTCCATTATCATCTGTTGGTGCCATGAAAGCCTCGTTTTTTCCTTAATGATCTTCAACATACAAATCGTTTTACAAACAAAATTGTTCTACAATGTTCTCAAAAAAGAGAGGTCATCCAATTATTTGTCTGTGAGCAAATATGTATTGAAGTACCTACTAACTTAGCATCTCTGCCAACTGGTCCTTCTACTAAGTTAGCATATCTGCTAACTTAGTAGAAGGACTAGTGCACTTGAAGTTTGGTCTGTTTGATGGCAGTTTGTTGCATTACTGCGTTACAGCAAAAAGTAATTGCGTTACTTTTGTACTGTGTTACTCCCAAAACTGGCTATAGATTACAAGTCAGATCAATATTTTTCTAGGACCTCAGGATGCTCATGTGCTGACACAGGCCACAGTAATGCATTTTATTTTAAATGTATTCATAACTTAACTAGTCAAGCAAGCACATCAGCTTTCACCTTTTAGTTCATCCAAAATACCCTCACTGGATATTTATAACGCCATTTTCTTACGTCAAAGTGTTTTTTTTTTTCTTTCTTGCTTTGCTGTTTCCAGAGGTAATGTTATTTTTCTTACCCTAGACGACAAGTACATTACTGCTTGTAGTTTGAAGGTTGCTTTACGAAAGCCCAGCACTACTTATGTATTATTTATTGTAAAGTCCATCAGCAGGCCTGGCCCCTTGTCCGTGTGGGTCCTTTGGGTCCACCCACATTCTCTAAAGTAATGCATGCAACACAACAGAAGTCATATCCCTACACAATCTCATTTCCCCAGAGCAACCTCACTCTCAGCTACAAGTATGTCAAACACATGAGCTCAAAACTGAGAGATGTGTCAGTACAAGTTAACCTGCAGGGAAGTGGGTTTTTTTTTTGTTTTTTGTTTTTTGCAACAGGCTGAGCATTTAGGATGTCTGCGCTCAGCGTGGAACAAGTAATTGCTCTGTTTTGGAAATGAGGCTCACTCTGATAATGTTTGATTTATCCTTTCGTTCATGTCTGTTCGAAGCTGAGAAATGTGTTTGATAAAAAGTGCGAAGTAGATGCTTCAAACTTCACATGTGGGGAAGAGGTTTAAAGTTTGAGTGCTCCAGTTCAGATGTTGTTTAGTTATGAGCTCTCAGTAAACCAAAACACATCCAGCTTTTATATATGTTTATCGTGTTCAAGGTTGCTGGATTCTTTCTGTTTTTTGTGTTTTTTTTTTTTTTACTAATACTGATACATTAATACTAGTGATCAATTTGTAACTCCCAGTCTCCTATTTGTATGGTGGGAGTGAAGAATTGAAAACAAGTAAAACACTTGAAAACTCGTCAAACAATTTAAAACTATTCAAACAATTTTAAACTAGTTAAACAATTTAAAACTAGTACAATAATAGTACAATACTTTTAAATTAGTCAAACAATTTAAAATCAGTCAAACAATTTAAAACCAGTCAAACAATTTCAAACTAGTTAAACAATTTAAAACTAGTACAATAATATTACAATCATTTTAAACTATAGTCAAACAATTTTTAAACTAGTCGAACAATTTTAAACTAATCAAACAATTGAAAACCACTCTAATAGTTTTAAACTTGTCGAACAATTTAGAACTAGTCAAAAAAAAAATTTAAGCTGGTCAAAAAAATTGTAAATAATTGAAAACTAGTCAAACAATTGAAAACTAGTCAATTCAAACTTGTCACACTTTTGAACTTAAAGGATTACTGGATTCTATCCTTTAACCTGAACAAGTTGACTGTTTTTGGCTAAATCAAGCATTTGATGGCAGCATTTGATTGGCCAAAGTGCACGCCAGCACATTTCAAAATCTCACCTAACATGCTGTGTTGTTTTCCCGTATTACCGTAGACTGTGTTTGGGTGTGGGTTTTGAATAGAATTTCATTTCATTTCAATCATTAAATATTAATGGTTATAGAAAGCACAGACACATACATTATGTCTGCGGTCCATTTCTGGATGCTAAAACTAAGACGTCTATTAAGAGTTTCCATTGACTGAAATGTTGAGCTGACTGGATGAATCGATACTATGAGCGAAACTACAGTGCTAGGTTGTTTTTTTTTTTCATGCAGGGAAAAGTGCATACATAAACTAAATGCAGCACAAATACTGATGCGTTTAAAGGAACCACACTGATATCTAACCCACTTCTCACTCTCTGATGTTTAAATCCTTTATTTTAACCACACAAAAGAAGAGCGCCTGGATTTTGTCAGTCAAAACGGGCACATTTACTACTTTTGTATAAGTATCTATTTATATCCCATTGCTTATTAGTGGCCTTTTCTCTTAATGTTTGCAACACATTTTAATAATCATGGTTCTGCACTGCACAGCATTTGTAAACCAGTCAAAACTACAGTTGATTATTCCAAACAGAAGGAATTTTATCCTCCCAGCTCAGCTTTACTGGATCATTTTGATGCATCATTTTGTGATATCAGACCTATGTGTCATTTAATGAGCCATGTATCTCCAAAGTGACTGCCTACATCAAAGAAATGCACATTCTATAGATCTCATGAAAATGGTGCCAAAGACACAACCTTGACATTATATTACAACTATATGATAACACCTGTGTACACAGGCCATGAGCTCTCAAATGAAATGCAATAAAACACCTGCTGGTTCAGTGCCCTTGTGTCATTATCAGCTTGTGAATGAATTTATGCAGGGTAGCCTAAATGTCCCCCTTTTATGAGCAGGTGACATTGTAATTTTAACCATTGTAGGCAAAGTTGCTCTTTTAATAGAACATTTAATCCAACTTTATTTATATAGCACCAAATACAAGTTGGAGAGAAACAGTATAGAGAGGTAGAACAACAGAGAGGAAGAGTATCACAGACTGGTCAAACCGTGAACCATTGGAATTATCAACTCCAAAACCAGGATACCTAAAAATGAAAGAGGAGAAAGGACAAAAAGCAGAAAGAAAAACATGATTCAGAACCGACATTCAAATACAATCGATTTGAAGAACCATTTAATCTATTGTGGCCTGCCAGACACTGAGAATGTAGACTTATTAAATGAAAAATTCACTTTGTAATGATGTCACAATGCAAGAAAAATCCTCCCCCTGACAATCCTGGCTCACAGGTAAAACAAACACTGCGGTTTAGTTATAGAATATATATTATACTTTATTGTCATATATGTAAATACATACACAAAATGTGTTCTCTGCATTTAACCCCTCCCTGCGGATCACTGGGCTGCCACAGAGTAGCGCCCAGGGTGAAGTTCCGTTTTTAGAAGCTGTTACATCGCCTCGTATCACCTTTGACATGATCTGATGTGTTTGTGACCCAATGCGACGCAGCGGTTGGACAAAACAAATGTTTATCACCTTAAATGCGCTATTTTTGTGGTTAGGAGAGGAAAGTGACTTACCATCTAAACACTTGCAGCTGCTGCTGCTGTGATAAACACACACCCTGAAGCAGTGCTGAGATGGACTCACAATCACAATAGCTGCTTAAATATCCATGTGTTTTATATATATATATATATATATATATATATATATATATATATATATACAAAAAACATGTAACTGTAATACGTTACAGTAATCAGATTATAGGTTTTTTTATAGAAACATGGATTATTTATGGGGATTACATTTTAAAAGGAAGCGGAATATACATCAGTGCATCAGACACACAGTGTGCACACACGCATTGCAACACTTCACGGCAGTAAGTGTGTTTTGTGTTTTTGTGTCACGTCAACACTGTAGTTACGTGTATCCCTCCGTTAACACGGAGCACACAGCCGCATCGATAGCATCTGGTTCCATATGGCGTTATATTTGTGCCACAATTCTGCTGTCAGCGCACGTCTGAACTTTACCACGACTGTGAATGGTCCGCGTTATAAAGATCATTGGATGGGAATAAAATTAAACCAAGTTGCATAAGAAATGTTCGACACTGCCTGGTTACACAAAGAACAGGAAGCACACAGCTGTGTGTGTCTAAAGAACATGCTTTGATAATGAATAAAACCAAGAAGCTGATTTTCATCAAGAACTTCAATGCACTTTGTGTTTTAATTCAATAACATAATTAATGTGACTCTCTTTCAGCAGCTCAGTCAGTTATAGGCCTGTACATTAATGTATGAGTGGAATCAAGTTAAACATTATATAATTTTTTTTTCAGATTGGTCGAAACTGGTGCCGAAGACACAACCTTGACATTATATTACAACTATATGATAACACCTGTGTACACAGGCCATGAGCTCTCAAATGAAATGCAATAAAACACCTGCTGGTTCAGTGCCCTTGTGTCATTATCAGCTTTTTGTTTGTGGTGGTTTAAATTGAGTTTAATGCAGCCAGTACAGGAAGGGGGGAGGGCGGTGCACCTAATAAGCGGTCCCCGGAAACATTTCCCATTAAAAAATGTTCCTTGCCCCACGGTGACGGCGTTTCATGCTGATTCTGTCCATTTCCGCGTTTAACCATTTTCATTGGTTGATTCCTTGATACGTTGATTTTTTTTGCGCCGTATTGATCCTCCCCGTAAAAGAGCGAGGAATGCTGGCATGTCAGCATCTATAGACACGCCTACTCATGAATATGCATAAGTAGGCCCCTAAACAGCCTGATTTTAGAACTGCTCAGAAAGTCACTTTTCAGAGGACTAAAACTCTGGAAAACATTTGCAAAAATAAACCTCAAAAACTATGTTGTTGTTGGGGTCGTTAGAACAAATGGAGATGGGTGAAATAGCATAATATGGGGCCGATTCAGGTGATCTGTGATTGGCCTCATTAGAAACAAAGGAGTGGCTTGAGATAGTTTTTCGTTGCTAGTGTGGATCAAAGAGCAGCGGGTGAGGTTGGTAGAGCGAGAAGAGCAGTAAGGAGAGGGAGAGGAAGAACAAGGGCTATTGTCTCTGATGAAATCAGGGCCACAGTGATTAACCTTGTGTGAAATCATGGACTCTCTCTAGGTAAGAGAGGCTGGTGTAAGGGTGCAGACAAACTTGCAACAGTTGCATCAATCATGAGAATTTTCCAGCAAAACAGCAGTTACAGTAAGACATGCATCCTACAATTACTGTATTGAGCCAGATTTCACAAAATAAAGTAATGCATGTTTTTACATCAGCTGGAAGTTTGGAAAATATATTGATTGCGATATATTGAGTATTGTGTGTTTTATATTAATGTACTGTATATTTAGGATGCATAGGAATTCTGAGATTCATATTTTTTGTTTACAGTAATCTTTATATTTTTATAAGGTACTGAAGTACAAAAGCACAAATGTTCTTGATTACTGAGATTGTTGCACACCTGATTCAGCCTTGTTGCAATATATTACAGCATTTAAAACCATCAAAGTGCAAAGATTTTATTTTGTAATAAAACACTGATTTACCTGACAAAAATCATTCAAATTTGAAAAATAAGATGTATTTTATGTGATGCTCTTTGTTGTTAGTATTTTGTAGTTCAGTGTGCTCAGAGTGACACTGTGTGTTTCAAAGTGATACTATGTGCTAGTGTTGTGATTGAAGGAGCTTCTTTTGAGACGTGTATGAAGTTTTTTGTTGGTGAGAAACACTTTTGGGGGTGAGAGAAACTGTTGAGTTGAGGTATTTCAGTTTGGACCAATGCTTGTCAGCAAAAAAAAAAAAAAAAAAAAAAAAAAACTGTAATCCTATAGATGGACAATAGCCATTGAGTCATTGTCTTTAGTGTAAGTTTCAAGTTATGCTCCCAACTACACATTTTCAACTTGTTTAAATTTTAAGTAAGATTTTAATAAATAAAAGTCACACTCAGATTGGAGAAACAAACCCTTTGGTTTTTGATGGGTTTTTTTTTTTAATGAGAGGGAGGATGAGAGGACATGAACAGTGAGAAAAGCTCATGATGGAAAATTCACTTAAGAAGGGTTAGGATTATGGTTAGGGAGTCAGAGTAGGGACAAGCTAGTGGGTGAAGTGACAACATCTGACACCGCAACCTTTTTTCCTCTTTCTTTCTCTCAGTTCAACTTTTGAGATATACAACATTTGTACATGTATACAGCATGAGTAGCTGATTTTAAAATGATAAAATGTACTATTACTATTGAAATAAGAATAAAAATATTGTCTTGTATTTGTAATATAAAAGTAGTGTTCCACCCATCCTTTTTCTGAGGTAGGTCTTTGAACTGAATCAAGGGTTCAATTTCAAGGTAATTTCGTTGGAAGTGTCCTTCAGCAGACACTGAAACCTAAGTTGTCCTAATAATAGCTTAGGGCCTAGTAGAGGTGTCACGTGCACTGATTTACTGTATCCTACTCAAGCAGAAGTACTAATACTTGATTGAAATTGTACTCAAGTACAAGTAAGTCATACATAAAATACTCAAGTACAAGTAAAAAGAACGTTTATTTTTGGAATAAAATATTGTCACGGGTCCCTTGTAAACATCTCATGTGTAAACTTAAAAAGGAAAAGACAAAATCTTGAACAATTGGAACTTAGTTTATTTAACCGGCATTCAACGCTGTTTTGGCACGGTGCACTACGTTTAATCTGGTTGGTCGGCTATGTGATGCATTTGATTGTTGTCTGGTCATTTCATTTTTTGTAATTTCACAATGTCCATTGATCATTTTAAAACAAAAAATAATAATTTACTCAGTAACGGCTGGTTGTAGAAATTTAACATTATTTTTTTTTTTTTTTTTTTTTTTTTAAATGTACTTAAGTATAAAATAAAAGCAACTCAATGACAGTAATGTGAGTACTTGTAATCCTTGACTTTCATCTCTGATGCCTGACATAGCATCTCTGTCACCATTGATGTGTGAATGTGCCTGATATTGTAAAGGGCTTTGGGACTACTCCATTGGCACATAAAGTGCTATATTAATTAAGTCAATTTACCATTTTACCATCCATCTGATGGTCTCCTGCCCAGCTCTTATGCAGCTGCTCACATAGAGCCAATGAGGCAATAGTTAAACCTAGAAATCATTTGCACCATAAAACGTTCATCTGAATGTGTTGAAAGCTGTTTTAATCTTGCTTCCAGTTCCTGTCAGTGCACCACAGACTCACCTCACCTTCAAGCATAACAGATGACTTGGGGTCATTATGGCAGGTCTATAGATGATGACACACACAGTGATGGATTATAGTCGGTTGGAAAGCTTGTGTGCGTTTGTGTGTGTGAATGAGGTCACCTCCACTCCCTCTTGACCTTCCCTACTTTCCTCTATATCTCAGCTTTCCTTCTACTCCACCCTTGTTCTCTTTTTCTGTAGATATTCTCTTCAAAGACCCAAATAGCATGCCGAGCCATAACTCACTTTACTGTTAAAAAAATCTCAGCATTGAGTGCATGGAGAATGATGTTGAACATGAACCAAGAATTCTCCCAGGGTACAGAAACCAGACTGCTGTGTTAATTGCTTTTTCACATACGGTGGACCTAAAAAAAAAAAATCATTGCACTTTATAAGAAAGCGTGGGATCCTTGCGCCACGGTGTGCTATTATCGTTTTACTTTATTCTTCCCTATTGATCGAAGTTCATGCTGGAGTTGTGTGGGTGGTTTTCTTTTGTGTACGCTGTTGATCGAAACTTTCTTATGATTTCATCTGCAAGCAGAAAGCAAGCCATCAGTCACTCTTGTCACATTGATGACTGGAAGTTGTGCACTCACCACGATAAATGACATCATATATTACCATTACATATAATGCAACTGGTGGACATTCAATCATTCTTTCGGTTTAAGCGTAAAAGCTGAAGAAGTGATGGACGCAGTGGATCTTAGTTGTTCCTTTGAATTCTGACAAAGCTTTTTGTTCCTTTTCATATGTATACATCAGTGACGTGCCGTGACCACTAGGGTTGGGTAGGCAGGGCGTTGCAAATCAAGACCACCAATGTGGACGGCAACACCAATGACAATTGCATATGTTTTGGCTGGCAAGTGTTAATCAAACAAAACCAACATCGTAAAACACTATTAAAGAAACATTAACAATTATTCAATATAGCCTCCATACTTTCCCAACAAGATATGTCTCATGACACGGCAGCGCATCCGTTGTTTGTGTTGGAAACACAGAAACACAGAGAAAATGACAACAACAACAACAACTCCAAACAGCCTCAGTGAGGTGCATCCACAAAGCCAATCCTTCCACTCACTGTGGAAAATACAGAAGATTTTCTGACCTTTCCTTTGCTGAAGGTCTGGTAGCTCAGGTGTTGGTCTCCCATCTTTTAAAAGCTGTCGTTTTTCCTGAAAAGAAAGTGTTGTTATCGTCTTTAGCACTGTCATCCTTCCTGTAGTGTGCTCACTCGCTAGAGAACGTAGCAGGTCATGTTCTATCAATTCACTAATGCACTGTGAACTTACGTATAGCATTTAACACGGCACAGTTACGACCAAAGGCAGAGTAGAGAGCTGCCTTTTTACGTAAATGGTTTTCATATTGGGGAACTGACTGCGCATGTGCAAGCATAAAAACACGCTATGGGGCCAGAAGCAGAGCAGCAAGGTGCCTTTGGGAGAGGGTGTGGCCTAATCCTGCCTCTACAGCGGAGTGAGATTTGTGCAGCCATACCAGGAAATAGCACTGTTTAGTCATTTGGGCTATGAAGCCCACAAAGTGCTGACACTTTCAAACTTATAGGTACTGGAGGCTAACTGAAATTGAAAAATATTCCCTTGAAAAATAACGTATATTTTAGACACAATCAGCTAAAGAAAAAACTAGCTGCTTCTACATTACACCATCAATCCTGTATTTTTGGTTTGCTGGAATTGTATAGTTCTTATACACAAGCACCAAACACAAAAACTGCAGATGAATCCTGGTGTGGTTTCCCTACAAGATTGCCCAAGTATTAAGTAAATAAAAATGTGAGGAATTGAATGAAGAGGAAAAACTACTTAGAGCAAAGTAGTCCCTGTTTTTTCCACTGTAGTCTAATTCACTCAGTTCTTGGTCAGTTACTCACAGTTTTGAAATGCTTATGGAACAATTCTCTGGGCATTTATGCATTAAACAGGCAAGAATCAATGCATTTTGTCCCAGTTTGTAAGAAAACAGTAAAGTTACAAAATAAAAAATCCACAGAAATGAAGTTATCCAACCCATCAGTGAAGGCTCTCAGTCATCCAGGTCATGTTGATTGTTGTCGATTTCTTGTCAGAAATCTTGTCAGTGTCAGAATTAAAGAAGACTCTTAGATAGGAGGGGAAAAGTCTCATGCAAAATTTAAAGTCCAATTGCCTCAACTAAATTACTATAACGTTTAACTTGATTTTTACTGAATAGTATAGCAATTAATTGTTTTGTTGATTATTCCTCCAAATACTGTACATAATGTATCTTTTGTACCCACTAATTCTCCATCAGTGTCTTGAGGTTGAGCTGTTTCCCATCTTATAGTGCATGGCAAGGTAGTTTCAGAACTAAAGAAGTCCTCAAGCAAAACTCCAATCCAGTTTCCTCAGTTTGTGAGCTTGTGTGTTTAAGGTATAAATTACACTCAGTTCTTTTTTTGCATGATTAGAAATTTTGCTAATTTTAATAATTGATGCATTTGTATGCTTGCCTCTATCGTACCGAATCACCATCCGGCAACATTAAAGTTTAACAAGTCCCTCTTTCCTCCTGAATATTTTTCACTGAATTACAACAACTCTATCATTCTAAAGTGTTTCTTCAGGGATTCTAAAAAACAATATCTCAGAATTTCTACTCAGAATTGGCTTCCTGCTACTTTTTTGAAGGACTACTGAAGTGCCTGCAAATTTTTTTATGTGATATTGAAACACCTGTAACCATTCGTTTGACAGTTGAAAATATGCAAACCAAGCACAAAATATTACTTATCTACCATCTTTGTATCAATTTGTAATCGATTGGTCTCTAAGAACCTGTGCCAGCAAGGTTATATGTCACAAGAACTGTTTCACATGTTGGCCACCTACCAAATTCATATTCATATACCAACCAGATCTCACCGGGGATCATGAAACTGCAACGTTGATTAATCTATTGTTTTGTATGAACATAATTGCCTAATTTTTTTTGTGCTGCTTAAAATGAAAATATGCTTCAGAGGGAAAAATCTCACACCAGGAATCAAACCCCTGCTGCCCTTATGAAAGACAGAGGCCTTGACCGCTGCACTAACTCAAGTTATATGAAATTATGTGGTAGAGACAATAATAGGAGTTTGGTTAGAACTAGGGATTGGGTAAATGTAAGGGTTCAGGGTTAGGTTAGGGGACTACATTATTTTGAAATTATTTTCTAGCAACACAAATAATGAGGAAATTGTGTTGGTACCAACAGATTCATTCATTTATGTGACTGAGAATGAGCTGTGTGGACACACCGCGAGAAAATGTTATTGTGATTATCTACCAGTTGATAGTTTGGAAGTGTTTGATTAATTTGACTACACCATCATATAGCCCAAACCTGACCCATCTGGTTAATTTCTATAATTTTAACTCAGGCTTGGATTGGACCCGGGTCGGGGTGGGGTTGGGCTCAAGTCGGATGCTGTGCTGTAAATGAACTGTCAGGTGATGTGTTTCGATTAACACGAGAAAGACGCACAAATGGATGCTGATGAGGTGAATGGAATGCTGGCCTCTAGTACATGAATAAATGAAGGTAAAAAATGCATAAACTAATTGTTCTTGACTCGTTCTGGAGCCGTGTGCTGTCACATATGCACGTTATTGGCTGCCCTACCCAGTAATTGTGACTCTTGTTCCACTACCAGTAAATAGTTTTTGTCATGGCAAAAAATTGCTTGACAAAAGTTGAGTTGTTTTTTTCTTGTTTTTTAATCAGAATCCAGTCTAACTACAAACCATGTTTACCACAGCCTACTGACAAAATTTAAGAGCACAGACCCTGGGGTGAAACAACTTTTACCAAATGAGTGCATAATGAATTTCAGCATAATGAGGCCACTGTGAATATACCACTCGTGATTTCTTCTTGGCACTGACTGAAGATGATTTTGGAGGAAGGCGGTTAGGCCCATTTCATATTTTAGTGCAAACTTTTATTAAAAGGTTAAAATTGGGACACAGACGTTATATAAACATTTAATTTTAAACCATCAAAAGGCCAACTTCAAAGGGTGTAGACTGTAGGGTTAAAACTGTAGTGTATTAACAACAATCATTTCAGTAACTGGACACACGTATAAGTGGTTGCCCCTGTCAAAGAGTGTGAAATTGTGTGTATAGTACAACTCACAAAAACTAATTTAAAAGAGTCTGACCATCCTGGTTAAGACTTCAATCCTCCAATGATATCTCAAGAACTCTCGACTTCACTCAGCACAAGAAGATTAACCAATCCCCTACTACCAATACCTACCCAAGCACCAGGATCTAAGGCAAGCTATATTTTCATTGTGCTCTAAAAGTGCAACAAATTTAGCAAAATGTTTCTTCACAATTGACATAATCACAAGTTTTGAAATACCTTTTATTACCACATACTAGATAACTGCTGCTTAACTCATTCACTGCCAGCCATTTTCATAGCAGCCAACCCCATATTGCCAGTCGTTTTAGATGATTTTCAATGATCTTTCAAGACTCACAGAATGTTTTGTACTATAGCTTGTTTTGTTCTTCCGCAATCAGCAGTTGAATAGACGCAAGTGTGACAAAAGCCTTTTAATGAAAAAAAAATCTATTCGTCACTCTGAAGCAATTTTTTTTGCTTTAGTGACACCTCAACATTGGCTTCCTTCTATAAAACTACAAAAACAACACTGAGACCGGGCTTTTGATGGCAAAATTATTATTTAGCTATCTGGGTGAAAATTAATTGGTTTACTTACTGTATTTTGGTCTTCCTACAAGTCTCTACCACCGTCATTTTCCACACACCAACTTCCTCATCCTCTCGGAAGTGCCAAGTGTCACCGCCGCTTGCCTTGGTTTTATGATTGTTTTCTCTCACCATCGCGACACTCAATAGTTCACTTAGTTCTACACATGCTCTGGTCTAATGTGAGCTGCTGGGAACTTCAGCATCAACTCTCGTAGCGCCATTTTTTGTCTTGTAAACTCTTTTCCTCTCCCTCTGAGCTCTGCCCATCACTGGTGATCTCTCAACCAAAGGTGCGCTGCTGCAACCTACATGTCACCAGTTGGTCACTACATCATGGTACAAGCTCGATAATCATGGCATCCCCAGCCGAAAAACACAATTGACATCTTTAGATATCTTTGGCAGTCAACGTTACTTAACCAAACCAACCGTTTTTAGACGTGAATGGCAGTCAATGAGTTAAAGACAGTATAGAACAGGGGTCTGCAACCTGCGGCTCTGGAGCCTCATGTGGCTCTTTGACTCTTTTGCAATGGCTCCCTGTAGCTTTAAAAAGAAAATAAATAATTTTTACAGAGGGTATTGATTGATGAGTAAAAATAACTACAAATAAAATTATGATAAATTAGTTCATCTAAAAATAAATCACATTGTGCAATAACTCAGCCACCTTCTCACCTCCTACAACATCTACAAACCATCAACATTCCTTGCAGCTGTGGCGAACCTTAAGTTTTAAATCCCTGGTAAGATAACTAAACAAACAGACTATTCTGGAAGAAAATAACGATTTTATTTGTGTGGCGAAAGATTTATTTCATTGCCAACATTAATAAACATTGATATGTTGCAAGAAATTAGCATGTCACATATGATCATGTTATCAAATTCAAGTTATTCCCTTCAAATCATTAACTCATAAAATTATTCGATACTATTTTAACTGTATTGAATTTTATACACTGTATTATCTTCATTGAGCAGATCATTTTTCGGCTCCGGAAGGATTTTAATCCAGGCGAGATGAGGCAAAATGGCTCCTTTGAGAGTAAAGGTTGCAGACCCCTGGTATAGAAGATCACTTGGAGGTTGTGGAGCGCTGTCCCCAAAATGTTATCTTGACGGCGCCATATTTTCCTTGCTAAGAGGCAAAGAGAGAATGTTTTCTGTCAAAGCATGAATTGTGAGAATTATTGTATATTATTATGGATCAAAAAAGTTTTTTCCCCTATAGTTATGATTTTCAACTGCCCTTTAGACCTACCAGAAATTAGTGACTGAAATTATCTTCAGTGTCTACATTATGGATTTTGTGGCTTCCATTGTTCTAGTAACTGTTTACTGTTGTTTATTTAAATGATGATGAAAATTGTGATGTGCTTTGAAAGAAAAGGGATGAAAACGAAAACAAAAAAAAAACAAAAAAACAGATCCAAGCAGGAAAGAATGCTAAGGAGTTTGGATAGGGGTAAATTTGTCACAAGGGAGAATGAAAATGAAAAGATCTGCATCAACCGACTGCAATTACTGGCCCTTCATGTTCACGGCCTCCTAATTAAGAGAACAGAGAGAGAATGCAGAATAGAGTGAAAAGCCTCAGGATAGGCCTGTGGCTTCCCATTCCTCTGAGAAAAAAACAGCATTCAGGGTTTCATTCTGTTCCTGCAGAACAATGCGGGGGTCTGCATTATTCATCTCTGGAAGTAAGATGCAAAGAAGGAAGCAAATGCTCTGTGCTCAGTATGGAGTAGGTCATGGGAGGAACACAGAACTGCTTAGGAAAAAAGAAACAATTTCAATTATTTTATGTTTGTGCTTACTTTTTTTTTACTCGTGGCTTACAGTGAATCCTCTCAGAGTGTTTTTATGTGGTTTGGCTTCTACTCATGAGTTAAACCCCTCTCAGCAACCTCTTTGCTTTTTAAATCACAGGCAATTTAGCTTGCAAAAACTCGCTTGTGCTGAAATTTTAGCATTTGTTGTAGTAGAAAGGGACAGTTTAATTTGCTGTCAATCTTAGATAGACAATTTTATTTTTACACATATGTTACATATATCTTTTTCTGTCTGGCCAAGGGCACCATTAGCAGTGGAAGTATGCAGGATAAATAAAGACAACAATAGGATGTTATGTCCTAATTATTTGGTCCACCTCTGTCTTTATGTGCACTCAAACAAACCACAAAGCAAAATCTTTTACCATCGTCATACTCAACAGGGGTTCTTCTTTGAAGGGATACTGTTTGCTGATATTCACAGAAATTAATAAACATCTTAAAAAATGTTGTTTAAACTGAAGGTTTGCAAATCATGATCAAATTGCAAAAAAATATTCTTACTTCTTTCGCACCAGTATAGTTTTAGAAGAATAAAATGCACACCGCAACCGTTGTTTTGATGTTTGTTTCCAACACTATACACACATGGTTAGGTAAGTATAAATCCCAAAAGAAACAGCATTTTAAGATGTCAACAACTTAAAACATTGTTTATTGTAAACAGAAGATAAACAAGGACTTTTCATTGCCCCTCTGAAACCACACAGACAGCCACAACCCTCTAGCGGCATAGAGGTGTGACCCGTTCCCTTGACGCTTCACTTTTAGTGGTGAACCTCGGCATCACGCTCATGATGCAGAAGCATGGAACAGGCTTATGGCTGAGAAAACTCATTTTGTTCTTGGAACGTAGATGATCTCCCTTCACCACAACAAACTGGTTAAATGTCTGCAGAGCTTCAGATTCCACTTAGATCTGCCTGTCAAGCCCCAGCTCCTTCCTACCCTCAAACTTGAAAAACATCACAAGATACTTGAACTTCTCCACTTGGGGCAAGTCCTCTCCCTTGACATGGATTTGGCAATCCACTTTTTTTTTTTGAGTAAAAGCCATAGCCTCAAACTTGGAGGTGCTAATCCCCATCCAAGCCACTTCCCAATCTGTTGCAAACAGTCCCAGCTAGAGCCAGAGTTTGTTGTTCGTTGGGGCCGATAGGACAACATCAGCTGCTAACAGCAGAGATGAAATAAATGGTCTGTCCATAAGAGGTATGAACAGAACCAGTGACAAATGGCAGCCTGGAGGAGTCCAACCCTCACTGGGAACAGGTCTGACTTACAGCCAGCTATGCAGAACAGACTCCTGTTCCTTTGGCGAGGGTCTGAATGGCCATTAGTAATGGGCCCTTCACCCATCATACTCCTGAAGCACAGTATATCAATATACTGCACAATAGTAGCAACACAGTACAAAAACAGCTCAACCAAAATGGCCTCTCTCTTGTCCTTTTCTCCCGAAACCCTTTAAATCTTATATTTCCACCTCTCTCAGGTGTAACACTGCCCTTTGTTTGTACATCTTCCCCCTTATTTATATTAATCTGTTGTATCTATCCTTTGGAAGGGTTGGTGATAGTTACAATGATGCAATAAAATACATTCATTAATTTATTTCTTGGAAAAATAAACATCTCTAGTTGTTGTAAAAATACTGTGTCAACCTATAATGCCAAAATGCAGATATAAATAAAAAAGGTGGTTTGGTAGATGTACTAATTAGAGAGATATTATTAAATTGAAAATTAATTAAAGTTCTCACAATTCCTTGATCTCAAAACCCATTATCTTTTTTATTCTCAGAAAGGAAAACTATCCTGAGTTAGGACTTTTCTGTGGTTTTGCTTCTTTGAATTCAAGTGTTATGTCTCAGCATTCTGGGGACATATCCATTTCTCAGTTGCAAAATCAAACCTAGGGGGAAGAAAGGATAAATTGATCTATTTTGCGAGATGACACAATAAAAAACATGAAAATGTCAACAACAGCAATCAAGCGGCAAAGCAAGCTAGATACTCGAGAGACTTACAACACATTGTGCAAGTATTGGCATCTGCATGGAGATCTGACGTAATGCAGTGACTAAAGTGTAAGCAAGTAAGACAAGTACTCAACAGTCAGATACTTTACTTTTTAAACTTTACATACCTCACAGGCCTGCAGAAAAATATCATCACAGCAACTGTTCCCATCGTCTTATACTTATATTTACTCAGATACCAACAGACACATCAACAATGTTATACGTTTATGCAAAGAAGCCCTGAATAGTGTGTTTGATGGTGCTTTTTTGCCTTATGGTTCTTTTGAAAAGTGTTTTGTGAGAGTCGTCTTGTGCAGCAAAATGCTGGCAGCTCTTTTGGGTAGGCGTCTAGCCAACCAGTATGAAGTTGGTCAAAATAAGCTTTTCTAAATACACAGGACACACTTCTCTGATGTTATTCAAACTGAAAGTGGAAACTAAACTTAGTTCCAATAAACAGTAAGTGCCTGTTGTAATGAATTAATGTTGATTTTGTAGAGTTTCCATCAGAGACAATATTTATCGCTTTAGCATTAAAAGTTTGCTGAGGTATTCTCACTGAATTCTGGACTATCTATCACAGTGAGCTTGGAGAAGCTTTGCTTGAATTTTATCAGACCGCTGACACAGGGAAAGAAGTCTGCTGCAGGCCAAGGTGTGTAATGCTGCAATTGTGTGAGCTTGTGTGTGGGTTAGCGGTGATACGGCATAATGCTGAGCTTGTTTTTGGGTATCATTTTTCCACACTATCATGCATTCCGCTGCCAAGACTAAGGTTTTGACAGGAATGCTGCGGTGAATTATGCAAACGCTTCCTTTTTGTAAAGAGAAAACTTGCACTTATTTTTTTTTTTTTATATATCTCATCTCATCATCATAAGCTTATGAGCTATTTGTACAGAAGCCATTTAACTCAAGGAAAAAGTTGATCAGATTCTTTGACTCATTGATCTTCTGGAGCTTTGTGCACACTTGCTCGCAGAGGTTAGAAAGAATATGAACATACCATCAAAATCCCATTATATATAAACACCTTGTTGAAACTTATGCTGCGTGTATGTGTTTTATGAGCTGGTATTGATTTAGGAAACTGCGTCTTGGAGACTAAGGCTGACAGATGAATTATTTTCCAAATAATGCATTAAAACTTAAAAAAAAAAAGTAAAAAATAAAAAGAAGAAGTTGAGAGAAAATAACATCTTGGAGAAAGGAACTTTTAAAATTATAATATATGTGTGTTCAAAATTATTTTAATTAAATTTGTATGAAAAAAACAGGAATTTTGGAATAAATTTTTTAACTACATTTCCACTAGTCCAAGAACAATTAGCAAATGTGTAGTGTTTGCTTAAAAAACTTCAACTTTTACCTGTATTTAGTATGGATTTGTCAGTAAGTCTCCGGTAAATTACTACGTAGGATCTTTGGACACTGTATGTTTTGGTAATTTGATTCCCCAATTATATTAAACAACACAAAATGTGTGGTTATTAAAATGTAATAATTAGGATTGAAATTAAATGCGTTATGATGGACAGTTATTTTCTGTTTTTTTTTGTGTTTTTTTTTTTTTGGCCAGCATGATTTTTGATATTGATTCAATGCATATGAGTAAATATATGGAAGGAAATGATAAGGATTATCACTAAATCAAGCTTTTGGAAAGATTTTGTAAGACAGAGTATTAAAAACTAGTAACGGAAACACCCAAATTTTGAAAAAAAGAACACTCAAATATAGTAAAAAAGTTATTTGGGATCAAACATACATTTGGCTTGGATTCTACACTATCTATGTTTGAGTTTATACACAAGGACTTGGGAAGCAGTATATTTAATGCATATTTATATCAACATGTTATTGGATAATCTAATGATTTGTACTATTTTCTGTTAACTGACACACAATTTAGATTGTCTGCACATTTTTCAGTAACAAAAACCTTCACAGTGACGTGTTTGAGCAGTTTGTGAGCACATTAGTAGTTAAGCTGCAGAGACGGCAGACAGGCAATCACAAAAACAACAAAAGCAATTTACCTGTCAGCCTAAAATAGGCACACCCTATCGTTGCATTCAATCTGGGTTTTAAAGTAGCGTATCAGAAATTTCAGAAAGTTTTAGCTGGATAATATCACAAAAAACAGACATCATAAGACAAACTCACCACTTCAAGTCCTGAGCATTATTATTATTACTTTTTTTTTTTGCTCCATTACTATTTATTCTATATAATTTTTTTAGTTGTGTAGGGGGTTATGAATAATTGGTTATATGAATGAGAGTATTAGTTATGATGATTAATATTAATATGAAAAATGCCGGGGTACCACCTCAAAAAAGGAAAGATGTCTAAATTCTATAGACCAGACCCATTAGTATTTAACCAGCGAAGAGGATTCAAACAGCCAACTCTACAGCTTAATAAACACAGCTTTCATAATTCAATGGAGGAAAAGATTTCTTTTATTTTTCATAATTCAATAATGGTTATTAAATCATGATGATAAAATGCAGTTCTATGGTAATTAAGGTGAAGAATATACGTAATGAAATGAAATCATTGCTATAAACATCTAATCTTTCGACTAAATACTGAATAAAAAGGTCGAATACATATTCCAATAAAAAGATTTTCAAGAGCACATATCAAAAGACTAAAGGGGAGGACAGACATGGGGAACGTACAGACGAACAAATGGACAAACTTATATAATATGAACTGTGTGTGAAACATGTTGCAAGTGTCGTATGTACTTGTGTAGCTATGGGAGTCTGTATGTGAGCTATACTTGACATGGAAATCACATATTGATAATGTCAAAGTAAAGGTCTCTCAAATAATAGCTGTACTGCATAAAGTCAAATATTCTCGAAATAAGAATGCATTGTTTCTGTTGTATAACTCATTGATTGTTCCACGTCTGACCTATTGCATTGAAGTGTGGGGAAGTGCCTGCAAAACATACATCAATCCAATTTTTCTTTTACAGAAAAGAGCGATTAGAGTCGCCAGTGGAAGTGTATACAGAGACCACACTAATTCCTTATTCATACAACTAAAAACACTGAAATTTAATTAATTAAAAAAAAAAAAAATTAAAATTAAAGTGGGCTTTAAGCAATTATTCGTCATGTATATATGTTGTTACACATATATATTGAAATATGACCTCTGCAATTTAACCCATCCCTGGGGAGCAGTCGGCAGCCATTTTGCGGCGCCTGGGGAGCAGTTCGGGGTTAAGGGACTTGCTCAACATCCCACAGTGATGGCCCAGGTGAGGCTTGAATCGGGAACCCTCTGATTACAAGGCCAGCGTCCTTAACCACTAGGCCACCACTCCCAACTAGTAGAACTAGTCGAGTATAATCTTCTAAAAACCATGTATAAAACAATTTGCAAAACAGATTCACCAAGAGAAAAAGTAGATATGAACTAAAGTCCTGAGGTTTTTACAAAACCCAGGTTTCAATCGGCTGTAAAGGAAAAATGTATCTCAATCAAAGGAATCGCCCTGTGGAACAGTCTTGATTGTAAATTTAAAACTTCAAAGTCTATTTATGTGTTTAAAAAGTATGTTAAATTATCAATGTTACAGAAATATAACACTGCAGAGTAGCAGATCATCTTTATTTTGTATTTTGTGTTTTGATGTCTTGTAACTGATAGACAAGGCTGATGAGGCTGCATGAGACGGCTCAAAGGAACTGGAACTGTAAATAATTTTGTGTTGATAGGGGGCAGACTTTATAAGTTTTCTGCTTCTTTTCATTCATGTAAATGCTGTTGTTGCATTTTTTTTAAATGAATGAAATAAATAATAAAATAAAAATGAAAAAATTGTGGGTCAAACTTGGTGATCAGTGTTCGTTTGGTACCTTAGAGGGGATGTCCGGTAGGACTAGCAAGTTCTTGTTGCAGGAGCTACGCTGGCGTGCCACCGTTTGGATCTGTTTTGTAAAAGGTAGTGGCTATCTGTGTGGTTACCGTATCAATATACCGATATTCTGTCTGTACGCAGCACCTCTATTTGATTAGTTTAGGTCAGTCATTGGCCAGTTTAGATCACGTGACTAAGACTAAATCTAACCGTAAACCTAACCCTAACCCTTAAAATTGTTGCGATATTGGGTTATAACCTAACCCTAACCCTAACTCTAACCCTAAAACGCTACTTACCAATAGCACCAGGGGTTGTCCGTTCGGCCACCGTACAAATAGACACTTTCTTTGTTAAACAGCAGAGCTCTGCCCCGACCTATCCACGGACCTCGTTGGGCCGATAACAGTTCAAACTGGGAGCTTGGGTACCACTTGGGTACCGCTGTTGGTCCGCAGTCCAGATTTTTTGAATCTATGGTTACGCATCTTGCTCCGGTGTCAGTCTTCGCTGCGGGCGTGGACCATTTGAACTGCTTGAGCTGTTGGTTAAAAATCTAACTTGGCAGCTAAAAATGAAATAAAAATAGATGAAGGCAGGAACGTGGGTGAGCTGAAGACGCCAGCGTCCCAAACTGAAGTTTTTCTAAGAAACATTTCTCAAAAGTAATTTTGGAGAATGCCTTTTAGAGGATGGATTTTTGGTAATTATTATTCAAAAGTCACGATTGTGATTTGGTTTGCTCAACTGCTGTGGGCGTGTCTGTAGTGAATGTGCGTGTGTGTGGGTGATGACAAACAGACTGATAATGACTTCAGTGCATTTCAAATATCATGAATTATAAGTCATTTTGATACTAAGCTTGGCTATACTTAACACAGCATTACTTCAGAAACCGGTTGGTGAATTTTACTGGTAAATATAATTATCAAAGATCATGTTATTCTTCTTTTTTTGAACAGTTATTAAATATTTGACAAAATTATTTTTAAATTTTCCATTCAAACCTATTCAAACAGTTACATCATAGAACAGTTTGTTTAAATGTCAACATTTTTGAATGTCTGCTATTAGTCAAGGTTAACACAATCAATGAATGGTACCCCTGACTCTGAGGAATGAATTTGTTTCGGGGGTTGTACTGACTCCAAGGGGTTCAGCTTATGCATCCTCGCTTGCATTTTCTTTGGGAAATGCAGTTCATCTAGTTATTTCTTTTTTTGTATTATTTAGTTCCATAGTGTATAAGATGGGATTCGTGGTGGGAAGATTTATCAGCTTTTGAACCAAATGTAGAAGAGACATGGTTATAAATAACCCTATTCATTCCAAAACTACTCTAAAAAGTATATATGTTTTACCACAGCTCAACATCTATAAATCAATATAATTAGAAGTTAGAATATTAGGTTTAGCTATTTATATCGTATTTATTTTCAGGTCTCTAATGAAATTAAGACATGGTTTCTCTTTTCTCATATCAAACTATATCAAGTAAGTCTTGAATAAAAGAGTGAGCTCCAATGTGTATTTTATGGCACAGACTGTTCCTATGATGATCTGGTTGCTTATTAATAGTGACGGTTGTAGATGAGAAGCTTAGCACTATGAAGTCAATCACACAGATTATGTGAAAAGACTCTCGTCTTTACACCAGAGTTGTACAAATGTGATTCTTCCTTTTGCTCAGTTCGTCTGCTTTGATCCAAGGGGAAGTACAGCTTTATTCAGCTGTAGTCATTAGAACTAATGAGGCTGGGGAGAAAGTCAGGACACCTCATAATCTTTGTTAGTGGGATCACACAAAAGTGGCAGCTCTTTCATGCAAATTTTGCACTACTTTGGGGGAAGAGAATGTATCAAATCTGAATACAAAGAATGTCTGCATGTGTGTGTGTGTGTGTGTGTGTGTGCGTGTGCGTTTATGGAGCTCATGTCTCCCTGGCGTCGTGTCTGATTGAGCTGGAACTTTTTTAACAGCTTGCACATAGTCCGAGCGTCTACATCCAGTGTTGCAAAATGTTTATTTTTAATTAAATTATTTTTTTTTATTTTTTTCTACTTGTCTGCACATGCTGTCAAAGGTCAACACTACAAGAAGTGCAATCATTATGAGACAGCAATGCATGTTTTGTTATTGCAATGAAATAAATTAATTTATTTTATTGCTTAATTGTGACCATCACGTGCCAGTGCATCGTAGACCAGTTTATGTGCAAAAACCGCTACTGCAAACCCAGGAGCCGCCCCCGGGCCCGCAGATGCAGCCAGGCCAGCAGAAAGAGTGGGGGCACACACACACACAGACACACACCCACACGCACACACCCACACACACACACACACACACACACACACACACACACACACACACACACACACACACAATAAGCACCCCTGCACTAAGAAATGTTAAATGCTTAATAAATAGTTTTATTTGTACTAATTCATGTGTCTTTTATCAGATTCTACCTAAACTGTCGCATTGGTACAAACTTTATTTATCAACTTATCATGCGCATGTCCCATAGAATTAAACCAAGGAAATCACACTTGCTATTTTACTTTGCACCCGCACATATACCCCTTTATAACATTACAGAGTATAGTTTCGAGAGTATGTACACCTCTTTGTGCATCCAACCTTCAAACACATACTCTACTTAAGCCCCCACATGAATACATACTTCCGACGGGCACTGTACTAGTAATAGAACATTCTAAATCATTTACCATGGGGAAAGTTTTAAAGATGTAAAATACTTTTTAAAGTAACTGCAGTAACTCTTGCCAATATATTTGCAATAGGTCTGAATCTTGTTCTCTAAAGTTTCTTGACTTGTCCTGGCATAATCCACATTGCACTATTATTTCAGAAAAGTCTTTCTTTTACTTCACTTTTACTTCAGCCTTCCTGTATTCATTTACTTCCTTAATTAAAAAAAAGAAAAGAAAAAGAAAACACTGTCAGATCTGTAAGAATTTATACTGTAATGCAATTATGCTCCTGGAAGTCATTTCATTTTCCATATGCCGTATGGTAATTAATTAACTGTATAAAAGGCATCGACTTAGCCTATGTATCCAGAATATCATAAGAATCTAAGTCGATTAAATACCTAAGCTGTGAATAGTTAGTGTACAAAAGGTGCTTTTATATGTCACCATTAGATAATTCTATTGAAAATAGCTAGTGCTTTATTTATGAGAGTGTCAAGACAACGATAATGATTGAACAAAATCTCAGTTTCATTTAAAAATATGAGATAATGACAAATATTTAACAACAAACTTTTTATTATAGTTAGGAATATGCATATTGCTTATGATTAGATTTATGGTTAGGTATTTGATAAATAGGAAAAAAGTGAAACCTGGGATCATATTTATAAAAAAGAAACTAACTAGAAATACTATATATTATACACTAAGCAAAGCAAACTCACAATAATACTCAACCGCAAAACTGAATTGATGATGATAATTTTGAAAAGGCAAAATGATTCAACACTGTTTAGGACCCTTAGGACCAGGTTATCAGAACCTAAAGATTTTGGTTTCATTGCTGGATTATTTTATTCAAACTTCAGTCCTATTCCTGATTAATTCAATGATATTGATTTTTGTTGGGGCTCTGTTGGGCTTTTTGGGCATTATTTTCATCATTACAAGTGTTGTATTTCAGTTTTGTTAGTGTCTCTAAATGCAGGGATTGTGCATTTGAGACCAGCTGGAAGATTTTAATATTTCTGATACAGACTGTCCTGAGTTTGACCAATGGAGTCTCAAATAATTACCATGCATCAGCTGAGATAGGCTTAGGTTACCACATACAGGATAGTAGGCATTTAAAAAAAGTTCAGTCAGGTTCACTTTAGTCAAATTGTTTATTCGCATGCAATCTAGATTTGGCAGTAAGGCTCTGTTCTGGGTCCTCTCTGTCATTCCAGCAGCCGCGTGGAAAGCCTGAAGCTGATGGAGCTGCCCTTTACTCTTCCATGAGCTACATGGAAAGCCATGAGCAGAGAGAGCGGTCAGCATGACCCCTTGGAATAGAAGCATAGATGTTTAGATGGCAACAGAAGACACTGTTTAATTAGACAGAAGAGGAGGAGCTGGGGTGGAGGGGGGCTCCAGCGTGCGGATGTAGGCGTGTTTGCAGTAGTTTAAATACAGCGCTGTGACCAACTCTAACCATGGTCAGCTGGATGATTAACTGAATTAGGGAATGGCTACTGTCAGCTGGTGGGGATGATCAATCTAAGCATTGATACAGGAAAGAACAAAGGGTTTGTGTATTTTGAGGTTCATTTTTTGTGTTTTTGTTTAGTCATTTTGTGCATTTACTTTGGGAGCCACATAAAATTAGACCCAGGGCTGCATGCGCCACCAGTTGCATATGCCTTGTCTATTTTGCCATTTGTCTTCATTTTGATCATTTGTTCCATGGCTCCTCTCTCTCTCTCTCTCTCTCTCTCTCTCTCTCTCTCTCTATGGTTCTACCTCTCATATGATTCTGCCATTCTCTAACCTGATGTGTTTGCTAACGGTGCATTTGTCAGATTTGCGAATGAATATCACGTCCCATCACTAGACTTAACATTCCACTCCACACAACCCATCACACAGGTCTGGCTACGCAGGAACCAATAGTGGCTATATAGAATAGATTAGTTTTGAGTAGATCTGTTAACTTTCTGCCACAAACCTCTTTAAAAGGATTACTCACTTTAATACACATCAAACACACCAGACATAAAAATAGAGGCTCCGAAAGCTCGGAAACATCCTCAGCAACATGACAACCACAAAGCACTTTACAATGAGTTATTTTCTACAATTAAAAAAGACCAAACATGAGACACGTACACTAACAATCCAAAGCATATGAAGAAGCAGAAGCTTGAATTCTCATTACATTTCATCAGTCTGTGGTGAATTTCAATAAAAAGGCTTCCTGGGGGGTTCAGTGCTTTTAATTGAGCTGCAGAGTTGAATAATAGATCATGATCCGTTTTCCCCCCAAAGAAGTTAATTTTCTTCATGCAGCTCCAGGAGCTTCATCATTTATACTACACGGACTATGATGGGAATTATAAGAAATACAAACAGTTATTTCATTTCTTCTCTTTTTCTAACAGTTATTACCCTCAGGTGACAGTCAAGATCCTCAGAAAGGATTTCAGATGATAAAAAGGGTTAATATGACTGTGTTGTGCACTGGGTAATGTATAGGTTCATTGTGATTTAGTTAATGACTTACACCATACAGGAAGAGTGTAATCTCTCAGCACAAACACACTAGCTGGGTTTCCATTACAGATTTTCACAAAATAAAAGCGATATTTCTAAATGTCGACAAAGTATAATTGCGCTTTGAACATGTTTCCAATAAACGTTGTTTTGGGCAGGGGCCTCGTAACTCCCGTGAAATCTCATCCCGCGAGACTTTGCTGCAGAAAGACGGACGCTCCAAACCTCCTTATAACGCTTCGCATTCCCTTGTTATTTCACATCTAATGTGGCAGTAATCATTTTAAAGTATAATGCTAAGAAATGTCCTGTTCTCTTCTTCTGTTTACACGTATCGCGCCAGGTTTTCTTGGAGAGCAGTGGTCATGTGACCAGGTACATCAAGTATATGCGGAAAAAGTGTTTGCATAGCACTTTCGCGACACATTTGAATATCGAAACGTCTGATATTCCTCCTCGTGAAAGGGAAATGGAAACCCAGCTACCAATGAGACCGGGAGTGAAGGCACAAGAGTTAACAAAGACTAAAAACTACACAGATCTAAATAAACAAGGGCTGACTGAAATAATAACCATAATAGGAACCCACACATGGCTGGAGGCCAAAAACACAAACATATGGCCAGCATACCAAGACAGAATCCACATACAAAGGAAGAATAAGGATTTTCCACCAAAAACAACAACTTCTTTATGCCACGAGTTGTTGTCTGTGGACTTAACCAAAAAGACAAGAAACTCTGTCTCCTTTGGTAAAAGATGCATCAGTGTTTCCTCGGCTAAAGGAGGTTATAAAGAAAACATTGAGCCTCCTTTTCTTAGCTTTTAGAGAGTTGGAATGTTCCTTATGATGGCTGCCACTTAAACACTTTCGGGGGTTAAGGAAAAGTGGATAGGAAAGGCGATAGGAGAGAATATTCGGACATACCCTTTGACTTGGCCAGAAGACATTGGTCCTTGTCTCATAGGTTTCTAGGGAAAAAAAACTTTGTCTAAAGGCTGTTTTTGAAACTAAATTAGAGCCCACAACAACTTTACATCATTTTGTAAAAGTACAGACTTGAAGAACTTGTATCGATGTAGACAACAAAACTGCCATAATCTAAGGTTACTATTTGGCATTAAAGGTGAACTGAAATTAGCATGAGACTTTGACCCCAAAAACCTACAATGTTTTTAAGGATACACAGTTGGAATTTTACTTTTCATGATGACTTATCTTATTTGGTAAGCACATAGTGGTAGTAGGCCCCTCTGTTGTCTTGAGAAAACAGAAATACAATTATTTTATTTTTCTTTTTTTTGTGTAATGGCTATAAGGGTAATCTCATTCATGTATCGCCCACTGCAGCAGAAACCAATGTAGACTGCTATAGCTACGACACCACCTAATCAAACGCCTCCTAGCAGCATAATAACCTCCTTGTTTCCCTGCACTCAGCTTGTTTGTGTGCTTATGTGTGGGTGGGTGAGTGATGAAGGAGGTCTAGTTCCTTCAAACTAGGCAGCGTGAGGAACTATTGAAAGCTTTCACTACAATAATTGATCAATTCATATTTAACTGCTAAGGGGCAGATGTCATCGCTGTATCAATCAGTAGATAAAGAAGAAATCCAATAGTTGCTTAATGCACATGCATCCATAATTCGCATTGTAAAAATAACCACAGGCTTTATTCCAACTGTAAAGTCCATGTGTCACTGTAAACGAGGGTTAGTAGAAAGCCAAGCTTTGTGTGTGCGCTCTCATTTCAAATATTTTACTGCTGAAATACACACAGATTGCCAGCAGTGACAGTTAGATTCTTAATTAACCTGAATGTTAGTCATTCTAAACTCAAGTCATATTCAGGATCCATGCCTTACTTTATTCCCCTTTCTTCAATTACGCAGGATAGTGAACACTAAACGATTTAATAAATACATCCAGAGAAAAGAATCATTCAGAGTGCATCATTCAAAGCCTGAGTAAAATACACATTAGTATGAATGCATTTTTAGGAATCAAATGCCATTCTAAATGTACTGCTTGAATTGTCAGCCTGCAGTTCACTGAACACAACATCAAACGTGCATTAGATCCTGGCTCATTTGACAGATTGTAATTGGCTACTGGTTAAATTAGAAAGTCATTCTGTATTCACATTTTATATGATTGGTTAGTGAGCACCTTTGGAAAATGTTGTCCTTGCCTGAGTTAAAAAGTGAAGGGAAGGCATTCTTTGCTTCACAAATGCTGAAGTACTTAGAAAACAAGTTGAGCTAATCATTACTGCCATAACACATCTACTTTTCTGGTCTTTCTGTGTCTTTCAACTTAGTTTATCAACGTAAGAGGGCCTTAAGTGATCTTTGAATTAAACTTGTGCTTCATGTAGGTGGTGACTGAGTCAACAACTGCATACTGACAAGACAATTGATTTAGGATTTCATCTTTTAGTTTATCTAAACAGGTCTAGGTTTCACCCTTGGTGAATAAATTCATAAATTATATTTTCATTTCAGCATGTGTTTATTAAGCTACAATGTGTCATTTAGTAACTTTTGAATTGTTGTGTCCAGCCAGATTTTTCTTATTTATTTATTCATTTAAGAGAGTGGAGCCATGGAGCAGACCAGGGGAGACGTTGAAGTTTGCACCCAAAATGTGACCAACAAAGGAATTTTTAGCAACAAAAGTATTACCTTCTAAACCAGTGTTTCTCAAATGGGGGTAGGTGTGCCCCAAGGAGTACGCAGTGGCACTACAGGGGATACTTAGTAGAGAGGAAAATTAGTAAATGAAAGCATCAAAACAATGGGGTTTTTGAAATGATAATCGTACTAAATATTACCAGCAACTCAAAACGACAACTAAAACACAAATATACCGAATAATAAAAAGGACAGACAAACAACAACCAAATATTTAAAATGACACCAAAAACACACACAATCAGAGAGAAATACACTTACCATTTACAGCAACATACAAAACTACAAACACCTACTAAATGAGAGAAAAATACACACAATCCAAAGCTTAATTTGGGCATGAACCATCCGGCACCTCCCAGATTTTGACCGGCACTTATTTGATTGGATCCACCACCTTTATTAAAAGTGAAATTACAACCCCTCATTTGCTTTTTAGTGTTTTGATTTCATTTTGAAGTCTTATATTTGGACAGCTGTGTCTTTTATTGAGTTGAAATCACTGAAAATTTCATTGTACTCACAAAATTGAATGTAAAAACTGAGTGCGAGTGAGGAAGAGAGGGCAAAGGCAAGCCATGCCCCCATGCTACATCTAAAGTGTGATTTAACACAAAAACTGTTTCTGTCTGCTTGAATGACGGTAGAAAATGGCTAAAATAAAAGGCAGTTGGATTCAAAGAGCTTTTTAAGCCAATAAGTGAAGCTAAGCCTGAGGTAAATGTTGTTTCGGTGGAAATCGTGGAAAAGAGCAGCAGCACAGTAACAGCTAGCATAGCTAGTAGCAGCACCTGTAGCGATGATGCTAATGCAGGAGAACCTGCCTTCAACAATGGTGAAAGTTCTGATATGGACATTAAGAACAGGAAAGTTTGCACAGGCAGTTCAAAGGCAAGATGAGCTGCTATTCTAGGCTTATGAAAGACAAGGCAGGCCTCGGCTATGAAATGTATAAAAAGGTTGCAAGGATGCAAAGTTCTCCGTGGCTATTTTGACAAATAAAGGGTAAGCATAGACTTTATTTTCATTTGCTGCTGTGCTGCTGATTCATTAGAGGAGCTATGGCCTTGTGGGTGTAAAAATTTGTAAATATCTTTTTTTTATTTGTAGGTTTTTGTGTTCTGAAAGTTTTCTGTCCTTTGTGGCTAAATTAGCGCTGGTTTTGCAGTCCTTGGTGGTGAAACGTGGTAGATTCAACAGCTGTCACTCAGAGTGGATGCGCTTCGTTGCAGGCGATTGTCTGTGCTTCTTTAACTCTGATTTATCATTCTTTTATCAAACATTTAGGTTCATTGGTTGTTTGTGTTCACTTGATAATATTGGCACTTTGAGTTAGAAAAAGGCACTTTAAAAAAATGTATTTCGTGACATTTTTGTCTCTCTTTTACTGCTGGAACAACACTTGGCGTGTGTTCCGGGACCTGATGATTTTCAAATTAAGCACTGACAAGATCAATACAAAATACACAAAAGTGACAGAGAAACACACAAAACAACATAAAAAATAATAAGTAATTTAAATATCATCATCATCATACTGTATGCAGTCAGTCGAACTATGACTGTTTCATGTTGAACTTCAGTGTTGCCTATTATACTTCTCCATTTCTGCCTGTCTAATGCATTCTGCTTCCATTTATCCAGTTCTACGTATATCTTTTAGTCCCGTCCCTAAATCCAAGCCTAGGTCTTCCTTGGTTTCTCATGCCTTCGCTCAACTGAGAGTAGAGCAGCTGTCTTGGCAAACGCTCATGATCCATTCATGCTACATGGCCTAACCATCTTAAGTTCTTGTTTATTAGTAAATCTGCCCTAGATGGTAGCCCAGCTCTCTCAAGGATGTCTTCCTCTATCCTGCCATGAGATATTCATGATATGTCATAGCTGCCGCATCATGTATTCGTGTAGTTTGATGACGTGTCCTGTATATAAACTGGTTGTAGTAGGAAATGCATAAAGAGGAGTTTCAGCTTCAATCCAAAGTCTAATGTAAACACCAATCCTGGCATATTGCTTTACCTTGCTTTCTTGAAGAGAAACCTGTTTCTGGCCCAGCCCTCAGACCCTCTGACCAGCAGGCTAATCCTTTCTTCTCCCAGCAAAAATCCTCACAGTTTCTGCCCTCAACATTTGACCACCCTTTAAAAGTTCAGAGAGCAGAGATTTATTTAAAAGAAAAATACAAAGAGAAACTGCTTGGTGAAGGATGTGTTTATGCTTGAAAATATCTGGTCGATTCTAATCTTGTGGCATTAAAGAACATTCCAATAGAGCTCATGGACTTCATGTGGGTGAATTAGCAGCAACACATTTAGGATGAGATCTTAAAGGTGGTCCTCAGTCATGGGGCAGGCAGCCGGTCATTTAAACAACAGAGTCTTTGAAAAAGTGATTGGCCTCTTCTACACCTTTATGCTGGAGAACGAGGTGCTGATCGTCATGGAACGACCCTCGGAAGCAGTGGACATGGCAACGTATTTATAATAAGATAAAAGAAGATATATCAGGGGCGAGGCCAAGGTCATCTTCAAACTGCTTGTCAGAGCATCCTTGCTGATGCACAAAAACGGTGTCTTCTTCCGAGACCTGAAGATGGAAAACACTAATTTCTCCGAGATAAAATCTTTGGCTGTGAAAATCTAGTGGAAGCAAAGCCCTTTAAGTACTTTTATGGTGCTTCAGACTACTGAATATATAATTTAGGTTTCTTCTCTATACTACCAGCTCTTATTTCTGAAGACTCATTTCATTTTAGCACATGTCACCATGACTCAACACCCACACACCCACATTTTGTTGATACCACATGAAAGCTCAGAAATCCCAGTTGCAGGGGTTGGCCTGTGGTGTGACTGATAACAGACCCAAACTTCTTGCGCCAACTAAACTATTGTATAGGGTACACCTACCCCAAGAAGATAAGATGTCTACTCCCAATTCTCTAGACATTCCTGCTTCTGATACTCTTGCGTCTAACTTTAACTTAAAAAAAAAAAAAAAACTAAGGTGATAAAAGCTAATAATGTAATGGTTGCAGATGTCATGAAATGACAAACTTTTACACACATCCTAACTAGAATTGTCTAGTTTGTTTATTTTTCCCTCTAAATGGTCAATTACACAGAATGTAGCATTAATGTTTTTAATGTTCCTAGTTTGCATTTCAAAGTATAAATGATATGAAAACATATAAGGCTCCAACAGTAGAATGACAGGTATCCGTACCAGCTGAATTTTCACATCAAATTTCCTTGATTTTTGTGAACAATTTTTTTAGAATATTTTTTTTTAAAATTTCAGAAAAAAGGCCTGATTTTACAAAAAAAAAAAAAGAGTTCTGTCAACAATTTGATACATAAAATGACTGCTATTATGTTATATAAGCATGGGGAAATTGTGAGTCTGGCAAATATTTGCTCTTTAGTGTGTCTGGTACATTATTAATTGTGATAACCTTGCAAACATATAAATGCAATCCACAAATAAACCAATGGAATTTTTTGCAGGGTATTTACAGTACTTCATTATTTTATTTATTTGCATGCCTGTGTGCTTGTGTAATTTGCATAGCTCAATTTTGTCCCAAACTAGCATTGTCTATTGAGTTACTGTCAATGCCAGAAAATGTTGACACGCTAATATTGTTGAAAAATATCATGTCCATATCTTAAATCTGGGCTTTGTAGACTGTTCTAGTTTGACGTTTTTAAAAAACTCATGCACAGATAAATATTTTCAGAGAATGTCATAATGATGACATAACTGGGTTTTAATTTTAGACTGGCATTACATGTTATTCTGCTTTTTGCATTCTACTCATAGTGGCACTTTCTACACTTTAACTAAGAAAAAAATGTCCTGTTAAGGTTATATTTTAACATTTTATAATCACTTGAATTGAAAAGGTTGTTTCTAGAGTGTCTGTAAGTATGCCCAGAGTTAAAGTCAAATAAAATGCTGAATTCGGCTATTAAAACAAATTAATTGGCTCGCCTTAGGGGCGGAGCCAGAGGGGTGGCTGGGGTAGCACTGGCTACCCCTGGAACACCTCAGGTGAAACCCCAGGTGATTGACAGCAGTGGTATGCATATCAATCTGTATGCGCTCCTCTCACTCACGTCACTCATGCAATTTAAAATCAAACAATGTCGTACCAGAGCTCAGAATAAACTAATGCATCATTAGATTTTCTAAATGCTGATATAGCTTGTTGGTTATTGTGTAGGTCTAAATCAGGGTTGTCAACTATCATGTACAAATTAACTTTGCAAAGTAAGTTAACATGTCTATAGACTTATTGAACAAGTACATTTTCACTCCCTTTGCCAGCAGGAAAAAAGAGGCAAGTAAACACTGTTAAAAATTTTATTTGTCAATGGGCAATTTAAAAGAACATGCTGTAGGTGTGTATTAAAGTTGTTTCCTGCAGTCCATTTTCATTTTTGAAATTATGATGTAATGTTATTTTTCTTAATTAAACATTTTGTGTATTTCAGTTTCATTCATTGATCTCTTTTACGCTCTGAAAATGTTCCACTTTGTGACCCATATCGTTAATGTAAAGAAGATGACCCATTTCTTGCTGATAATTACAATGATCACAATAGAGTGAGTGAGTGAATGACACACACACACACAAATAAATATGTACTGTATCTGTGTTATGAAAGTAGTCAAGAAGGAATGCTCCTTAGGCACCAGGATAGAGCAACATAATATTTTCCTTTATTTATATGGACCCCTGTTAAAGCCTTGCCCACCCTCTGGCCACCCCTTGTATAAAAGTCTGGCTACACCACTGGCTTGCGTTGATGTATAGTTTTGTGCTTTTTTAGTGAAAAGTTTAAGTTCAAAGCCATGTTTTGTGTAGAGTTTTTTTAGTGCTTGTGGTGGGGAGGGATGTGTGTGGGGGGGGGGGTTACGGGGGGGCAAAAGTTTGGTCAAAAGTTTTCATACAGCTTTTACGCAAATTCATTCAAAAAATAATATAATTCAATAACTCAACATTTACAATTGTTACTCATAATTTTTGTCATTATTGTATATGTTACACACATTGTGGTTGTCGATGGTCTATTTATTTAATTCTATTATTTCTTTCTCTCTGCCTATGCGATGATATACTGTAAATCCACCAAGATTACAAGGCATATTTGAGAAAATTACATTTTCTGTTTAACTTTATCAAGATTAAGTATCCTCTTATTTAAAGGCCAAACAAAGTAACCCATATCTAGAATGGCTATTTAGTCCAGAAATAGTAGTGATTGTGTTAATTCAATAGTTAGATATTCAAAGTGAATCATAGTTTAATTGTCAAAAGTTTTTTATTCCTCGTGGTCCTCACACAGTTGTGTCTCACTGAAAGGGACCTCAGGTGGTGCTGTTGTCCTGACAACCAATAAGAGGAGCATCACATTCACACTGCAGGATAATGGATAGCCTGAGAAGGAGAAAGAGAGAGAAAAAAGCTCGAGAGAGAGGTTGGCGGTAGAAGGTGGCGGTTGGTGGTTTTCCCGGACTCCGAACAGAAAGGAGAGCTGCCTCCCTCCCTCTCTCCCTCCCTCCCTCTCTCCCTCCTGGCAGCGCCGTCCCTTTACGCAGAGAGCATTACGCATCACTGGACTATAGAGCGAGGACGCCGTATGTTTTTGCCTCTGTCACTGTTTTAATCCGGACTGCTTTGGAGCTAACAAATCCCACCTGTTTAACAGAAGTCTGGACAACTCTTCTTCTGCTTCCTTTTGGATTTATAAAGCTGTCAAACGCGCGCGCCTGTGCTTTAACATGCAAGTCGGGCGCAAATCGTGTTGGAGGCAGTTCCAGGCTTCTTTTTTCAGACTGCTGTGTCTCATCCCAACAGGATTCCCTGTCCGGAGTGTGGATATGCAGCGGGCTACGGACAACATCACCATCCGCCAGGGCGACACGGCGATCATAAGGTAGGACTCCTCATCCTCCTCCTCCTCCTCCTCCTCATCATCACCAACTTTAGCAGCTCTGCCTGCAGGCGCGCAGAAGCTCGACGCAGATTGTGTTCCATCCTTCTTCTACAAAACGTGTTTATATTGATGATCAGTTTCCTCCTACTCTGTAAAACATGTGATAAAGGATTATCGACATGTGTTGGTCTGTTTACGCTTTAACTTCTTCCAACTCTAAAACGTCCAGGTTTTAATCCCAAACTGTTGGGAGCGATGTCATATTCCTCTACTGATGCTGATCCTATTTATCGTGTTTGTATGTTGAGTGTTGAGTCAGTGCGGGTCACATGATAATAACTCTTTTATAACTGACGGACGGACTGTCAGTGAACCCACGTCCAGTGCGTGTTGGGTTTGTGTTTTGAAATCCATCTTTAAACAGAGAAGGATGATCGTTCTGATCAGACTTAGATGCTGTGGTAGGACTGTCTGCAGGGAATGATCAGTTTCAAAAGAAGATCTGGCGTTCGATCAGCGCGTCAATCACACGCGCATGAATCCCCTTGTGTAAACTGTCTGTTCCTCCTATTGTGATGCTGCTGCTGCTGCTGCTGCTGCTGCTGCTGGGATTACCACTGAGTGTGTAGAAAGGTCTTTAAACTGGGATGATTCTGGAGTGGGATGTAAGAGCAAATGCATCTATAGGCACATAATACACTAATAGAGGCTTGGCTATACTTTGTTTCTGTGATAATAATTGATAAAGAACGACAAAAATTCGTATTTTAAAGATGAAAAGTAAAAATTAAGTAAGATAAACTATATCCACCTTATTCCATGGATTGCTACTAACCCATTATAGCTGCATGATAGAAAAAAAAAAGACCAAATAAATAAATAAAATAAAAATAACAACATCTTAATTAACTTTTTATTTCATGTTACATTATTAGGTTTCTTCTTTCTTTCTTTCTTTCTTTCTTTCTTTCTTTCTTTCTTTCATTCTTTTTTTTTGTTTTTTTAACATGTCAACATACTAATTGGGCATTTGATATTTTTTCCCAGTTTTTGGATAAACACAATCTACTAAAGTATGATAAATATACATAAGATTTTTGAGCAGCATTGATTTTTTCTCTTTAATCACAATCAATCTAACTGTGGGATTACTAAATATGCATCATACCACTCTCCATTAGATCATGTTAAATGTTGTTACCATAATCATGATCTTTATTAAATAATTTAATTCATTCTTTAAAGGCCTAATTTATTATTATTATTATTATTATTATTATTATTATTATTAATAATAATAATAATAATAATAATAATAATAATAATAATAATAATAATAATAATAGACCTCCATCCATTTTTCACTAGTTCTTCTCCAGGTCATGTTGTGGGGACAGTATCTCAAGCAGGGAATCCCAGACTTCCCCCCTTCTCAGCCTCAGTCCAGCTCTTCCCGGGGGATTCTGAGGCATTCCCACCAGCTGACAGACATCATGATGTTTTTTTTAAATTGGAATGGTAAATGGTAATTGGACTTGAATTATATAGCGCTTTATAACCACACTGAAGCAGTCCCAAAGCGCTTTACATATCAGCTCATTCACCCAATCACTCTCACATTCACACACCAGTGGGACAGGACTGCCATGCAAGGTGCTAGTCGACCACTGGGAGCAACTTAGGGTTCAGTGTCTTGCCCAAGGACACTTCGACACATAGTCAGGTACTGGGATCGAACCCCCAACCTCTCGATCAGAAGACGACCCACTACCACCTGAGCCAATTCCTCATTCCGATTTAATCCGGAATGAGTCATTCCGGATTAAATCATTCAGAATTAAAGTGTTCTGCTTCGTGTTTAAATAGAAATAGTAATTCCGAATTGAGGTTTACATGGAAAACAGATTTATTCATCTTTATTCAATTTCGCTTTACGGCTGGGGGTTGGGAAGTGTTCTGATTGGACAGAGGGCGAACGTGACGAATCACGTCTATCGGGAAAAAGACACAACAAACCTTTTATTGTCGACTATAACACAGAAGACCACACATGAGAACTGTTCTCACTTTTATTTTGATTGTGTTTTTAAAGCAACAGCTCGACAATAACACACTGTTACAATTTGGTCCACAGAGCAGAAGGAGATGTGAACTAATCATCGATAAATAAAGCCCAGTAAAATGAAGAAACATATGCTCCCTGGTAAAGACATATAAACAAACAATACACACATATACAAAAACACGCTAGAGATGTGCGGGTCAGCGGGCTACCCGCGGGACGGGGCAGTGCGGGTGACAAAAATTATCAATTAATCTCGGTTCGGTTTGGGGTGGGTAATTTTTTTAACCGAAAGTATAGGTATCTGCTATTTTACAACTGTCCGTGAATGCATCGCAGCTGTGAGACAGTGCTTTTTGACTGTGCGGCATGCGCCACACAGCCTCAGGCTCACAGCTCACATTATGCAGCATTAACTTTTTTCTTTACACAAACCGAACTCTACGTTGGACGTAAAGCGTGATACCATTGGTTTGGGTTGGGGCGGGTTCTGAAAATAGAGGCAGCAGCTCAGGGCGGGCGGTGCGGGTAAGATTTGCCGTGGGGCCCCGCGGGTTGGAAAAATCCTAGCCCTCGCATCACTAATACAAGCTCACAGCATCCACGCCCCAGCCTGTACATGCAGCTCCAGTCTGACACACACGCAGCAGGATCCATGCCATGGCAGATCCCGGGCTGGCTGCGCACTGTTGTCGGCACTTCTCCAGTCAAAAGGCGGAGGAATGCCGGTGAAACGTGGACGGTTGGTGAGGAGTCGTACGAACGCGCAGCAGAATGTAGGTTAATAGGTTTCTCCACGCCGCAAACACAATGTTCTGACAGCGGAAGAAGTTTCCCAGGAGCCAGTAGGAAATTCAGGGACATTCTGATTGGCTCTGAAGGTGGCATGAGCAGCACATGACACTGAGCATGAACATTGTGCTGTGAATTAAGTGTTTACATGGTAAGTTTAAAGAGGATTTAACATTTATTCTGCTTTAAAGAAAGAAAAAAAGGCTTCCCCGTAAACGTAGCTATCTAGCTTGTCCTGGGTCTTCCTCTGGTTTTCATACCAGTGAAACGTGCCATTAACACCTCATCAGAGAAGCATCCTTTATCTGGTGCCTAAGCCACCTCACCTACTGTAGCTCTTCTCAATTCGGAGGAGCTGCGGCTCTACCCCGAGTTTTTCACCAGATCTCAGAGCTCAGCCACCCTGTGAAGGAAGCTCCTTTTTGGCCATTTGTTCCTATTATTATTACGTAAACATGTTTATTCTCATTTATAATAGTTTATTGAGCAATAAAACGTTAACAAACTACACAATATAAAGAAATACGTCAATCATAATGAACAAATAACAATGTTTAAAGTTTTAAAAATAAACTGTAATAGACCGATGTACACAAATCCACACTGTGGATTCCTTTAATGAATTTCTGTTTGCAGGTGGCCTCCTTCCATTCACGGATCCACTGATCACATTAATCCATAGCCTCACTAACTGCTGAACTCTGTGTGGGGGCATACAGCTATTTGTGTCACTTTCTTAATCCTATTGAGCATGTCTTTGCCGTACACTGCCTTTTAGTCACTTGGTCAGTACGTGTCATGTAAAAGTGACAGCAGGTTGTGTGACCAAAGAAGATTCCCTTTCCCAAGAGATAGTAGTTACATGACAAGCACACAGTTACCTTAACTGCTGTTAAGTGATGTTTGCATAACCATAGGTGGTATTCCTTCCAGTTAGGGGTGTAATTAATTTGAAGTTTGCAATGTATCTTGTTTGGACTTAATCAATCTTATTTATCGCCTGTCAGGTGGCGATAAACTGAGACTCTGGCCCCTGTGGCGCTGTTGGAAAACAAAGCCATTTTTCACACCCAGTTTCCACCTGACAAATTGGAAACGGGGGTATGTGAGTTGAGGGTGGGCGAAATGTGAGAAATCTGACGAAGGGTGGGAGGCCTTTGGCGGGTAGTTTGTCGTGCTACAGAGGGAATCTGATTCAGTAAGTTAGGTTTTTGTGAAAGCTGAGGGGATATTGGTGTCCTGGGGGCATAATAAGGCACACTCTCCTTTTACGGAGCCCACGGCTGTGGTCGTGACATTCATGGCACAAGAGGAGAGACCCAGGAGTAGAGAAACAGTATGTGGCCAATCAACCACTGTGACAGAACACACAGTGACAAGCCTCCCCTGTAAAATGAGAAAGGGCTTTTTTTTTAACCAGGGGCCTATTGCTGTCTCACACTGAATAAATAAGCAAAGTCTTTCTCCTCATGTTGAAAACTTTTGTATTGTGACTCATGGTGACACCCATTGAAGCTTTTGTTTAGCTTTACAATGGCTGCAGTTTTATTGATGTCATGAGAATTTCAAATGCACAAGCACCCTGTGGTGCATTTTATTGTACCAAAATCCAAAGGTCAAAGTCTATAAAAATGTTCACATAAGGCAAGTGTTTTGGTCTCGCCTTTAACATCCATCCATCCATCCTTTTTCAGACCCGCTTTGTCCTATTTTAGGGTCATGGGGGTCTGCTGGTGCCTATCTCCGGCTTGCACTGGGCACTAGGCAGGGGTACACCCTGGACAGCTCGCCAGTCCATCGCAGGGCAACACACAGAGACAAAAAACCACTCACACTTACATTCACTCCTACGGGCAATTTAGAAACTACAATCAATCCAACAGTCATGTTTTTGGATTGTGGGAGGACCCAAGTGTCCACCCTAGGGCTTGAAGCCAGGACCTCCTTGCTGTAAGGTGGACGTGCTAACCACGATGTAAGACCAAACAGATGAACCCCCTCACATTCAAAATGATTGTTCTTGATTGACAATCAAACTCCATGAAAAAAAAAAAAAAAAAAAACATACTTCCAGAACTTCCAACCACACACAATTTACCCAACTTCCAAAAATATCTGGGTACTGCATGACGAAGCCTATGCCAACCATATGCAAATCTGCTTTGTTGCAAAAGTTTCTCAGACACTATAGACAGATGAGTCAACCAGTTGTTCGGCGCCTTTAGGGAACTGCAGTGATTTACTCTTTATTCTTAGAGGACTGGAATCGAGTCCGTCATGCCTGTTAATCTGCAATGCTCATATGTTTAAGCCATCTGTAATCTTTTGAAACTTTTGTCTTGATCTTGGCATCAAAGGATTAGTAAAACAGATTATTCTTGCATGGACAATCCCTGCATTACATTGGACAAATGAACCTTCCATAGGCTATAGTAGCTGGAAGTGATTTAAAGACCATCTAATTTAAAGCTGCTGCTACCCCTGATCATTTTTCATTAGATAAAATCCTAGTGTATGCCTCATAGATCAATGAATCGGACATAATTTACTCCAGAAAGAAAAGAATAGGGATGTAACGATTAATCGTAAGGCAGTTAAAAATCGATTCATAGGTATCAAGGTTCACAACGATGCTGTGAAAATTGAATCGCAGTACTTTTTTTAACCAGCAGAGCTATCCAGAAGTCATGGCGGCGGGCAAAATCTGCTAATACTTTCTTTCTGGCCACCTTCTACTCTTAAACATATTTAGAAATGATTCCTTACCCCTTTAGCACCAAAAGAATATCTGTAATATTAAGTGAATATCTGTAAAAGTCACGTTTTTCTATTAACCCTGTCTGCTAGCATAGCATCTCTTCTTCACTGCACTTAGCTGCATGCCAACCGACCACTGGGTTACCATCGCCCTCTGCTGGTTCAAACAAATATCTGACGCAAATACAGTGCAGACTGTTTTTTTTTTTTTTTAAGGTCCAATTGTTAAGTCACAAAATACATTTTCAGTTGCACTTTTAAAAAGAAAAATAACTATTATGCAGTTTTGTATTGTTTACTATAGAACCAGAATTTAAATGAATAGGCTTCTTCATTTGTATTATTCCTTTATTTATTTCATGTTAAATTGCATTGTTTGAATAGTTCATCAAGGGATTCTTTTGACAATGAAAAATAAAAGGAAAATAGTACAGTATTTTCTTTTTTTCCCCCAAAAAGATAAAGGAATATTTTTCAGTCATTTAAGTACAGTCCCATTTTGTAAAATGAATCGTGAGACAATCGTATCGTGAACCCAGTATCGTGAATCGAATCGTATCGGGAGTTGAGTGAATCGTTACATCCCTAGAAAAGAAAAAAGTTGAAATTGCAGCTTGAAAGATTTTCATCTCCACTCTAAACACTCAGAGGCGGATTCACAAAAGGTTTAGTGGTATTAAAACATGTGCAAACATTACTCCACGCACTAATAAGGAGTACAAAGCCCAGGGAATCAGGACTGTGTGTCTTCAGTGCATCAGAATGTGCCCTCATTCCATTTAGCGTATTCCCCTCTGATGAATATGTATAGTAGGCAGATCTCCCAGGGGGGGCAAAAATATGGGAGGAGGAAATGCAAATAAATTAATGCAGGGGACACAATGCGATTCATGAAATCTGGAACTGTTTGCAAGGTTTTAGTACGGAAAAATAGTACAACTGAGAAGCAGGTGCAGACAAACGCAGTTGACAGAAAACACAGCAGAGAAGGAAAAAAGGCTCCAGTTGTGTGTGTGTTTTGATCATCAAAGTCTCGTGTCGTGTTGATGTCAGGCCAGAATCAACAGATCAGTTGCTTAATTTACGCGTAATCACTAATGGTGCAAGGGTGACATATGAGAGTGTGCGTGACACAGCACTGCTCAGACCTGCGCAAGATGATGGTCAGTAGTTCATCTTCAAAGAATGCAGAATGATTTACAGACTGTGTTGCTGTATTAACTCAGATCAATAGAATGGTTTCTGTCTAAATCTGCCTATTTTTTATGCACTGATCAGAGCAAAGTTACAGGACCGGGCGGAGCACCCACATTAAATGAGGGAGAGAAAATATCATTAGGTTTTAAAGTTGTTGTTTAAAATTAGATATATGTGTTTATTTAGTTTTCTACATTACTTATTGTTTATGTAGCAGACAGAGAAGTCTATCTGCCTCAAATTTAACTTTCTCTCCACAATAAATGAGCAAAACACTTATTTCATCAACACTAAACGCTAGTTGCTCCTCCTATCTCCAACCACTCTAACTATGACTAAATCCATATGCTCAGCTTTCTCATCTGTTTTGTAAACCATTCAGATGCTGAAAATAGTTAACCATTGCTTTTTTTTTTTAAAGCTTCTTCGCACATTTCAATGAGTCACCAAATAACAATGTGTCCATCACTCTTAGTCTTGTCTTGGAATCATAACAATAATGTACATTTTGATAAGTTCATATAGTACACTTTACGGTAAATGCTTTTTTAAGGTTTTTTGATTAAAGCTCATAGTCTAATTTGTGTTTTAGACTTATACAATTTCATAGTTTTTTTAATCACACTATCCAACATCTTCACCTCTTTGATGGTGTCATTGTCTAAAACCAAAAAACCCTGAGCAATCATTTTTACTAAATCTGTAGCAAGGCTAAATAAATTTATGAGGACAGAAACACATTTTTCGTGATTTCTTGAAGCAATTTGTTTTTGTTTTACAAAGGGTTACATTTGACTGTGGAGTACTTTTTTTTTTTTTTAAGAGGCCATGAGTTGATATTTAAAATGCAGAGTTGCAAATAGCTTATATAAGCATTGTTGCCAGTCCCTGACTGGTCTGCTCCCAGTCAATTATCTGTGCAAATAAAATGCTTTGTGTTATTGGTTACTTGAAATGGAAATTATCTTACACTTTTTCTTTGGCCTAAAAGGATTTTCACAATGTTTTTTTTTTTTCTTTTTCTTTTAATTTGAATCACATTGAACCACACTTTGCTTGAAGCTGTGACACAACTTATAGACATGCTGTTTGTCTGATCTGAGAACAATTTTTTTAAGTCTTAGGGTTGTTATCCAGTTTATTTGCAATAGTGAAAAATGAGGAGTTCTGATGTGCAACTCATGCAGTTTCTGAGAATTTGTGCATACTAGGCACGTACAACAAAGTACATGAAAAAAGACCTCACAGCTGCTCTGAAAAAGTTAACAGTCTCAGAGAAACGGTCAGGCAGCGTCTTTCACCCCAAGCAGTTTGTTTCAATCTCACACCACGTCTGTGAAAAACATTCTTTAATATGTCGGTTTTCCGAAAAGGCAAAAATAATGTAAAAATGTCAGGTTAAGGGAAAATTACATTTTGAAGGAAAACCGTTTGTATTCTGGACATGAAGTAGGTAATGTCCTGACACCTTTTTCAATAACGCTACGATTGACAAAACAAGGCAAACATTTTTTTTGATAAAGTTGATTGTTGTTAATTACAAATTGACATAATAAACTTGAACTTGGTTGCATTTCATAATGATGTTTAAAAGAGAAACTATCTCGAAGTTGTTGTAAAATAGTACTGTATATCCTGAAGACCTTGTTGTAATTTTACACTCGAGTTCTTTCAATCAATTGCGTTGCCACTCAATAAACACGTTTTTACCTGATATAATACAGAATACAACACCAGGGCAAAAGAAAATTAAGAATAGTCACAATACTATAACAATTCATACTAATTTCCCTAAATTCTTGACAAAAGAAAATCACTATACTGAAGAAAACCTGCCGTTTCTCATCGGCAAACACAAAACAGATTTGAATTTTTTTCTACTTTTTTCTTCTTAGTTAATAAGACTGAATGTCTGCTGATGTCAGAACTGTGAGAAGATAGTACCCCCTTCAAAATAAAAGAATAAGAAAAAAAGGACTTTGTGTTGTTGTTTATTGCCTGCAACTCACTGACAATGTTTGCAACCCAATTTGGGTCTCAGACCCACAATTTGAGAAGACTGAAGTAGATTTCTAAAAGTATTTCAGCCTTTAAAGTTAAAGTAAAGTTTAGGATCCAAATGCTCTATGCTTCAGTCAGTAGAACATTTCATTTCATTCTATGGCTTCATAAAATACTTACTTTACATTACAACAGCTGGTGAGTCCACAACTGTGTTCCAAGAACTATACACATGAATTATTTGAAAAAATACATCCAAACATGAGACAATAAGAGTGTAGGGAACTCGCACTCACCATTTGGTGAACATACCTTCCCCCTTTTAATCTGAACAAAGGAACAGTGGGGACTGTCCTCGGTCTCATTCCCTGTTTTATTCATGGCTCTGAAGGACAGAAAACACCAAGATAAGCCTGGTCTCTAATATATACCAAACTCTAACCTAAACCATCTTTTACGACTCCAAGGAGGGGGAACAGAACGCCCCCTCGGACCAAAAGATGAACTTTTGCTCTGCTTTTTAAATTCACAAGGCCTCAAACTGTGACCTCCTGACCCCTGTGGAGTGTCGCTTCTGACAGTAACCAGTACCTTTCCTCCAAGGACTGGGAAAACACCAACTCTCATTCTTCCCTCCAAAACCTGAGAACAAAGAAAACCTGTTATTATGTTTGAAAAATCACAAAAGAAAACAATATTATGATCTATGCAGAAATTGAAGATATATACATTGTCTCATCTTCTAGAGTTCTTTTCAGATCATTCTCCTGAACCAGGAAGAATATTTTAACAGTTGTGCAAAAGTGTCCAAAAAGGTCTAGAAACTTCACAAATGTTAGTTTAAAGGTCCCATGTCATGCTATTTTTCACCCGTCTCCATTTTGTTCTAAGAACCCCAAAAACATAGATAGATAGATAGATAGATAGATAGATAGATAGATAGATAGATACTTTATTCATCTCCAAGAGAAATTCACATCTCCAAGAGAAATTCACATAGTATTTGAGGTTTATTTTCCCAAACTCGCCAGTTTTACAGAGTTTTAGCTTCTGAAACATCACTTTCTGAGCAACTCTACAAACAGGCTGATTTCCGATTCTACTTATGCATATTCATGAGTAGGCATGTCTATAGAAGGGACACTGGCCGCATTTAAATGGAAGCTTTAAGTCCTCTTTAAAGCAGAATAAAAGTTAATTCATCTTTAACCTGAACTTGTAAACACATAATTCCTATTGCTAATTTAATTCCGAATTGAAGTTAATTTCGAATTAGGTAGCTGGTTTATTTTGTTTTTCATTCTGAAATAGATAATTCCTCTTTCTTGTAAACACTTCACTTGGTTAAAGCGGCTTTAAATTTATTCATATCATTTTGCGCATGTGCGACCTGCGGCAATGACGCGCTGGTGACGACGTAATCCAAGATGGCGGCGGCCTGGACTCCAGCCTAGACTATTTAATAAAAGCCTTCAAATTTGTCATCAAAGTGGGAACGCGTCATCAAATTGGAGCGAGGTGTTTGGGCTCACCCTGCAGTAAGAAAGGAGCAAATCACCCTCAAAATAATGATTGAGGGAATCAATGAAAAAAACACTTTAGGCATGTGTATGAAGTCGAAATAGACCTTTTATGATGTTGAAAGCACATAAAAGTCAATTTAGCATAACATAGACCCTTTAAAGGATAGCTGCTGTTTGACCATCTAGGAAAAATAAGAATAACATGATCTTACCATGATCTTATATTTACCAGTAAAATTAACCGACTGGTTTCTGAAGTAATGTTGTGTTAAGTATAGCCATGCTTGGTATCAAAATTACTTATAATTCATGATATTTCAAGTTCTCATCTTGAAAAGGTGATTTGAAATTAAAACTAAGCCCATCCTGTAAGAGGCATTCTCCAAAGTTACTTTTAAAGAACGTTTCTTAGAAAATCGTCAGTTTTGGGACGCCGGCGTCTACAGCTCACCCATGCACTCACTTCTTTTCTTTTCATTTCATTTTTAGCTGTAAAGTTAGATTTTGAACCAATAGCTCGAGCAGTTCAAATACACCAAGCCGAGGATTGAAGCCTAAGACGCCGGTTGACGTGCGTAACAACCGTAACAACCAACTGTTCTCCTGGGCATCTTTGAAGTACTTGAACAACATTGATCATTAAATTCGATCTAAAATAATTACCACACATAATCCCACATCCATCACCTGCAAACATGTCTCACATCCAGTTTCATCTCATATATGTTTATGTGTCTGTACGTTCACCTTGTTCGTCTTTGCCTGAGTCCCTCTTCATTATGATTTTTGATTTGAATATGTACTCTGCATTTTTATTCAATATTTAGTCTAGACTAGATTTTCTTAGAGTAGCAATTTTACTTTCTTATGTTATGATCATCACTTTAATTGGCTTAGAATTTATTTTTATCACGATATAATAATCACAACAGTTTTATTACTGAAAATGAAAATAAAAGGTTAAATTGCAATCTTTGAATCTCTAATTTTTAAATGTGTCTAGTGGGTGTAGAGGGAGTGGTCTGAACTCCTTTCCCCGGCTTGACTGTTAATGGGTTATTGTTAAAAGACTTAAACATATATCCTCCTTTGGAGTTGGCACCTCAGGCTTATCAATGTAATATTAACAATCATAATTAATATTCTCATTCATATGACCCATTGTTCATCCCCCTACAAAAGGAATTGACTAGTTATAGTCACTAGTAATAATTGATGACACCCTATAATGAGTCTCATTGAGCTGAAGAAAGCAAGTGCTAAAATGTATTAAAAGTACTGTTAATAACATTTACCTCATGACAAATCGTACACAATCCTTTCCAAATACCACATGGTTTGAGCAAATTGAAACGTCAATGATACGGTTCAGGCCTGAATCCAAGAAGCAGGACAATAAGGACAAAAGGAGATCAACTTTTGGATTTCCAGGCAGCAGGTCACGGTGCAATATAATTTGAAATGTCAAGCCCTCAAGGGATCTCTATATTTCTGTCTATAGCTTAGTAGATCAGAGTGCTCCTCCTTTTACAGTTTACAGTAACCCTAGGCATCTCTCAGTCCTCGTGGCTCTTCATTGCTCTTTCTTCCTCTGTCCCCCTCTCTCGATGAAAGCAATGAATTTTACTGGTGTGCTATCTTAACCTGATCCAGAGAGTGAACACGGGGTCAGAAAGGAGAAAGGGAACAAAGAGTTACTTTACAATAAAAGGGAGGAGGAAAATGACAGAGGCAAAGAATAATGGCTGAAGAGCACTCAACGTAAATGAGAAACACAAAGTGAGGGAGGAGAGGAGTATCAGAAGAATTAGTGTGGGAGGGAGGAGGAGGGCAGGGAGACAGTATTAGTACAATCAGCACAATAATCCCCTCTGTTCCAGCTGGGCCGACCCAGAATTTTAAAATCAATTTCATTTTGCTCATTATCCAACCGAGGGAGGAGAAGTGTGTCTGCCAGTTGGGTCATTATTGTCTCGTCCCTATTTTGGCATAAAAATGGATTTGAAGTGCACGCTTTGCATGCTTGGGTGGGTATTGGATTAAGGTTGATAGTTTCAATCCTGCAAAGTTTTATGAAGTGTTTTTGGAATTTTTTTGGAGTCGTCCAAACCTCCAAAGGCTTTGATGTTGGTCAGCAGGATCTGAATACTGCCTGTGGGGATAATACTTCTCATGCAATGCTTGGATGCTTTTTTTCCTTTCATCAAGCAGATGTACTTTCAGCCTCTGGTTTAAATTGTTGTGGTTCAATCTAAAAAACTGCTACAAGATGTTTCATTGTAAAGCCCAGCAAACGCTTTGTACTGTTGTTTCTGTACCTTTTAGTGTGCTTACGCTCACGTATGTCTTGGCTTAGCAAAGAAGTGACCTTATTTTTCTTGTTCCAAGTAGCTTTGAAAATATTTTACTTTGATCTGATTTTTATTTGTTGTTGGTTAGCTTTTTTCTTCTTTGCAACAAAACAACAGTGATTTTCATAAATGCTTTTAGTGGTGTGCAAGGAATCCTTCTGTACATCCACCTCAACCAAACTCCTACACAACACACTAAACACTGCTGATGTGGCTGTTTGAAAACTGCTGATGACCTCCCCACTGAGCACCTATTCAATGTGATCATTTACTCAGACAAGCATTAGACCCTTCACGCACTAAAGGGACACTACATATGGAAGGTGGCTGTAAGAGCACATTAAACCCTCCATCCATCCATCTTCTTCCGGTTATCCATTGCTGGGTCGCAGGGGCAGCATCCACAGGAGGGAGGCCCAGACTTCCCTCTCCCTGGCTACTTTCTCCAGCTCCTCCGGGGGATCCCAAAGCATTCCCAGGCCAGCCGAGAGACATGATCCCTCCAGCGTGTCCTGGGTCTTCCTTTGGGTCTCCTTCTGGAGGGACGTGCCCTGAACGCCTCACTAGTGAGGCGCCCGAGGGGCATCCTAATTAGGTGCCCAATCCACCTCATCTGGCTCTTCTCAATGCAGAGGAGCAGCAGCTCTACTCCGAGCCCCTCTCGGATAACTGAGCTTTTCACCCTATCTCTAAGGGAGATCTGCTTTCAGCCGCTTGTACGCGCGATCTTGTTCTTTCAGTCATGACCCAAAGCTCATGACCATAGGTGAGGGTAGGAACATAGAGCGACCGGTAAATCGAGAGCTTTGCCTTTTGGCTCAGCTCCCTCTTCGCCACGATGGAACGGCGCAGACTCCGCATCACTGCAGACGCCCCACCAATCTGCCTGTTGACCTCTCTGTCCATCCTTCCCTCACTTGTGAACAAGACCCTGAGGTACTTGAACTCTTCCACTCGGGACAGGATCTCATCTCAAACCCGGAGTAGGCCCTCCACCTTTTTCCCACTCGAGAACCATGGACTTGGGTTTGGTGGAGCTGATTCTTATCGGGGCCGCTTCATGTTCAGCTGCGAACCAATCCAGTGAAAGCTGAAGGTCATGGCTTGATGGAGGACCACATCATCTGTAAAAAAAAACACAATGGCGTAATCCTGAGGCCCCCAAATCGGACTCCCTCGACGCCCTGGCTGCACCTAGAAATTATGTCTATAAAAGTTATGAAGAGAATCAGTGAAAAAGGGCAACCCTTACAGAGTCCAATCCTCACTGCAAACAAGTTCGACTTACTCACAGCTTGTACAGGGAACAGATAGCCCCAATTAAACATTAAACCAATCAAATAAATAGAAAATTGTCTTATCATTGTAACACATGGTTTATAGAAAAGAAGTTTCAGGCAAGTCAGCCACAATGCAAAATAAAAAAAATAAAATAAACATTATTATAAATTTTTTATATATTTAAGTTATTATTCTATAAAGACTTCTGTTACCTTGTAACGGGGAACCCAAAAAAGGGTAGTACAGCAGTAATGTAAAGCTCATAAAGAACTTTAGCACATATGAAATGAAAACAATATATTGATACTTTTGTGAATGATAAAATTATGTTTTTTTTTTTCTTAATGTGGAGGTTTCTTCCTTTCCTTTGGCTTGGTTGCAAGGCCTGATTGTCTATATATATATTTCAGTTAATAAGCACTTTACCTCATCCTCTATACTCATAGGTAATGATAGAGCATTTAGAGCACATTTATTTGCTCTAAATGCTCTATAAATACTCTAAATACCATAGACATGACTATATATGCCATTAGATTTAGTCTAAAGGTGCTCCAATTCAGGGGTTTTGGGCTAATTACTAGTATTGTGTTCAAGACCACACTATCCGAGACCAAAACTTGCCCGAGACCAGAATGCACCGAGACCAAGACAAGACCAAGACTTTCGGGAGCCGAGACCGAGTCAAGACCAAGACGGAGACAAGCCGAGACCGAGACAAGACCATGAACGTTTTTTTTTTTCAATTTAAAAAAATATATAAAAAAATAAAATTATTCGACAGGTTCGACAGTTAAAAAACATCCTCTCTTTAATTTTAGTTTATTTTAAATACATTTGACGGACAAAAAAGGTGCCTGCAAAAAATGTACTAAAATATTAAAACTACTACTGCTACTGATAATTCACAATTATTCTACATATTTGAAAACGAGATTTTTATGTCAGCTGAATGCACAGCAAGTGTTTAAAAGTATTTCTGCCAAGAAATAATGATTCTCGATTCTGATTCTTTGAGTTGTGCAGGTCAACAGGTGACAAAGTTCACAAGATAATTTTTTAGTTTGAAAAAGCCTCTACACAGGCCATTTTTATTAATTCACTTAGTTGATATAGTTTAAGTTGGTTGCTGTAATGTAACTAGGATATTCAATTAACAAAGGTTTCCAGCTGTAACTGTAAAAAGGAAACTTTCAGAAATAAAACTACAAACAAGTTGTCAGCAGTCTAAAAAACAAAGAGCTAAAAAAAAGCAAAAAGATAATAGACTAATATAAGACCTCTTTACAGTTATTTGAGTCATTCTGCGCATGTGCAACTTGCGGCGATGACGCGATGGTGACAACATAATCCAAGATGGCGGCGGCCCGGACTACAGCCGACACTATGTAATCAAAGCCTTAAAAGACATGGATATAATGAAAAGAGTGGATGGACAGAGGCATAAACATGCAGACTTTGACACGGACACACACGGACTTATTAAACACACACGGACCTCAGTAAACACGCTAAACGGAACAGGCTGCACTGGACGGCTGGCACTAGGACCCAGAGGCGGAGTAAGTGCGTCCCCTGTACTGCATTCACAGGCTGTAATATCACGTTTATCATTTTACCAGTTGTTAGAGCTACTGTCTTTACCAGGGAGATAATATTTATTCATGGTGATTGTTTTCTGGAGTTTTACTGGGATTTTTTACCGGTGATGAGTTCATATCTCTCTTGCGCTCCGCGGTTCAAACTGACACCGTAGCCAGACACACACATACACACACACACACACACACGTCACTCAGTCACATGAAGGAAGGTTGCGGTCATTATACAGGGTGGATTAAAAAATTAATAAATAAAGGATTGTTTTATCCCGTTCTTCTCCTTGTTATTATCACATAAAAAAGTTTAAAAATAGAAGGAATTAGTGCTGGTCTTGAACGGTCTTGACGGAAAATCCCGAGTCTGAGATAAGACCGAGTCAAAATGCTTCAGAGTCCGAGACGAGACCGAGACCTTTAAAATTTGGTCCGGTCTCGACTACTACAACACTACTAATTACTAATCACACTGTAAATAAAAGATTAGGCATTTTATCTGTTGTAGAGCACTATTTTTAATTAACTAATCTAGACAAGCCTGTACAGTATACCAAATATGCATATTATTAATGCCAAATTTACTTTATTGAGTCGACATGTGCGCTCATATTGAAACTACCTTTTTTTGTTATTGGCAGTAGGCTGTCATTTTTCAGCTTAGTTGTTATCTGTTTGTTTCTGAAAATGAAATAAGAAACACCTATTACAATGTTTGCTGAATCAACTGATTGGCTTTCTTCAAAATTCTGATTGATTTGTTCTTTATGGATATGGGCCGTTCACGATTCGTTTGTAGTTTCTTAACTGTTTCCCCCAGTTCAGTGTTTTTTTTTTTTTTTCTTTTGGTCATCACCAATCAACCCTGGGAAAAAAAAAAAAAAAAAACAAGATTAAAAAAGACTAAAGAAGTGCAACCTGAAGGTGAAACTTTCTTCCATAAACTTTCCTTGAGGATGTTGCCTAGTATAAGCCACTGATAGCAGTACTCAGTAGTTTATATATTTTTTCTTTCTAAAGTGCAATGGGCCTCATGCTGTGTGCTTCACAGTAGGTAACCAATCTCAGGAATCCATTCTCAAGTACGATGGGTCTAAAAGTGATAATACATAGGGGTGTCCCGATCCGATATTGATATTAGATATCGGTCCAATATCAGCCAGAAAATGAATATCGGATTTTATCGGACTGCATTTAAAATCTCAGATATATACAATATATATATATATATATATATATATATATATATATATATATATATATATTTGAAATTATATTTATTCAATTGTAGAATACTGTAGATATTATGTTGAAGATTAAAATATATGCAACCAGTTGGTTAATAATAAATGGGTCAGTTTTTCTCATACCTACTGTTGCTGACTATTGTTCTCTGTTTGAGTGACATCACTTGATCAAGCCTTTCCACGCTACAAAATAAGTAATAAAAGTATGTATGATTTGCGCTGATATTTTATCGGTTTGACATCGGTATTGACCAATACTCAAGGCTGCAATATCGGCATCGTATCGGAAGTGAAAAAGTTGTACCGGGACATCCCTAATAATATATTATCAAGGTGAGCTGACCTCAGCGTCAAGCCTGCAAATGCAGCAACAATGATAAGCAAGTCTACTGATCAATATTTGAGCTTTAGAAAATATTAAGTTATTATTGCCCTTTCAAATGAAAAAAAAAGACAACTAAAAAAAAGTTTCCAAAAAGCACATCATTGTCATTTTTAATAGGGTGTAACTTTTACTTTAATACTGGGACTCAGCACTTTGTTCACATGTTGTTGTGAAAATAAATTATTGTAAGCAAATTCCAAAATCACTTCAGATATAAATATAATAGACGGGAATTAAACAAGTTGTGTTTAAAGTGTGGATTAAATAGATTGTAATCTTCCCTTCAGTCAGCGTAAATTCAAATTAAAGCTGAAACATGTGGCTTTAAGCCGTGATGGCTCGTTGCCCTGCAGCTGCAAATCCACATGGTTTTAAAGCAGATTAAAGGACTGCTGTAAGTATAGCTTTGCATGGGTACACTCATTGTTTACCTTCTGGTTTTTTTTTCTACCAAATCAGAGAGAATAATCTGCTTGCTGACCCACTGACACACACTGCACATGCAGATGTTCGTCATGGTATGTGCGTCATTGCTAAAGCAAAGTATAGGGTTTGTTTTAATTACACATTTATCAGTGGAATAATGGATGGATGATGATTTGCAGCTGTGAGTAAGCATTTCCGTTGACCCTGTTACTATATATATATATATATATATATATATATTAATATATATATATATATATATATATATATATATATATAATATATATATATCTATATATATATATATATATATATATATATATATATATATATATATATATATATATATATATATATATTATATATATATATATATATATCAATGTAGTGTGCCTCGTTGGCGCAGTTGGCAGCGCGTCAGTCTCATAATCTGAAGGTCGTGAGTTCAAGCCTCACATGGGGCAGTTGTTTTAGGTTAAGCTGTAGTACAATGAGAAAGGATATCGTTGTACACAATTGGTTACTAGAAAAAAACTATCATTTAGGAGAAGTTTCAGAATGGCTCCTTTGATTAACATTGATCTTGTGTTTCTGACAGCTGTAGTTTTACCTGTAAGGCCATTGAAGGTGTTTGACACCAATACGTCTCATTAAAGGAGCATAAGGCAGGATTTGTGAAAAAATAAACATTGATTTTAAGACTTTCAATGCTAACACAACCAAAGACAATGAGCCCACACACATTTCTCCTTATTGCCTTGAACAGATTGTGTAATACAGTTTGTACTGCTGTTCTGGGTGCAAATTTCACATGTAGTTCTGCAGACGTGAAGTCAAATGATGCTGATGGTGACGTCAAATGACGCTGGTGCATGTACGCGATGGCTTGGAGAGGCGGATTGGACTGCATTTTCTTATCCGACCCAACAGTGAAAACCTCATTTTTTTTTCAAAGAAATGTCATATTTACGTTTGTTTTAGTGGTAAGCACCGATTTTATTAACAAACAACTGTTAATGTCAACATCAGATCAGCACATGGGTAACAAGCGAAGGTGAAACACAAACAGGGGCGCAGTGCACGCAAGAGACCCATCGGATCTATTTACATAATCTATGTATCAAAGATAAGGATTATCCATGCTATTGTGCAAAAAAAAAAAAAGAGTGTTTTCATATTCCTTCCTCTTTAAACTGACCTTAAACACTTAATTCCACATGCTAATTTAATTCCAAATTAAACTTAAATCTGAATTCGGTGGCTGGTTTATTCCAATTTTAATTCCAAATAAAATAATTCCTCTGTCTTGCAAACACTTAATTCCCCTTTAAGTTAATTCCAGTTGTTCTGCGCATGCGCGACTTGCCGCGATGACGACATAATCCAAGATGGTGCCTGGACTAGAGCCGATATTATTTATTTAGTAAGAGCTTTAGAAGTTATGGATAATGAGAAGAGTGGATGGGTGGAGGCATAAACATGCAGACTTTCACACGGACACACACATACACTTGTTAAACACACACAGACCTCGATAAGGCAAGGCAAGGCAAGGCAAGGCAAGGCATATATCATTGTACCAGTTGTTAGAGCTACTATCTTTACCAGGAAGCCAATATTTATTCCTGGTGATTGTTTTCTGCATTTTTACTGGGCTTTATGTATCTATCTCCTTTTTGCTCAGCGGACCAAACTGAAACTGTATGTTATTGTCGAGCTGCTGCTTCAAAACTACAATTAAAATAAAGGTGAAAACAGTTTATGTGTTATAACCGACAATATAAGGCTTGTTGTGTGTTTTTCCCGATAGACGTGATACGTCACGTTCGCCCCCAGTCCTATCAGAGCCTTCCCAACCCCCAGGCTTAAAGTCGAAAAAACTTTATAAATAAATAATACAAATTCTGAGTTACTATTTCCATGTAAACATGAAGCAGAACACTTTATATTCGAATGATTTAATTTGAAATAACTAATTCCAAATTAAAAAAAACATCATGTAACCGTGGCTACTGTTACAGTTAAAGCTGCATTCTTCAGGCCTACAGCAGCTGAATCAGGAAAGGAAGAACGCTGCACACAAAGAAGAATATGTGAACAAAACCGACCACCGGTTCTAAATATTGTGTTGGGTATCTATCCTCTCATCACAGTCCTGTAAGCTGCGCTCCAGTGCTAAACAGTTGATGCGCGTTCCCTCGGTGGCTTGGCTGATGGCTGCAGTTACCCTAATCACCGTGGTGTCACTATGGAGTCTGATTTTTAGATCCTTCCCTATGCTCATTTAAGTAACAGTCGTGTTACATCAGTAATAGTGGTGCTACACATACCATAAAGGTATATGGGTAAAACGAAAGCCTCGTATGAAAGTAAACTGAAAGCCTCGTTGGCGCAGCCGGCAGCGCGTCAGTCTCATAATCTGAAGGTCGTGAGTTCAAGCCTCACACGGGGCAGTTGTTTTAGGTTAAGCTGTAGTACAATGAGATAGGATATCATTGTACACAATTGGTTATTAGAAAAAAAAACAACTATTGTTTAGGAGAAGTTCAGAAGGACAGACATAATCACACCCAATTGGTTATGGGAAAAGAACTATCTATTCAAGCTGTTGTACAAATCCAACTAATTCCATGGCCAGTGTCTGGTATTGAATGCAGTGCCTCATCTACTGTATATGAAATGTATTCTGAACATTTGTCCATTAATTTAAGCATAAAAATCTCAGCAATTTTGATCGATCACTTCTTAGTCAAACCAGGCAAAGACAGGCTTAGCAAATGGTTTTAGAGAATGCAATTCTATTTAATTCAACTTTATTTATATAGGGCAAAATACAACCATAGTCATCTCAAAGCACTATCAATATATACATTTATTAATAAGAAGGAAAAAACCCAACAAGATCCACACGAAGAAGCATTAGTGACAATGAGAAGAAAAAACTCCCTTTTAACAGGAAGAAATCTCCAGCAGAACCAGGTTCAGAGGTGGCAGCCATCTGCTTCGACTTGTTGGGGTTAGTGGACAGAAGGACGAATAGAACAGGATAGAGAGCTAAAACATCATAGTGTCACAGACTAGTTGAGCTGTGAACCACCGATCAGGAACTGCCAGCTACAGCTTCAAGACACCTGAAACAGAAAAAGAAGAGAAGAGCGAGGAGAAGGCACTGACTGCAGAAAAACATAATACAGTATAAGCCTTTTCACACTCTCGTAAATCTCGCTCGTGAGTTTAATGGTCAAGAGGGAAAAACTTGCTTTGGCTGACAACGAGTCTGACAGAGATTTAGATTATTTTTACCATTAGAACATTTATTCCTGGAAAGATTTTTTGCGGAAATGTGGTATCGGTCTCCAAGGCAGAAATGCAGAGTTAGCTGCTGTTGCACAAAAAAAGAAAATTCTGCGTTTTCCTGGCTTTTTAAACAGTGACCAAACAGCTGATCAGTGCAGTTTCACACACCGTTCAGTGTTGATCTTGTGCACTTCCTTCAAATTTGTAAATTCATTTAAATTAATAGCTTAATAATAATGAATCATGGACCTGGTTAGTGAATGGTGCACCTCATGAATTTACCTTTTCAAAGTGAGATCTCATACTGTCCTTTTCACACTCGGAAATCTTGCTTGTCCCATCAATAATAATGACACATTTTATTTATAAGTGCTTTTCCAAAACTCAAAGACACTTTACAGTCATTAAAACAGTTACCGGTACACAAATAAAAAAAATAAACTAACAATAATAAAGGTAAATACAGAAAAAAACCATAAAGATCATGTTAAAAGCTTGGGAGAAGGAATGTGGAAACAGAGGTCTGTCGCTTTGATACTGTTTCTCTCATCGGTTTTAAAAAAGTGCTCAGATATGTGCATCATTCCCGGGTAAAGTCCGAATTCTGCCCGCTGTAGACCCAGGCAGGTTGTGTTTTTGTACACCAGGTGTAATCTGTGTGGAAGCGAGGGGACTGCCTTGCTTCCATAATACTGCTGAGCTGCTCCCATTGGTTTTTCCAAGTGTTTGGATCAGCCAAAAGTGGCATCAGCGGAAAGCCCTGGTCCCTCCTTGAGCCCGAATATGTGTAATATTAATAATATAAACACTATTCAAACACTAAAGATCTCTGGTATAAAATTAAAAATGCTGTTAGGTTGGTAATATCAACAGAGTGAACAAGCTTGCTTACATGTATATCCCTCTCAACCTATGATTCCCCCAGGTTGCGCATGCTCAGTTCCAGAGTGTGAAAAGGCTTATGAGCAGGTCTGCCAGCATGATTTTGAGCTTTATTCCTAGTGGTTGGTTAACGCTTGTTAGAAAGGTAAAGAATCTCCTCCAGTAGATTGGTAAGCTAGAGGCGACTCCAAGGTCTGTAAATACGACCGTTACAGACAAGCCCATGTCTGCTCTTGTGGTTAAGTTAATGCAATTATATGGCATATGCTTTAACAAATAAGTAGGTTTTGAGCCTTAAAGGTGGAGAAGGTAGCAGCCTCCCATACTAAGACTGGGAGCTGGTTCCAAAGGCAAGGAGCCTGGAAGCTGAATGCTCTGCCTCCTGTTCTACTTCTAGACTCATTAGGAACTTCCAGAAGACCAGCAAACTGACAGCGGCATGTTCTGCCTGGACGATAGGACACTAACAGGTTTCTAAAATATACAGGAGCTTGATCATGTAGAGCTTTGTATGCTAACAGGAGGATTTTAAGCTCTATTCTAGATTTCACAGGAAGCCAATGAAGGGAAGCCAATACTGGAGTAATATGCTCGCTCCTGTTTGTTCCTGTTAGTGTTCTGACTGCAGCATTCTGGATTGACTGGATACTTTTTAGTAAGTTATTAGGAAATCCTGACAGTAGGGAGTTACAGTAATCTAGTCTCGATGTAACATATGCATGGATTAGTTTTCAGCATCCCTCTGGGCCGAGACATTCCTGATTTTAGAGATATTACGGAGGTGGAAGAAGGCTGTACTTGTGATTTGCTTAATATGAGAGTTAAAGGATAAGTCAGTATCAAAGATAACGCCAAAGTTTTTTACAATGACAGACTCATAATCTGAAGGTCGTGAGTTCAAGCCTCACATGGGGCAGTTGTTTTAGTGAAAGCAGTAGTACAATGAGGATGGACCTAATCTTTAGTACACAGTCGGTTAAATAAAGAACCTCTATCTTTTACGCAGATGAAAATTTCCAAAGCCATGGGCACTAATGCGTCAATTTGTATAACAGTGTTTGTCTGTAGATAGTTTAGAGAAGTTGGATGGTTCTTTTGCATGGATGACGTTTTGCACTGTGATTATAATCAACCATGGGCTGTGAGGAATGGTATATTCCGACTAGGGGTGGGGGGAAAAATTGATTCACATTAGAATCCCGATTCTAATCATACAAATAGAAACACAAAACCAAAACAACAACAAAAAAGGAGTGTGTGTGTATCAGAGCTGAGGAGGAGCTGAATAAGTTTTTTTTTTTGTATACCTTGAACTTATTCTTGTAGTCACTGAGAGTTGAGACTTACTTCTGGAAGAAAAGGGGCAGCTGACCTTAGCTTTTATTTAAACAATTGTATTTATGCACGTTATTTGTTGTACGGTAAGTAAGTATTTATTTCTTTAGCATGAATAAATGTTACCTTTTGTCTTAAGTTTGCCTTTGTGTGATTACATCATTGGTATCAGTTTATTTGAAATTATTTTATTTTTATTTTATTATTTTAAAATAGTGTTGTTTTGATGCCATAATTTGCCTTAACACACTTTGCTTTTTATCAATTTTTTTAATCAAGAATCGGTTAAAACGAGAATCGATTTTTAATCGAATTGTGACCCTAAGAATCAGAATCGAATCGAATCTGAGACACTCAGAGATTCACATCCCTAATTCCCACTGTCTTTGAATGTGTCCATCCATTTTCAGACCTGCTTGTTCCTGTTTTTCAGGGTCGCGGGGATCTGCCGGTGCCTATCTCAAGCTCATACTGGGCGTTAGGTGTGTGTACACCTTAGACAGGGCGGCAGTCCATCGTAGGGCACACTCACATTCACCCTTACAGGCAATTTAGAGACTCCAATCAACCTAACAGTCATGCTTTTGGATTGTGGGAGGAAGCCGGAGTACTCGGAGGAATTGAACTGTCTATCAATAGGAAAATAAAGTCATCAGGAAACTTTTACATATCCCTCGCTCATTTGGAATGCAATCCTTTACAGGCAATTTCTCTGCATATGCAGCTGAAAACGTCTGAGGCATCCACTAACAGTCTTATGAAAGCCATTGTTGTTCTGCTGCAATGGCCACACCTGAAGCTGAGTGTAAAGATGTCATGATTTTGCTGAAATAATTGATGAAGTTTAGCCTCAGTTTGTCTTCTTCTGCTGATAGGCCCTTTAAAAAAAATCATCTGGTTTGTTCATATGGAACATGGCAGTTCATGTGCTGCATAATGATCAGATTGCCGTTACCCTAAGCAATGTGACTATCAGCGATGCTCAATTTACATTTGGTTTGGTACGTGCAGCAATATGATTGTGACTGTGTACACGTCAACAGCCAGAGCACGAGTCGTTTTGGTTTCATTTCCAGAAATGTAATAAAACTAACAGCAGCAGTTTTTACATTTTGAGTAAATGCAAGTGTGACATTTATCATTTGTCTGCAATATGTATGAGGCAACACATGAGAAACATACCCACAACAAAAACATATTTAAATTATCATTGTTTGGGAACTGCACAATCTGGGGCATTCGAACCATTCCTGCTATACGCCCACATGCACAATTGTTGCTAATGATAGTGAGACAGTGGCGGCTATAGACAGTAAACTAGCACCATCAGGAAATACTTTCAGCTGGAAAAAGACAAAGCTATATGCAAACTATGCAACAGGAAACTTTCATGCTTGAATTCAACCGGGTCAATGCTGAGCCTCATTGAGCAGCACCTGGACGACAGCCTGTGTGCTTCACATGACGTTAGCAAAGGCGGTGCAGCTAGGCTAGTTAACTAAATGTTAAACTTGAGTCTGGGAGTGAGCGGCTTGAAAAAGGGCACACATTGATTCCAGTGAATATTAGATTGTTTTCAGTGTCATTTGCTTACTTTTATTCATCACTGAGGAGACACTTTAAAAGGATCCTCCACTGTTTTTACAAATGAAGCCTAAAACCTTTGAAATGTCCTTATTTGAAGATCTATGCCTAATAAAACGCATTATTTTTGCACCATATTAATTGTATTAACTTTTTAAAATGGGACTTTTTTACCGTTTTTGAGTCTGTGTGCCGCCATGTTGAAATGACGTCATTGAGGATGCAAATCGCCCTTTCAGTCCATTGAGTTCTATTGGAGTGATAGTTCCAACTCTGCTGTTTCGTGAAGAGCTCCGGGTGCATGTAAATACAGGCAACCAGGATCAGACTGCTGCTCTGAGCTCTTGGTGTGACACTATTACTGTTGGAACTGTCGCCCCCTGTGGTCACAGATTTTTTTGACTCATAGATTTTGTTTTTTAAATTTTGGTAAACAAAAGAGGTTTACATCGACTTTTTTTTTTTTACTTTTACTGATTTTTAGAGCAACCCAAAGCAGCGCAAGTTGTCAAACTGACTGAAAAAGCTGCTAAATGATCCAGCACTCTAAAATAGGGATGTAACGATTAATCGTAAGGCAGTTAAAAATCGATTCATAGGTATCACGATTGACATTGATGCTTTGAAAATTGAATCGCAGTACTTTTTTTAAACAGCATGCAGAGGGTGCTCTATATTTATCCCTTCTCTTGTCCAGCAATGTACGTGGCGGGCGGAATCTGCTACTACTTTCTTTCTGGCCGCCTTCTACTAATATGTTCATAAATGATTCCTTACCCCTTTAGCACCGAAAGAATATCTGTAATATTACGTGAATATCTGTAAAACTCACGTTTTTCTATTAGCTCTGTGTGCTAGAATAGCATCTCTTCTTCACTGCAAGAATTTCTGCATGCCAACCGACCACTGAGTTACCAGCGCCCTCTGCTGGTCCCAACAAATATCTGACGTAAATCAGTGAAATGACTGTTTTTTTTTTTTGTTTTAAGTCCAATTGTTAAGGCACAAAATACGTTTTCAGTTGCACTTTTAAAGAGAAAAGGAACTATAATGTAGTTTTGCATTGTTTACTATAGAACCAGAATTTAAATTAATAAGAGAAACTCCAGGAGTGTTTGGACTGTACTGACTGGGATGTTTTCAGGTCTGCGAACAGTTCTCTGGATGAGTTTACAGACGCTGTGACGTCCTACATCAGCTTCTGTGAGGACAGCTGCATTCCATCAAAGACCAGGGTGAGTTATAACAATGACAAACCCTGGTTCACAGCTAAGCTCAGAGGGCTGAGGGCAGACAAAGAGGTCGCTTTCAGGGGTGGAGACAGAGCCAGGTACAGAGAGTCGAAGTACACGTTTGGAAAGGAGGTGAGAAAAGCCAAACGTTTGTACTCAGAGAAGCTACAACATCAGTTCTCTGCGAATGACTCGGCTTCTGTCTGGAGAGGGCTCAGGCAAATTACAAACTACAAGCCCAGAGCCCCTGCTGCTGCTAATGACCTCTGCCTGGCCAACAGTCTGAATAACTTCTATTGTAGATTTGACAGACAATGGGACAGACCTGACTCGAGGTGTGAGGGGGGTTAACCCCCCTCCGACCTCTGACCAGCCTCACTCCAACACCTTCACCCCCCACATCAAAGCTACAGTCTCACCACAGCTGCGTACAAAGGTTCTCTCCCCTATCTTCCCCCCCTCCTCCCCCCCTCCCACAGAGGCACCTTTCTCTATCAAAGAGAGATATGTAAATAGACTTTTCAGGAGACAAAACCCCCGTAAGGCTTGTGGACCGGACTCTGTCTCTCCTTCCACCTTAAAGCACTGTGCTGATCAGCTGTCTCCAGTGTTCACAGACCTTTTTAACACCTCACTGGAGACATGCACCGTACCAGCCTGTTTTAAGGCCTCCACCATCGTTCCTGTCCCTAAAAAGCTGAGGATCACAGGACTTAATGACTACGGACCCGTCGCTCTGACATCTGTGGTCATGAAGTCCTTTGAACGCCTCATGCTCTCCCACATCAAGGACATCACCGACCCCCACCTGGACCCCCTGCAGTTTGCCTAAAGATCCAACAGGTCTGTAGACAATGCTGTAAACCTGGCTCTCCACTTCATCCTCCAGCACCTGGACTCCCCAGGCTCCTACACCAGGATCCTGTTTGTGGACTTCAGCTCTGCTTTCAACACTATAATCCCAGCTCTCCTTCAGGACAAGCTTTCCCAGCTGAACGTGCCAGACTCCACCTGCAAGTGGATCACAGACTTCCTGTCTGACAGGAAGCAGCACGTGAAGCTGGGAAAAACCATCTCTGCTCCCCGGACCATCAGCACTGGATCTCCTCAGGGCTGTGTTCTTTCTCCTCTGCTCTTCTCCCTGTACACCAACAGCTGCACCTCCTCTCACCAGTCGGTCAAACTCCTGAAGTTTGCAGATGACACGACCATCATCGGTCTCATCTCTGATATCAAAAAAGCTCAGCAGAGGATGTACTTCCTGCGGCAGCTGAAGAAGTTCAGTCTGCCAACAAAGATGATGGTGAACTTCTACAGCTCCATCATCCAGTCCATCCTCTGCTCCTCCATCACCATCTGGTACGCTGCAGCTACTACCAAGGACAAGGCCAGACTGCAGCGTATCATCCACTCTGCAGAGAAGGTCATCGGCTGCAATCTGCCCTCCCTCCAGGACCTGTACGCCTCCAGGATTTTGAGGCATGCAGGAAAGATTGTGGCCGACCCCTCCCACCCCGGTCATAAACTGTTTCAATCTCTCCCTTCTGGAAGGAGGTTTCGGTCCATCAGGACTAGAACCTCCAGACACAAAAACAGCTTCTTTCCCTCTGCCACCATCCACATGAACACACCCCAAGTCACCCACTGTCTGTTTGATTTTATGATTGTGCTTTTGCGTTTTTACTATTTTCATTCTGTGATATTTAATATTTTTTGGAGTCAATTTGTGTATATTCTGCTTTTCTGTGCATTTGTGTCATTTTCGTGCGTTTACTTTGAGGGCCGCCAGTTGCCCACGTCTGCTCTAAACTGCAATTTTGCGAATATACAGTATCTTAGATTTGCTTTTCACATAATTTTAGTTAATTAAACAAATTAATTAGTTATTCTAATCAGTCTACCAGTTATTAATCAGTTTTTCAGTGTATATTTGATATCCAGATGGATTTAATTTTTTCAACTCTTTTTTTGAAAGAGTGACTTTTTCACTTGGTTTGATAAGCAGATGTTAATCATGCTGACCTGGCCAATCACAACAATGTTATTTAAGTGTGTGTCTTTCTCCGGTCCTGCCTAAAGGTCATTGACTGTAATTGACTTTGATTTTGCAATAAAAAAAATTAAAAAAACTGGCAACATGCTGAATGTTTGCTCTGCTTTGCCTTCATACGATAGGATAGTATCCAGGTACTTGATGAATATATGTACCTAATTAATTCATTTCAAGGATTCTTCTTCATTTGCATTGTTCCTTTATTTATTTCATTCAAGATTTATTTTTAGTTAAATTGCATTGTTTTGAATAGTTTATCAAGGGATTCTTTTGACAATAAAAAATAAAAGGAAAATAATAGTGTTTTTTTCTCAAAAAAAAAAAGAGAATATTTTTCAGTCATCATTTGTCTACAGTCCCATTTTGTAAAATAAATTGTGATAGAATCGTATTGTGAACCCAGTATCGTGAATCGAATCGTATCGGAAGTTGAGTGTATCATTAAATCCCTACTCTAAAATGATAAAGCAGTCCAATTTTTTAAAAAAAGTTAATAAAACAAACATGGTGCAAAATAATGCGTTTTGTTAGGCGTAGATCTTGTAATAATGGCAATTCAAAGGTTTTAGGACACATTTGTAAAAACAGTGGAGGATCCCTTTAATTTAATTCTCAAAAGGTTATCAGTCAGTTATCACCTCCCTGTAGTATTTTAACTAATAACTAATAACTTGGTATGCAGAGGATGTTTTCAGGATGTTTTCAGGATGTATTGAATACACACAGTATTTTTAAAGACAATGTTTGGCTTGTATAGATTTTCTTATCTATCTAAGCTACAAGTGGTATCGCGGGTCATACCCAGAGTAAGCATATAAGTCTGACCAGAGTTAAAGTCAAATAAAAGCATTATTATTAATCCAAATGATTTCCAAAAAATATCTTATCTTTCATATAGTGAACTCAGTGTTATTGCCGCACCTCTAGTAGTCGACTAGTCGATAAAGAAGTATTATTGTAGTTGATTGAAGACAATAGTCGGATGGTAGCATTTTGAATATTTTAATAGAAATTACTTTGACGTATTGACTTAAATTGATGATTATATTAACATTCCATTTGGAAACAACCGCTTTTATGTTTAACATTGCTTTTCTTCACAAAGAAGTGCCTAATAAGAAAAAAAGTTAGTGTTATAAATGTTTGGCCCCTTTGAGAGATTGGCTGTTTTTGTGGTTTGCTTTATTGAGTGCCCAGATGTGTGAGTCCCTGATAAGTGAATTAAGGAGAGTAAACGTGATTGAATATCAGTCAGGAATACTACGTGAACTTCTCTGCAACAAGCTGCTACAGACTTTCGGTGACATTTTAGTGGTGAAGGAAGTTATTTATGAATTGGGAGATTATTGTTGAAAGGGCCCACAACAAAAATGTTACTGTCATTCCTGTATGGCGATGGGATACATGGAAACTGTTAAATGTTGCCCTCAATTTGTACCAGAACCCTCAATATATGTCCTGATCATGTGGTGGTTGATGATGCTTAGTTTGGTGTTTAAAATCCAGTTGGCCTTGCTTGCACAGTTACCTCATTTACTCAGTTATTGCAATAATACATATTATTTGCAATAAATTAAGAAAAAACAGAAGATAATAGAAAAAAGAAAAACTTTTCTGCATGTCTGCTTTAATCAGACAGTTTAATCAAACCAACTGATTTTAGGAAGCATATAATTTGTCTTAGCTGCTGGAAAACAAATTGCTCTGTAGCAATCTGCAGCAATTGAGGCTAAGAACCACCATGAAAACAATTACATAGCTGACATTTGTCTCCCAGGATTCTTGTAAAAGACGTAATAATTACAGTATATAATAGTTATTATCAAAGAGCATCCATTCATCTAACCATCCACCCATTCATTTATCGATACAAATTACTTACACACCTAGCAGCATTAAATCACACCCAAATTGGCTTGAATGTTATTGACGGCAATTCATTTACAGCTCTCCATATATTATTTTAACTCAAACGCCAGATTTTAAGGTACTAAAAGCATGATGATGATCTTTACTGTTACTTTATTGGTTCTACTGCATTCCCCTTTATCTATACACAGTGATATCAGCAAAGTGTCTCCTTTAGAAAATTGCTCAGAAATCTTTTCCAGGCGAGCGACTCAAATGATTAGGATTAGACTACTGAGCTTTACTTGACATCTCTAAGAAAAGGCCAAGAGAAGTCTGTGATGTTAAAGGTGTGGGAGATTAAGTTTCTCTCCTGAGAATACAGCTCTTCAGGAAAAAGGGGAGGGATGGCGGGGTCATGTCCTACTTATATTTCACTCCCCTTTGATATGTACTGCGTAAATGTGTCAGATGATTCTGACAAGTCTCGTTTGTGCATATTTCTAAAGTGTTTTATTGCTCGCTGTCATTCTCTTTTACACCTTAGCAACCACTTGATGGAAATGAACAATGTTCAACATCGCTTGTCTCATTAACATTAACAATTAATAGCTTCTATTTGAGTCCAATTGAGTGAATTTCTTATCCAATTGAAGGCTATTATTTTTGATTACTTCCATCAGTTAAAGGTCCCATATTATGCTATTTTTCACCCACCTCCATTTGTTCTAAAAACCCCAAAAACATAGTATTTGAGGTTTATTTTCCCATACTCGCCTGTTTTTCAGAGTTTTAGCCTCTGAGAAGTCACTTTTTGAGCAACTCTACACAAACAGGCAGATTTGCGGCCTACTTATGCATATATTTATGAGTGGACGTGTCTATAGACGGGACAATGACTTCCTCCTCCCCGCACGGTGACGTAAAGACAGAGGAAAGCCCACCCTCCTCCCACCCACTTTGTAGCCGAACTCATGCTGCTTTATAAACACGAGACAGAGTGTGGGGGCGGGGCGTTCGCGTATCTAATGTAATAGTAGTTGTTTAACTATCTTTTTTCATAATGCCATTTCAACCAATGAACAGTTTTACGGGTGGTTTCCTAAAATGTAAATATTGACATCCATGCCTTATTGGCGCTCCCTGTCATTTGTTGGTCGAGCTTTATTTTGGTAGTGGCAACCAATCACATCCCCCTCTGCGACCAATAATCCACCAGAATTCTACCATGATGTGGCCAATCAGCTTGTATCGCGACCAACAATTACAGACCGAGCCCCTTTCATGTTTTGTTTAACCAATATCAGGCTACGAGCGGCATGAACAACCAATCATGGTTATTCATGCCACGTGAATGCTGACCCGCTCCCTACCTCCAATGAAAAACATGGCGGACATCTTGTACATTTTAGTGGCAAATTGCCTTCAAGATAAATTATGGCTTTAGAATTGTTTTAATAACATTTCTAGTGACAAACGTATTCTTATCTTTCATGGTATGGAAACAGTGTATGTATACAATCTGTAGGTTTTTCATTACGCTGGGATTTATCTGTGGTCAAAAAATGTCAATCCAAAAGCAGATTAATATCCACTCATGGACCGAGTGGATGTTGTAATTATTTTTTTGCTTTGTTTTTTTCAGAATTTTTATTTATATTCCTTCCCATTTCAATGTGACGTTGAATTACGTGTTTACTTTTTAAAACCCTAAATGATTTACTTTTTACTATCATTATTATTATTTATATTCATTCACGTTTGAATATGTTTTCACACCTTGAGGCTAAAGTGTAATTTAAAACTGTTTAAAACCTTGTAATGATGGGAAAAAGTGACTAAATTAAAAATAATGAAAAAATGAAACATGTTGTGCCTTCACTTAAAAACAAAGAATATTTTTAGATTAATGAAGTAAGAAAATTACTATTAGACAGGCTCAGGTACAAAAACAATATAACCCCTAAAGCAGCAGCATTATCATGTAATTGAATAGAATATTCAGATTATTCGGACAATATATTTGTGTTAGGGTTACGGTTAGGGAAGAGGGAAACATCTCTAACATGCAGGATAGTGGCCCTCAAGGACCAGGGTTGAGAACCACGTCCTCGGAACATAATGTGCTATTTCTTTTGAAGTATTACAATGATCAACCAAGTGTGAAAGGACAACACTTTAATTGTTTCATAATATCATATTATTTATCAAATACATTTGTATTTATATGATTAACTATATATAGTATTTATACTATTTATTTTATTATATATTTATGGTATTATTATTACATTATATACATAATACTTTTTTATTTCATATATTGAACAGTTTATGTGTCATATAACTAATTCACTAATTCCATGGCCAGTATCTGGCAGGGGACGCAGTGGCTCATTTATATAAAATAAATGATTAACATTTATCCATTAATCTCAACAATTTTGATCAATTCGTTCTTAGTCAAATTAGATTGTGCCTCAGTAAATTAAGGTAGAAAATAAAGATTCCACTCTTAAAAGAGTGGTGGAATGACCAAAATAATTTACATATTATCAAAATGCTGTAAAAAACCCAAAAATATAGTCTTAAAACAACAAGTGACATTGGACAATGGATGCAGGATACGTTGGAGAAGTTGTAGGATGGATCCGAATGGTTGGAATTCTGTTATGAGCAATGAAAATAATTAAAATCTTCTTCTTGAAAATGCTGCAGATACAAATACAGGTTCTTCATTTATGTTGGAAAAAAAACAGACTTGTTAGGTGATTTGGGGTTTGCAAAGTGCTATAAGATGTCTAGGGGGAGTGGGGGGGATAAATACCCTACTCATGCACAACTGTAGCTCTCGAGCCACTGCTGTGCGTTGATCAATCACATAAATAGAGTGATGAATTTGGTCTGGATCATTTTTATTAGTTAACAGGCAGAGATGAAGGTATTTATTTGTTTGCATCACTAAACACGACAATTCGAGCGTAATTTCTCAAAGACCCATAAAGCCATTACATTTAGACACATCAAATGACAGATTATTCTTCCACGCTTCATTAAGGCTCATTGTAACATTCCTTCTTAGTCATTATTTATTCACAGATGACATATTTTCCTCCAAAGTGAGAAGAATGATGCTCCAAAGCGAAAATCAAAAGCAGTTATTTAAATAATTTTCAATTTTGAGCAGTTCTGAGGAGTTTACATTAATTATAGCTTAATGGATCAATTCATCAATGTTGCGTCCTGTTTTTCCTTTTAAAAAAGTGAACAATGTCTTTGAATGTCATGTTTCGCCTCAAGTTTTAATTTTGAAATGAACATTAAAACACATAAAGGATACTTTAATTTAGTAATAATTTTCTCATAATTGTTGGAAATTGTTGATTTTTAACAATACTGAACATGATTAATTTACTCAGTTGGTCATGGCCAACCAGTAGTTTGGTTTTAGTTCCACTCTTCACTAAACGTGGAGTGAAAGAATCATCCCTTAATTCTGTAAAGTGACTTTGAGTGTCCAAAAAAGTGCTATATAAAATTGACGCATTATTATTATTATTATTATTATTATTATTATTATTATTATTATTATTAATAACCTATTTTCCCAAACCTGGGTTTGTAGTTCACCAGTCTATTAGTATATATAAACAGTGTATTTATATCACTTTTTCTTCACATCTCTCAATAGACAGCTTTGGTTATTATCTACTCTTGTGTTTGTTTACGCACGATTAAGCTCCCTGAATCTCTGTTTGCATTCAATACATCGCACATTATGTTTGCAGAGGAGTGCAATGTCAGCGTGTTGAGGTTTTTAAAAGTAAGCAGCCATGACAAGCATGAAAAATATAACTAGCACAACGCACCGGCAAACCCATAATAGTGAAGGGAGGCAATCAGGGGATTAGGCACACCTGAGTGGAGACAAGAGGGGGAGGATATCCTACTCCTTCTCTCTGCATTTACACACTAACAAGAGGAGGTGTTGCAAACAAAGGCCAAGAATAAGCAAGAAACTCACATTTAAAAACATTACTAAAATAAGATAAGCTATAGGTAATTCAAAAACCATTAAGACTAGGAACGTGCTAGAATCAAAGGTTATAATTATGATCTCACAAAGCAGCAGGTGAACCTAGTCTACTGTTAACCCAACTCAACAAAAGCATTAAAATAAACACAAGTGAACAAAAATTCCTTAGATTGTGACTGTGGAGGAGTCTTCTGTTGTGAGTAGAATGCGTAGCGACATTGTTTTTATTTATTCATTGTAGGAAGGTGAGTTATGTTGGCCGACCTCTGGTACATGGCCTTAAATTCATTCAGCTGAGGGAAAGTACACACTTGAGTGTTAAAAGCCTTACTATTATATTCAATCAAAGGTTGTTTTGATGCTCAGAATTTAGATGCAAGAAGCTTCTCATGATTTCTGCAACACCCCATGGTTCGACATGATGAGAAACAAAATTTAGTTCAAATCTGTGAGCGAGGCCCTGTTCTGAATAACAGTCACACGGACACAGCTGTTGTAGTTCTACAGCATAATTCCACTGTTTTCATCGAGTAGAATGAGACAGTTTAATAATACTGCATTGACAAACTGTCCTTTGTAAATTACCTGATCATCTTTTTGAGATAAATTGTCCGATACAGAGCTCCGTTCTCCGTCATGTTGCATGTTTCAATACACGCCCATGAGTTGACATAAGTACCTTAAAAAAAAAAAAAAAGCAGTATACATTTTTGGCATGTATAACCTCCTTAGAGCTTCCCTAGTCTGTGTCTTTCCTAGCATTGATCAATCATTCAATCTGACCTGACTCAGTTAACACTGATACCTTGGTTATTTTGAGAATATATCGTGTTATTTTGACTAAAACCAGTTTTGTTGCCATGGTTGATTGGTGTTTGTGAATTATTTTATCGGAAAAAACGAAAAAAAGGATATACGCTATCACATTCTGACTGCATCGACTTTTGAACGACATAAATCCTATCTTGATTTATTTATTGGCTATTTTTTCATTTTCTTTTTTTGTCTTCTCTGCTTTCTTTTTATTTCATAAAAAAACAGCTTGGAATTCATTATTTAACTTGATCCTGTAACTATTTACAGCTGCATTTATTTTGAAAGTAATAACAGTAGTCAACGGGTTATATGTCACCAAAGGACATTGATTTACTTCATCAATATTTGCTGCATAAATTCTCTGTAACCTCACTGTGCTACTGTGAAATTGCGACTTTATTCCTGTGCAAACAGCCAATAAACTACTTAAGATATTAGTTTTCATTTACATGTTCCTTAGCAAAACTCTTGACATCCTATTTCATAAGTGATGAAAAGAAAACTTCAGCAAAAAAAAATCAATGTGTATTTTTTTATCACACAAAAAGCAATGAAACATTATTGCATGTAGCACCGCACTGTCTAAGAAGCATACTGTATGTACTATTAAAGTGTAAGTCCAACTTTCTCTTTAGAACATTGCTATTACTGTACATCCATTTTTCAGATACAATGCATTTTTATTGACTGTTTCTGTATTTGACAACAAAATATAAATTTACTGAGAGAAAATGCATTAAAAGTAGACTCATTGTAGCTTCAGGCTTGAAAATACCATTGTTGGCTTGTAAGTTGGTTGTACAAAAAACATGCCCAATGCTCCATCTAAGTTTTCTTGAATCGGACATCCCAACAAAATAAAAAAAATGGTGTAACAAAGCTCCAAAGTGGCTCAAAGAGAAATTCACCAAGAAATGAGAGAGAAAAGTACTGTAAAGAAGAATTGCGTGGACTATAACAATACACAATGCATCTTTTTTTTCTTTTTTTATCCATCACCACTTTGTGCTAGGTCTCACTAAGGGCACCTTTTAAGAAGATGTGAGGAGAACTCATAACTGCTGGCAAGCCGAATGAGAAGAAATGTTTATTCAGAGAATGCTTTGAAGAGTAGGCTGCTTTGAGATATAAAGGATTCTCACCCTGTTGTATCACTGCAGTAGTGGAAAGTTTGGCTCTGTGGCAAAAAGAGCACAACTCCATGGGCTTGTTAAAGCGAATGAGTCACAGACGGTACATTTTATTTTACCATGCTCTTTCATCTTTAAGAGTTATTCTGTGGTACGCTTTTAGCTGACCAGAACACGTAAGGTTACGTTTCTATGACAACGTCATCTCTTTTGTTGTTGTTGTCTCCTTTTTTCTTTCTTTTGCTTAAGCTACTGGCCCCTGCTGGGCTCTTAGTTTAATACGATCTGCTTCCACTTATGCTTTAGTCATCAAGTTGGTCTCATCTGCTTCCTTTCTTTCTTGTTTTGTATCAATGACCACTTTTCAACATGGATACTTCTCTCATGCATACTGCATTAAAAGCTTTTGGTGCGCTGTTTTTTTAGTTGATAGCTTTCTCAATGGTTTGAGAAATGGCCGCACACTTATCCGTATATTTGGGAGATTGCAAGATGGAAGATGGAACATCAACTAAATCTTGCTTCTGTGAAAACTTCATCACAATCCAACCATCTGCTGTGCCAGATAGTTAATGTTACTACTTAAACTAGTTCCTTCCCTGACTTGTCATTGTACGTCTGATATATGTTTTATCTATAGCATGGAGTTATTTTTGGCAAATCTGATGATCTTGTTTCAAACAATATCACACTGTCCATCGTTTTATTTTTGGCTAGATGTGTGCAATGTGTTTTACTTTGGTTTTTTTCCGGAATAGTTTGAGGGTCTCGATACTGATAGGCCTATACATAATAAAATTGGGACTAGTGCCAAAGAACAAAGTTCTAGTACATCCAAGTTATTTAAAAGTATTGATCGTCTTATTTAAAATCGTATTATCACCAAGACAAATGACACATTAAATGGTGAACTTTGACATTTAGGAACTAACTTCCAGGGTTTAATAGGTGTGAGCTGGACTACGAAGCTCGCCAATGTCTTACGAAGCTAAATCACCATGCTAACTTATGCTGAATGACTAGCCTGGTTGTCACCAGGTTTTGCTCTGGCGAGGATCTGAGCAAGTGCTAAAGTCCCGCCTCCTGACCAATCAGTTCTCTTAGAAAGCGAGCTATCCAATAAAATCCACTGCGTGGATCTGATCTGACGCTGACAAGAGAAAGAATATTTAGACATCGATGCAATCCTTTCTTTTACCGATGACATAATTTAGGAAAGATGTAGATTTATATCCAATGGACTGATCTATAATCAGCTGACGAAGCCTGTGTCTTCGTAAGCGCGGACGGGTGAAGTCATTAATTAATTAATTATTTCATTCATACGCTTTAGTGAGGCTGACCGCATCAGCAGGGACATACTACATTCTGTAAAACAATGTGCTCTCATCCCAGTGTGTGTGTGATAAATAGGTCTACTTGAATAGAAAAACGTGTGTGCCTTAATAAACTGAAATTGAGCGCTGTCTGTTTATCATCCAATGGATTAATATCATAAATAATCTCATGCTATTACACATTCAGTGTCAGCAGCTTCCTATCTGGGTTCTTTCATTCCTGCCTTTTCTGTAACAAGAGTGTTGTTTTTGGTCTGAATTATGGATTTTAATTATTCATCATTTTAAACTTCAGCAACACCTAACCTGGTCGGTACCAAATTATGAAGCGAGTATATAAGCTCCGCCTCCTGGTGCGTGCTGTCTTCACTGTCATCATGGAATTAAAATCATTATATTTGTTTAAGTCAGACGCTGCAGTCTCCACCACTGTTATGTGAACGCGCACGTAGCGTGTTGTGATCGACCGTCGTAAGACAGCTTCTCTCTGACAGTGAATGTTTGGTTAGTTGAAGTCCGCTAATGGAGATTAATCCAGGATATATTTATCTAGATTTGTAGCATAGGCCCTTTGAGTGGTGTGTTTAATCTTAGTTCCATTATTTTACTGTGTGAGTAGCGTATTTTTCGGACTATAAGGCGCACTTAAAATCCTTTAATTTTCTCAAAAATCGACAGTGCGCCTTACAATCAGGTGCACCTTATATATGAAATTAACTACTGTGCTTCAACATACTGAACTGAAAAAGTGAGTTTATTGTTCTGGATTTTATGTGTTAAACCTGAACAATGTTGAGAGTTATTGTTAATGAGTTGAATAAAGTTTGACTTACATGTATCTGACTATTTTATTTTGCTTAATGTGTCTTAATAATAATAATAATAATAATAATAACAAACCGGTGCGCCTTATGTATGAAAATAGACCCAGTCAGACCCATTCATTGATAATGCGCCTTATAATCTGGTGCGCCTTATAGTCCGAAAAATACGGTAATTATCTCTTTATGTGTGTTATCTCCCCATATTGTTTTACACATTGCATTAAATAAGTGGTTTAGCTTTAACAGGTTCCAATCACAAGTCTACAGAAGTTATATTTTGTTTTGCACACATCGGTTAAGGCAAATTGCTGCAGTTATTTGTCTAGAATAAAACATTTTCAACAGAATGTATGGTATTGAAGACCTGAGACCTCTTTTGTGTGTACCCTGTGGCTCCAATGAGAAGACGGAGGTTTGCAGCACAAAAGGAGTTTCCTCTCCATTAGACTGTTTCAGAGGACTGAGCTAAAGTAAACCCACATGCCAGCTGTGTGTTTTATTCACTCGGTTTTTTTTCTGAGTGAGCACAGTTTCTTCCCCAGGGTAGTCATTCATTGCTCTCTGTCCTGGACTTTCAGTGGCAGTTATGGCCCGCTGCACCATTACTCTGTCATTACTTCAACACACTCTAGAATGAGTCGATTTAAGGGAAATCATCAAAACTGAGTTCACTGTAGAGTTATGTCACACAGCAAAATTGCATAAGAGTTGAAGAAGACATTATACTGTATACAGTCTAAACTTTCCTGTTTTCCGTGTGGGTATGGCACAGAAATAGCTGAGCTGCTAATGACAAAAGCAGTAGGTAGGAACATAGTGAAAACAACAGTCTTTTTTGCATGAGTAGGATGACTGCTGCTGAGTCTAATTGTCATTGTTGAGAACAGTTACATCCTCGATATTGTAATGATAATCATAATTATCTTTAGCTGTTGGATGCTGCAATGTGATTAAGCTATGATTAACATAGGGCCAACACATTAAAAACATCTTTATAATCTATCTTTATTCAAAGAACAAGTTTAATTTTTAAGGATCTGAAGGCAGTGCTAATGCTGCAGCTGTCTGGTTTTCTCTCTATTCGGGCAATGTCTGTGTGTTTTTTTTTTTTTTTTTACAGTTGTGCTGTGTCTGTAATCTAGGGCCTGTACTACAAAGCTGGATTTTCTGTTATCGCGCTAACTTCCGCTATTTATTTGGTGTTTACTGTACTACGACCCTGGCTAACTTATTATAGGGCTAAATCACGCGGTAACTTACCCGGGGTTTCCAATGGATACGTCTCCGCTGCGCCATCGCTCCGATCCGGTTTTGCTCCGGCAATCCCCACCGGTTGCGTTTGGAGTGCGCCACGGTGCAGTCCGGTTGACGTCACAAGACTTATTTACATAATCGCGCGACAACGCAGTTGAAGGAAGTGTTATAAACTTTTTTTTTTTTTTAAATAGTGAATTACAATGACATATACATTAATAAAGTGCAGCAGCAATATTCACAAACAAGTACATATACAGACGGGTATTTATGTAGTTAATAGAGCCAGGGAAATAGATTGAATGACATATATAATTAGAAAAAAATAAATAAAAAGATAGAGATAAATAAATAACGATAAAGGGGTGACAGGGAAACACATTAACATATATAATAGACTTATATGTATATATTACATTATTTAGTTTCACAGCTTTTTCCAGACTGTCACAGCTGGGACGGAGCAGATACGCAGCGCACCGGATCCTGTGGAGATTAACACGTAGACTAAAATGTGAACCTATCAACTCCGCTGGCGTGGCGGAGACGAGACGCAGCGGACCCGCATCCAGTAGAAATTGGGGGTTGGGCTGGACACCAAACCTAGTCATGACCAGGTTTCGTTCTAGCCAGGATCAGCGCGAGTACAAAAGTCCCACAATGTGCTCTCATTCCAGTGTGTGTGTGTGATAAATTAGGACGACTACCTGAATGGAAATATGTCTGTGTTGCAATAAAGTGAAACTGCTCAGAGCGCTGTCCGTTTATATATACAGTATATATAGGGATATATATATCCCTAAAATATATATTGATTCATGCTGAATACCGGTATATATTTTTGTTATGATATAAAAAAATTTAATATACCGCCGTACCGGTGTATTTGATTACACGGCTTCGCTGCGCCACGTTTCAGACTGGACCCTTTTCAACGTTGCACTTCTAAATAGGAAGGTAAACAGTAGCGCTCTGGTGTTAGTTATGGTGTAAATCATACGTGTAAATGGATAAAAAAGACACAATTAGAAGCTCTGAAGCTGCATGTGATCATGTGCCTGCATGCGCATGCCTCTGCTCCAGGAGAACAACACTCACGGACACGGAGGCACAGTTAGCTTAGCATGTCGGCAGTTCAGCAGTAATTCACAATAAAAGATAGCAAAGGGTCGCAATTTGTAATTCCTACAATGTGAAAATAAGTCCTGGTGGAGCTGCAAACAAAACGCAAACTTATTCACCATAAGAAACCACCACACCACTGAATATACAGCATTTAAAGCTAGAAATCAAGCTAATGCTAAAGCTAAGCTATAGCGGCAAAGAGCCATTGGGCTGCTAGGAAGTAATATGGCGTGGAAGAGAATCAGTGAGCAGGTGGTAGCAGCAGGTAAAGGTTCTCTCTGTAGTTTTCATCTGTGAAAGTCGGCACTGAGCTAGGATAGCATTAGCCGCTAATCACAGTGGCTTTTTTCACTGGTGGTTTATAATTATGAGAGGAGAAAAAGCAGCACAGCTCCTTGCTTCAGCAGGCAGTGAAACTCATCCAGTTGGATATGTCTGGTGGGCGGTGCTTCACTTCAGACGCACATATGAAGCGAATGGGGGCATTTTTTTATCCTGTGACACATGTGGAACATTTTGTGTTGCAGATGCGTTCGGTACTGCAAAAGATTCGGTGTGAACGCAGCAATAAGTCAATCTACTGCAGTAATTCCTCTCTCAACCAATAGAAATTGCTGTGAACACCTGATTATGCATGAAAAAAAAATTATTATTATTATTATTATTATTATTATTATCATTTAAAGGTGCATTTTAACATTTATTGTGTTTTTAATCCTAACAAGCTTTTTATCTGGAGCCTCTTGTGAAATAAATGACTGTGGAACGGCAGTAAACCCGATTGTTCCTTTTAAAGTTTCAAAGTCTGCACTTTGTCTGCAACGCTTTATACAAAAACAACAAGCCAAACTTTGAAATGCCATGAGCTAGACTTTGCTCGTAGTCTAGAAAAAAATTATTTTAGGAAAATAATGAAGTAAACGCACCTAATTTATGCTTTTTCCCAGAATATCCCAACCCCTGCGGTAGTGAGGAAACTAAACAATAGGAAAAGTAAGGGAGTGTTTATTAAAAATCTTTTGATTAAAATCTTGCTTCCCAACACTAGCTCTCTCATTTGTTTTGATTATGGAAGAGTTGTAACAAGAAAACTACTTTAAACTGTTCTTCTACAACTCCTCGTTGCCACATAGGAGGATTTTCTCATTTACAGTGAAAGTGTGCTACAATTGGAACTGAGACTTTATTGTATCTGTGCTGCCTCATACAAAAAAATATACTTTTGAACAAACACGTCTGTCTTTGGGAAGTCTATTGATTCCATCGTCTGAAAGCAATTTGACATGGTGCAAAGATCTACACAGCTCTCATCCTGTCTGACTTATCTGTGAATCAGAGCTGGTTAATCCAGCATATGGAGTGCAGTGGGGGAGTGATACGTGCTTGTGTGCTGTGAGCAGGAAGTGGGGGAGATCACAGGATACAAGAAACAAGGCGCGCTATCACAGCTGAGACAAAGAAGCAGAACCTGAGGGGGATGTTTCTGAGTGCGTGCCTGTTGTTTCTGTGGAATCAGTGCATGTTCTGCTGGGCCCTTTGAATTTTAGATGCTAATGCAAGGTATCGTCTTTCAACATCTATTTGCATATGCATGATATACCTGGTAGTAACTGTAGGTATGGTTACTGTAAGTGTAGATAAACGGCACCTCCTGCATGCGCAACAGAAGAGTGTTTCTCAAATGGGGGTACGCAATGGCACTACGGTGAGAGAGAGAGAGAGAGAGAGAGAGAGAGATGAAAATTAAAGTATGGCCATGGTAACATGATGTTTTTTTTAAATCCAAATTAGTTATTCCAAATTAAATTATTCGGAATTAAAGTGTTCTGATTCATGTTTACATGGAAATAGTAATTCCGAATTGAGGTTTATGAGGAAAACAGGTTTATTGGACTTTATTTAATTCTGCTTTAGGTCTGGGGGTTGGGAAGGGTTCTGATTGAACAGACAGACATATCACGTCTATCTGGAAAAAACAAACAACAATCCCTTTATTGTCAGCTACAACATAGAAAACCACTTTTATTTGAATTGTAGTTTTGAAGCAGCAGCTTGACAATAACACACGGTTTCACTTTGGTCCACGGAGCAGAAGGAGATAGAAACTAATCACTGGTAAATAAAGCCCAGTAACAATAACCAGTAGCAATAACCAGGAATAAATATTTGCTCCCTTGTAAAGATAGTAGCTCTAAAAACAGGTAAGATGATAAACTTGGTGATATTACAGCGTGTACAGCAGTACGGGGCCGCCCATGTGTGAATGTCCCCACGTTTATGCTCCGTCCATCCACTCTTTTCATTATATCCAAGTCTTTTAAGGCTCTTATTAAATAAATAGCCTCGGCTTCAGTCCGGGTGGCCATCTTCGATTATGTCGTCACCAGCGCATCATCACGACTGGCCGAACATGCGCAGAATGACCAGAATTAACTTAAACCAGAATTAAACGTTTACAAAATAGAGGAATTATTTAATTTGGAATTAAAATTAAAATAAACCAGCCACCTAATTTGGATTTAAGATTAAATCGGTGTGTTTACCAGGTCGGTTTAAAGATGATTTAACTTTTATTCTAAATTAAAGAGGAATTAAAGCTCCCATGTAAATGTGGCCAATGTGTATTTTTTGTTAAATTGATGATGATAAAAATTATATTGATTAGAACTAGGGCTGAACGATGAATTGCTTTTGAGATATTATTGAGATATCAGAAAACGTGATTTTCTAATCGCAAAGGCTGTAGTTATTATTATATATTATTATTATTCCTGTTTCGTACTGTCCTGTTTAGTTCAGAAAGTGTTTAAGAAGTTCAGTCCACATGTTTACATGTTTCATGAAACGTGAAATTATTTAGTTACATAGAGTAAACATCTCATGTATAAATTTAAAAAGAAAGAGACCAAGTCTTGCACAATTGGAACTTAATTTATTTTCCACAAAGGCATCTGTATAAGATAAATGCTTTGTCAAAATTCTTCAATTCTTTTTAAATTAAATAACATCCAAAGAATTCAATTCACAATAAAAAAAAAAAAAAATCTCAGGCTCTAAATATAGCGTCATTTATGAACTCTAACACTGAGAAAAAACCCACATTCAATGCTGTTTTGGCACGGTGCATTACGTTTAATCTGGTTGTTGCCTGGTCATTTGATTTTTTGTAGTTTCACAATGTCTGTTGATCATTTTAAAACAAAAAATTATAATTTACTCAGTAACAGTTGGGTGTAGAAATGTAAAACAAATGACTGCTTCTTTTAAAATGTATAAGTACAAGTAAAATCACCGATTTAGTACCCATAATCTATTACTTTCACCTCTGAATATTACAATTATTAAAAACGGTCAACTATAACTTTACCCATTAAAAATCATATTTATACAATGAATGTCGGATCGGCAAGGTAGAAACCACGTCTACAATCAAGCATCTTAAAGAGTTATTCCTGTGTACCCCCTCCACAACATGTCTATTGGAAAATAGCTCACGCTCCACAAAGAGTTGGCCACCAGGGTAAAGAGACGTAAGGCTTGAGTAAATATGACTTTTCCTGTTTTTGGGTTTTCATAACTCGACCGAGTGCCTCAACTTCATAGCACACACAAAAACTGCAGCCCCACCACGACAAGTAAGGGTTTAGAAACACGATGTAAACACTTAACCTTTGTAGCACCCAATTAAAACAAAGACATGCCAGTTTAGTCTGTGACACACAATCTGGCACTTAAAAAGAAATGGACTATGTATGAAATGGCAAAGAGAGAGAGAGAGAGAGAGAGAGAGAGAGAGAGAGAGATGACATCCACAGAGGGAAGCAGAACAGGAGAGCGAGCGAGAGGGGAAAGAAATTGATCAGTGTGTGTGTGGAATTGTACACAACTGCATCCTTATATACATACTTACATTTGCTCAGTGTTTCTGATTCTAAAATCAATAAGAGCACACATATTGGTCCATTTTTAAGTCTGGTATTGATTTGAAAAATAAGGGTCAGGTTTTATGAATAATTTCCATCAAATATTGCAGCAGTAACTGGTGATATAGAGCAGGTTGTTGATAAACGGAGGGTTGGCTAATGGCTATTAAAAAAAAAAAAAGAAGCTTGTATCTGTTTCATTGTTTTCAAAACAGAAATTTGAGCTAATATTTCTGGTTAATTTGACAAAACAGAACCTCCTCCTCCTCCTCCTCCTCCTCCTCCTCCTCTTCTTCTTCCTCCTCTTCTTCCTCCTCTTCCTCCTCTTCTTCCTCCTCTTTTTCCTCCTCCTCTTCCTCCTCTTCCTCCTCTTCCTCCTCCTCCATTTTCTAATTAGCTCAGTTTTTCTTCAAGTGTACTGCAAAATAAAAAAAAAAAACAACAAAACATCATTTTGCACCACGACAAAATAACTAAAACCACCTTATTAACTGTTTTTCAACCTTCCACAATGTTTTATTTTATGTTAAAGATCAAGGCAAACTATGAAAGATTTCTATAGCTAGGAATAAAAAACTAAATTAACAGGTTTTAAGGTTGTTTTAATTGTAGCGTTACGATCACAATATTCCAAGTGAAAGTAGTGATTAGAGGTGTAAAGAGTACAGACTCTGATATGTCCTCCTCAGGTAGAAGTTCTTCTGGCATGTATTACGTTTAATTTGATTGGTCGGCTATGATGTGATGCATTTGATTGTTGTTTGGTTATTTCATTTTTTTGTGGTTTCACAAATAATAATAATTTACTCAGTAATGGCTGGGTGTAGAAATGTAACAAATGACTTTACTTCTTTTAAAACATACTTAAGTACTATTAAAATGACTTATTTAGAGTAAGTACCCATTAATGCAACTCATTTACAGTAACATGAGTACCTGTAATACGTGACTTTACCCTCTGGTAATGATCTATCTATAAAGCAAAAAAGGTCTGTGTGTGTGTGCGTGTGTGTGTAGCGAATATCTCCTTTATATAAACTTTGTCAATGACTTCCAAATACCACAAGTGTGTGCATTCGATATTTTAGAGTATTTTGGTGTTGCAAAACATTCAAAACGTTCATTTTAACGTTACGGCTCCCTTTCGGTATTGAGCGCGGTATTGAGCGCGCTATTTCGCAGTTTGTTGGGGTCTAAAAAAGAAGGTCAATATTAAAAATGTTTTTACACTGCTAAAAGTTATTTAAGTTAATATTTCATGGGTATTTAAATTGATCCCTGTGATACCAAACCCTCCTTTAAATCACAAAGTTCACTTCCTCCACCATCTCCATTACTGCGCACAGCGGCACCTTATCACAAACTTTTTTGGAAGCGCATGGGTCCACAACACAGCTCCACGATGATTATCGTTTGTTCTGCGCAAGGGTGAGTGACTAGCAAAGCTCTCAAGACGGAGCGTGCGTGTGTGTGTGTGTGTGTGTGTGTGTGTGTGTGTGTGTGTGTGTGTGTGTGTGTGTGTGTGTGTGTGTGTGTGTGTGTGTGTGTGTGTGTGTGTGAGACTGCAGTCACGGAAAAGTCCACGGACAGGTAGTGACAGCTGATTCTCTTACAATCTCAGTATGTGACTGCTATGTACTAAGATGTACCCATTCTGGATTAGCCATGCACAGAGATTACTGTACTTTTTTTTTTTTAAAAAATGCTTAAAACATCACATATAAATGTAAATGTCATGATCAGATTTATATGAATACAACAGCTTATTATTGTAAAGTTACATTAGGTTAACTGTTATTTACTGTTTATTACAATGTATATTATAATCAAGTTTTTTTGGAAAATAAATTATTACTTTTCGTATTGACTTTTTTATAATCATGTTTTTTTGGAGAATAAACTATTCCTATTGGTATTGACATTGCTGCATCAGACACTATTACTTACTCAAGTTGTTGACAGAGATTGTCACTCAGAATGCCATACTGAGCTTGCCATGGTAAATTAGTGAAAGGAAGAATACATTCTAAAATGGATTTTCCCCAAGAAAAGAAGCCAATCAACATTAGCTTTGATGCGCACGCACACACGCGCACACACACGCACAACACACGCACAACACACGCACAACACACGCACACATCACGCCTGCACTAAGAAATGATAAAAAAAAATATTTTTTTTTGTAAAAATGTATGTCTTTTATCAAATTTAACCTAAACTGCCGCTTTGGTACAAACTTTATTTATCAATTTATCGTGCGCATGTCTCATTATTTCACTCGCATCTGTGCACAAACGTTAAAACCTATCTGCGAATGGCAAAAATGTCGATCGATTTGAGCAAAGCGGCTGAGGGCCGACTTCCTCCCGAGTCAACCGGCTCGGACAGCGTCTGCTGTTTGTGTCTGTGTGTGTGTTTGTATGTAGTGTCACCCCTGCACTAAGACATGTTAAATGCTAAATAAATAGTTTTATTTTTACGAATTTATGTCTTTGATCAGATTTAACCTAAACCGCTGCATTGGTACAAACTTTATTTATCAATTTATCATGCGCATGTTCCATAGAATTAAACCAGGGAAATTGCACATGCTGTTTTACTTTGCACCTGCAAATATACCCCTTTATAACTTTACAGAGTACAGAGTACAAATACATACTCATTTGGCTATAATTGACGACTCTACTTAAGCTCCAACATGAATACATACTTCCGACGGGCACTGTACTAGTTATTGTAAAAACAGAATTTTTCTGCAAGATTGCAGTTCCAACCTTGTATCCTGAGCTGCTCAATAAGGCATCAGTAATAATATGGCAGAATATAGAACCACTCACTGCTGAAAATCTGTGAAGGTAAGTGAACAGGAACCTACAGACACATAGCAGGACATAAACTCTAGGACTAGGAGCAGCTTCTTCACCACTGCTGATCCCAGCTATTCATTGCTACCACCAACCACTTTGCATTACATCAGGCTTCCCTCCTTCTTTCCTCTCCCGTTTTTCTCTTCTCTGACTTCCTCCAGAGGAAGCCAGAGCTTCCCGTTAATTGACTGGTTTTGCCAAAGTCCCGTATCCACCATTCAAGGACAGGGCTTAGAGGAGAAACGCATGTGTCTGTGTAAATGACTCTAACTGCACACTACTTTTCTCCCTTCAAACGTGTGCGCTTTTGCACTCATGTTTATGTGCGCTCCAAGAATACTGCTATGCATTTACTCTGTTATCTAAGCTCCCACCAGGCGCTTTTGCCCACCCACCCAGAAAAGCCAGGGATTTGTATAAAAGCATAGTTATTATCACTCATAAGGCAAAACCACTTCTAAGACAGCCTTTAACACCGCACAGCTGAGTGGCAAGGGAGCCTGACAATTGAGACTCAGTTACTATGCTCAGCTCAGTCCCATTGTGTGCATGTGTATGTGCAGTTTGCAGGAGGGGGTGGGGGGGCTTTCGGATTGTCCCCTGGGCTTTGGCCAGCAACAACAGCTTCATACATACAGCAAATACAGGCGGAGGCTTGTTCTTTTCTCTCTGCTCATGCTCTGCGGATGCATTCTCCATAGCATAGAAATCCAAAATGAATTCAAAATAATGAATAACACATATCCTAACCACGGACACCCACAATGTGCTGAATGGCATTTAAGGTGTGTTTGCTCGAGCTTTAGTGCTTTAATTTGCCAGTCAATCACCCAATGAAGCTAATGTAACTGCACTGTGTACGCCCGAAACAAATAAATCCTAAACAAAGCTATTAGTAAAGGTTGCCTTCCATCAGCTCCTAGTTTGGTCATTTAAAAGCACTCCACAGTAGGCCAGAGAGTTCATATCTCTACTGTGATTACAGAGATGTGAGGTTACTGATAAATCACACTTCTGTATCATTGTGAGCCTGCAGGCTAAGCTTTATTCATCCATCCTCCTAATCTGACTTTTTCTTTTTTTTTTTAGCATACTGCATTATATGCATTGTGATATACCTACTGGATTTGTGGTTTTGAGTCCACAATCCATTCCCAGGGTTATGATTGCTAAAAATTGGCACCGAATGATACAGAAAATGGGATAATTCCTTGCACTCTAATACTGTTGAGGGTTTTTTGTTCATGTCATGGAGTTGTTACTGTATTATCACATGGGAAATATAGGAAAAGATGCCACACCAAAGATAATACACACGTGTTTGCTCACTCACCTGTGTTCCAATACATGTGCTTGTCCAGGGACTTTGTTATTACTATTGTCCCTCAGACAATGGGGAGAAATAAGAGCTATTTCATTGCAGCACACTGGGTTTGTCAGTGGTGTTCTGCCTGGATTCCTGCTCTTATGTGTCCCCTGAGGCTCTGGCCAACTCATTAGCCCAGCAACAGGTTTGTGAGTTTAAATCCCCGCAGTGGCCCTGTCTGTGCAAGGCTGTCCTCTCGCTTGGTGTTTGAATGATTGCTTTTTTTTTTTTTTTTTTTTTGCCTGTAACACCCTACATAGTTTGAAAAATTCTGCACTTTTAAATAGTTATGATCCTGAATATAATGGGTTTGAGTTACATAAATGAAAGATTGTAGATTGTAGCGTGTTTCAAGTACATTACAAATGTCATGTAAAACAGAAAAGCCTGGATCAAGCAGCTGGAGCTGTAAAGTCTCTCCTCATTAAAAATAAAGTATAGAATCCAACATGGCAAAAAGGTGACAGACATTCAAAAAGTTCTTATATGTTTTTTTGGTTTGTTTTTTTTAAGACAAATAATCTCTGTGGTTCATGTTTTTTTTACTTTTACCTTATAATAGTAATGACCACAAGTAGCTACTCTTTACCCACTTTAATGGTTAAAAACCTTTTAAATTGAGCTTTTTTTTCTAAGTAATTCTTCTATCAGCTTAAGGGGACACAGTCTGTGAAATGTATATATTTTTAATAAAGAATACAGTAAAGTATATTGAAAGTGAAAAGTAACAGCTCTCAGTTGACACACACAACATATTATAAGGGTTAAGAGGCTAAAACATGGTTTTGAGGTTTCATACCTGGTGTCAACTCTTGTAATACCTCTGACATTTTGGTTTGATAATGCTTGGACTCAGTGCCGACCTCACACCTATTTCCTAAGAGCCACTGTTATTGAGCGAAGCCTGTCTTGTCCTTGTTGAAACTTTCAATCTGCCAAAGATTATTTGATACAAAAATCAAAGTATCAATGCCTTTTAATTACAGTCCTAATATTAACTGTGTTGAATGGTTGGATGAATGGATGGATGGTCCAGTATGTTCTTTAGGTAACTGTGTTCCACTTTGAATTTGAGGTGTCTATAAAATGGTCTGGACAAAACAAGGACACTGGGATGCTATGTAATTGTGTATAACTTGTGTACTTTGGACTACCAGAAAACAATGCCCTGATATTGTTTTTGAGAAACCATTTTTAAATGAGTATAATATCAGAGTACAAGTCCTAATCTCAAAAATAAGCACTTGACTAATTGATTTATACAGGAGAAGAGTTCTTCATCTATATGCAGCCCTGGGAGATCATTTTCAGACTCTCATTATTTGAGCCCATATATCTGAGTACGCTTGGGTTCAGGTGCAAATCAACCTTTCATCTTTTGCTATATTGTCAGAGTGAGAGAAAAAAAAAGACGAAACTCATCAATTCATCAACATTTTTATGAACTCCTCTGATGTCACTTGTTAATTGAGTGCTGCCGCCTGAGTGATCCAAAGCCACCTCCAGGTAAAGTAGAGACAATTGTGTGAACAAACTACCTTCAAACAAGAAAAAATGAAAAGTTCTGAAAAATGAAGCCCTTAAGAATATTGTTAAGGGAAAAAGAAGGAACCAGAGGTGAACTTTGAAAAGTTATTGTGCAGAACTGTTTGTGTTTGAACTACAAGGCCAACCATTGCCTGTGAGAGTGTGTTCACTATTCAGCCATGACCTAAGCCTCTTCCAAGGTCCCCAACATCAAATTTCTCCCATTCTTTAACATCTTGTTGCCAACTAAAATCAATTTCCAGCTGGCCCACAGCCTCAGATAAACTAACGATGTTTTTGTGATCCGTAAACACCCATGCACAGGCCATCTGGCTAAAACCCAGTTGGCCTGGAAGAAGTTTATTTAGTGAGAAGCGTGTGTGACTTGGTTTAGTGGCAGGTTTTTATTGTCACAACTCCAAAGTTAATATTTATTGGAATAATTTGATGGTGCAGTAAATGTTGATTTGCAGTATATCTTCATACTTTTTGTTACTATAGGCCAGTGGGGGCGCGCACTCTAATCAATAAACCACCATCACAGATCATTGTCAAACTTCCAGATCAACTGATTTATAAGAAACTTATTATTATTTTCAGTCTGCACGCCATGGGTCATTAGTTTGATTTTCAATTGAAGATGTTTTTTTTTTTTTTCTTTATCTATCGTTATTATTTATTACATATCTATGGTTAGGTAAAAATCTATAAAACACTTGTAAATTGGTATATCTAATCTATATATATATATATATATATATATATAAAATGGTGCACATATGTGACCAAAATGATTTAACGCACACAAGATCAAATTTTGAAAGACTCATTTGCGCACCTAAGATTTGATGACAGATAGAAGTGAACGACAGGAGTCGGATCCTGATTAAGAGCTGATTTGTTTCTGTTTTTTTAGCCACGTGTGTGTGGTGTAGTCTGGCTGCGTCTTAGAGTGGAGAGGGACAGATGCCAAACGTTATACTCGCTGCACACGGAACAGAAAAGAGAGAGAATTGGGATGAAACAAGTTATTCAGGGTTTTGCTGGAGAGGTGAGAAAAATGCGTGAAAGAAAGCAAAATAAAGTCTGCACACACTTTGTTGTCGTAAGCAGTTCTTTAGCAGAGTGTAGACATAGTGTAACATTTCATATCACAACACTTCTAAAATTTAATACCTCCAACAGCAACCTCCACAGACACATGAATACATTGTCTGTGTTCAGTGAAATTAACCAAACCTTTTTTTATTTATATTGTAGCGCTCCAATGTTAATTATACAATAAAACCTTTTTTTCACCTTTCCCGTTTTCCTGGGAAAAACCTCCTTTTTTCTATTTTAAATTATTATATATTTAACTGATTTAAACTATAACTGTTGTGAGTGCATACTATTAGGGATGTAACGATTAATCATAAGGCAGTTAAAAATCGATTCATAGGCATCACGATTGACATCACTAAGATCTGAAATAAAGTGTGGTAAACCAGGCTACAAGGAATCTTAGCGCACGTCCAGAAGTGGTGGAGACCGCACTATTTCAATTTATTTCAAATACAAATGTTTTTTTCTTTAAACAACTTTAAAACCTAATTATGTTTTTTCCCCAAATTGAATATGGCTGCTCCATCAGGTCCTTTAAGTCACTTTGCTCTGATCAGTCCATGAAAAATAGGCAGATTTGGACAGAAACCGTCCTATTGATCTACCATTGATCTGAGTTAATACAGCAACACAGTCTGTCAATCATTCTACATCATTCGAAGATGATTAACTGACCATCATCCCGCAGGTCTGAGCAGCGCTGTGTCACGCACTCTCTCAAATGTGAACATTGATCAGATGTGTAAATTACACACCGCAGCGCAGCGGCCACACGTACCGGACTCCACACGAGCTTCAGGCATCCAGCTGTTCTCTCCCTCACACACACACTTTATAAATGTTAACTGGAGTCTTTTTTTCCATCTCCGCTGTGTTTTGTGTAAACGTTTACTGCAGCTGATCTCTGCGTGTGTTTGCACCTGCTTGTCAGTCGTACTATTTTCCTGTGCTAAAACAATCACTGCAAACAGTTCCAGATTTGATGAATTGCATTGTGCCTATTGCATTAGTTTATTTGCATGTCCTCCTCTCTTTTTTTGCTCCCCATGTGAGCTCCGCCTACTATACATATTCATGAGATGAAAACGCGCTAAATGGATTACGGGAGCATTGCGACATGCAGCAGCTGCGCACTCCTGATTCCCTGGGGTTTGTACGACTTATTAGCACGCAGAGTGACTTTTGCACACATTTTAATACCCCTAAACCTTTAGTGAATCTGCCCCTTTGTTCTCAGTCATTTCATTCCAACGCTTCATATTCTGTGAAGCTCTAAATAACAGACATGTAGTTGTGCTGCTTCCATTCATTTTCGGTTTAAATAAAAGTAAAATGTCACGATGTCCTTGCACCACTCCCTTCTGTTCCTCATGTGATGTGGTCAGAGTAAACATATATTTGAGTGGCACTTTTTTTCTCTACTGCATATGATTGAGAGAGAGATTTTTTGTCATGTTGTTGATGTAATGATGATTTTACTGATGATTTTAATTGATTTTACTGATGATTTTAAATGTTGTTTTTGATTTTAAACAATTGAATGTTTTATCATGTAAAGCACATTGAGTTGCCTTGAGTATGAAATGCGCTATACAAATAAATTTGCCTTGCCTTGCCTTGAAAAACTGAGAATCAAGCAACAACCCTTTTTCGTGGGCGAGACATGTTGATATATTAGAATACTTAAAGAGAAACTAGTGTTTAGACATTTATGAAGCTCGTGACATATAGAAGCTGAGCCCCAGGCCCTATGGTCCTCTTCTCCACCACATGGGACCCACATTAGCATGACCTACATGTGGTAGATATTATTGAACTAGGTTACAGCTAATCAACTACATGCCCAACAGCATTTTAAGTGTGTGTATATGTGGGCGCATAAAGCTAGAGAGATGTTCGGGGTGGCTATTCACCTCTCAAATCTGATTGGACACTGTGTCACAAGTGTTGCTCTATGTTTGGAATAGGGTAAGCATTGAGGAATACATGTCAAATGCATGTCTTATTTGATTAGAACAGGATCTTCTTAAGTATTGGCTATCAGATCATTTGTAACCATTAGCTTACCTACGTGATCAGCTAACATTAGTGTGAATTAGCCACAAGCTATGATGCACCATATTATTACTATTATTATATTATTTGAGAAATGTACTGTGGGTAGATGTAACACATTGTTTTATCAAGGACAAAAAAATAAATAGTTGAAACTGATTACATTGAAAATATTCATAGTCATATTAACTTAATCCTTTGGGTTAAAAGAAACCTCTTTTTTAAGTAATAGTTAAATATCTATTTTAAATGACACTTGAGAAAACTCAAGTTTTCTATTTTGCTTTAACACAATTATTTTATGTTTGTAAGGAATTTTTTTAATGTTAACTCTTCTTTGTTTAATGGAATTATGCAAACTTTCTCTTCATTAAAGGAAATCTCGTTATTCAAATCAGTGGTTAAGCCTTGCCCACCTTCTGTACCTCTTATTGCCAGCGTGGTTCAGTAGTTTGAATCTTTTTTCTTTTTTTTTTTAGCTATTATCTCTGTTATATTATAATATTTTCTAAAATTATCTAGTACGATGGAAGAAATATTGTTCCTGTCAGTAAGAGTTTTCTTCAGATTTAGAAACAAAATTTGGTCTCTAAGGAACAATTTTAAGACACAAGAGAGCAGCATAAACAATAATTTTAAAAAAAGAGAACAGGACAAAATGTAAATACTAAATATATAAATGTACAATAAATATAGAATAACAGTATAAAATAGTGGATTGGTGTACGTGACGTGTGGCTAAAGCTCTAGAGTCCGTCTGCACTAATCTAGATTCCGGCCATAGAGGCAGCAGCCCTAGATTCAGTCACAGTCATGTAGCATATTGTGTGATACATGACAGTTGAGACGCAGTAGTAATGTAGAAATAGATCACAGTGTGACTCTCTGCTTTAAAAACAGATATCTCATTATTGCTGGCCTAGATACTAACAATTATAGTATTTAACTCTGGTGTCATGCACCCTCTAATCTCCACATACTGAAAAATTACACGTTGCTCAATCCATATGAGGTTGTCATATCTGTCAGCTTCCCCCATAACTACCATATGCACACATTCAGCCCGTGGACACTACTACACTGTAAAATCTATTCAGGTTTCCTCCAACTTCATGCTACGTCACGCTAATGAAAGGATAATACTTTTGTGCTGCTTAACTCAATTGCAAGTCCTTGCCATTCTCAATCTTGTTTTCTTGGAGCTGTAATTGTTTTGACACAGCAGTTGTATGACGGAGTGGTTTGTCTGCATGCCTCCTAATAAATTGTATTGCAGGGAGAAAATGTTGTAGTTTCGAGGGATGAAATGTGCTGCATGTAAATGTAATAATAAAGAGTGGATAGATGATAGGAATTGCATGCTGTCAAACCTCGCCACACTTGTCAGGGTTGAGTGTGGGGGAGCGTCATGCCCCAGCCATCCCACACTGTTGGATACCTCCTCCACTTCTTTTTTTCATCATTAATTCAACTTTTTTTTTTTTTTTTTTTTTTCACATCTGTGATTTTCTTTCTTCTTCCTGAGGGTTTTCTACCCTTGGTGCACAATTCATTTTAGCTTAAAATGACTTGCACCTGAGTTAAAAAATAAGTTGTGTGCATGCGTGTATGTAAGCACAGGCACAGCTCTGTGCCTAAACCTTAAACTATTTCTCCTCCGTCTATTTAGCTTTCAAACGTAACAAGAATAATAATATGATGTGCAAGCTTTGACTTTTCTTCTACCTAATGTTTTAATAGACAGAAACAATTGACTAATTTAAAAAACCACGACAAGGTTGAAGTAAAGAACATTCTATCTATAGTTTAGGTGTTTTTTTTAATACATTTGACAGATACAAACAAAAAAAAAGGTGTCTGCAACTCTATCAAAGCAGAGCGTGTAAAAAGCTCAACTACAAACAAATGCATTTAACTTAAAGCCTATTTTAAATATCTGAAAACAATATTCTTTATCTGTCAGGTGATTACAGTAAGTGTTTAGAGGTATTTCTGACTAGAAATAAGATGAATGGTCCCGGTTTGTGTTAGTGTCTAACACATAAGGCAACTTAAAAGATTTCTAAGGAAATCTTCCCAAATGGCTGACCAGTAAGCCAATGGGAAATGTTTTAATTGAAACATGAATTAATCAGAAACAGTTGAACTGTAAATAACATCAAATGCCCAACCTGAACAAGTTCAGCAAAACAATTCAAAAACAACTAAAAATTAAAGCTCACCACTTGTTGCCACTTTCACTCTACACTTGTGTGCAGAGTCAGCTTTAGGTCTTCCAGTGCCCGAGGCAAGTGTGGACAACCTATATTAAAAATATGAATAATACACTATTATACAATGTAACGCCTACACAGGTATAGGGCCAGTGTCCTGATTGACCAACAACAACAATGGTGCAAAATCCAAAAGCAATGCAAAACAGTGTAATCAAAAGTTGAAAAGAACTCAGTGTGCAAACCACACAACAGAATTATATAAAATAGAACAATAATTACATATGCAAAAAGGCAATGCAATGAGGGAGGTAGAAAATTCAATAAAATATGATAAATATGGGCAAAAGATTACTTGTAAGCAGCAAATAAAGAGCAGGCAATCTTAAACGATCACTAACATCTCCAATGTTGTTTAAAACTTCACAAGTCTGGACTGAACATTAATATTTAAAGAGAAAACATGTACAGTGATTGTAAACGGTGTGTTTCACGTTTATTATATATTTTTTTAATTTATTATTACTATTATTATTATTTTATTTTTTTTAATTTCATTTGGTGCCCCTCCAGCAGATGGCGCCTTAGTCGGCCGCCTGGGTTGCCTAGCGGCAAAACCGGCCTTGCTTGTGTGCAGCAGTGTGTGTCACTCATTTACAACACCGGGAAGGTCATCACTGGGCAGATTAACGCATTAATTAAACTTATTTATCGTTTTACCAAGTTCTTCTCCCTATTATCACAATAATAAAGTTGAAGAATAGCAGAAATCAGTGCTGATCTCAACCAGTCTTGACGGAAAATCCCCAGTCCAGGCAGTCTGAGACCGAGACAAGACCAAGACCTTTAAAATGTGGTCTCGAGACCAAGATGGGTCTTGAGTACTACAATACTATTACATATTATCAAACTTTATTAAAAATAAATATTAAATTACTTAAAACTGATACATGGATACATATGTAACTGTAATTTATTCATGCAGCAAAAAGCAACTTATAAACATTGCTCCCATTCTCTCACAGTGGCCTTATATCTTCTCCCACATGGATTCACTAGAAATATGTGTAAATGACAAGAATACAACTCATGTTTGACACTTCTTTACTTCTTTAAAATAGTTACACATGTTTGAAAGCAGTTGTAACCAGGCAGTATTTTGTTCAATTTATTTTTTCACAGGCATTGGATTAAACTGAAGTAATTTCTAGTAGTGTTCAAATATTATTTGTAAAAAAGAGTGAGTGTAATGTGCCATAATAAATTAAATCTGATAAAAACATATGTTAATAAAATGTGTTTTGTAATAAGAGTCAATGTCTCTCATTCGAACAGAAGTCCTAGCATTTCATCCAAATCAGACTGTGCTTTCTATGGGCAAAAATCCATCAATATCTTGCATATAGGATAATACCTATAATACCTATGATATTATTTACTTCTTCAAAACCAGGCAGTAATTTGTTCAATTTATTTTTTTCACAGTCATGGAAATAAATTGAAGTAACTACCACGAGTGTAAAAATATTGTAAAAAATTAAAAAGTTATTCAATAATTATTGTCTACTCGAACAAAAATCCAAGCATTTTTTTTCCAAATCAGACTGTGCTTTCTAAGGGCAAAATGAACAGCTTCATCCATCAATATCTCACCTTAATCCACTTCGTCTTTATAACAGCGTTACTGTTGTTGTTGTTCTACCCCAGTTTCCCAGCTATCACAGATCCCAAAATCAATCATCATAGGTCATTGTTGTCTCTTCTGGGATTAACCTTTAAACCATTATTTCATGTAATACGGGCTTGGAAGCTCATCACCTTTAATAGCTCTAATAAAAATGACAGGTTTTGATACGAGAAAAGAATGTTCTGGGTAGAACTTATGATCCCTCGGGTTTGACACTGAATTCCAACTCGTGTGACTTGATCTTATTTGAACATGACTATTTGAGGTCTAGGCCAGAGATGCAGCATGCTTGAAATCAATCGATTCTCCATATAAACTCATATATGGCCATGATTTTTTGACAGGCAATAAACATGCAAATGAGAATGCTATAGAGCTATATCTGCTTTCAAGTCTAAATTACATTTCAATAAACACTTTACCATGCAATACATCCTCCTTTTGGAAGACTTTGTGTGTATCTCCTGTCAAGCAGTGTATCACAAATAGATATTCATCAATCTGAGAGGTCATTTTACAGAAATGATTTACCTTTATAGCCAATCTAAATCAATTTTTTTTTCTGATATGACTGTTTAATCTCTTTACGCAGTGTAAATCAGGAGTAATAATCCATTTCATTTTTTATTTATTTTATTTTATTTTTTTCAAGGCTTTTAGGTTTTTTGCTCTTAGTGCCTTAAGTCTTGGGATGTGTAATTCTGAACACAATGAGTTCAGTCATTTTGTGAAATCCCCTTTCGAGCGTGATTATTTTCTTAATAACACTAATCTCACTATAAAGGTAGTCCTAAATTAAGCATTAGTACCATAGGAGGCATGTAAAAAAAAAAAAAAAAAATCTCTGTTAACAGAAGCTCAGTGCTTGCATCTGCAAACTCTACCCTACCTCAGAAGATGAACCATGAACCTTTGTGCTGTTGGGTTTAAGTGCCAACCACTACTCCAACTAAGAAGCTGTGTAAACTGTGGTTAGACATTTAACCATATATTTAACATATCATAGTGTCAGGTGTAAGAGCTTCTGCTAATGCAAATATTACTACTGATCTCCCGGGGGATCGTGAACCTGTCACGTAATTAATCTATTGTTTCTTGCGTTTCTATTTTTTTTCCTGGAATGAAAATACGCTTCAAATGGAAAAAACTCGTAAATCGTTAAAAAACTCTTGAATCGTACTCCTGCAAAAGATGAATGCCTTTAAGGGTTAAGGACTAGGGCTGGGTGAAATGTTAAGGATTAGAGGGTTAAGGTTAAGGTAAGGGTTATGTTTATGGGGAGATTTGTCCAAAAAATATTCACAATAGATCCACAATTTACACGTGTTTTCTCATTTACGTGTGTTATTGATCATGAATCATCATGCGTAAATGTTCAGTTGTGCTTGCGGATTGAGCAAAGTGCGTTTGTGGATCGGTCCGCGTGTGAATTTATTTTTGAGACAAACGTAACGCAGCTTCGCTCAAATCCACACACAGAGCTTGTGGATTTTTGTGGATCTGAAAAACACATGTGTAAACCTAAAAAATACATGTGACATGTGATTTGAAAAATACATGTGAAAATAGTGGATCTATTTTATGAATATTTTTGAGACAAATCTCTCCCCATGTATGTCTTTGACCAAGTGGCATTAGCTTTTAGCCTTTTGTTGTTTACAGTTATTATTAGTCTAACACACAGTGATTTTCAAACTTTTGCTGTTGTGCCCCCTTTTGAATAATTACAATTTTCCAGCCCTCCTCCCCATCCCTACAAAATTTCAACCAAGAATGTATTAAATTAATTTACTGAAAATAGTAAAAATTCTGACTGTTATTCTTCAAAACGTAAAAAAAAAAAACGAAATGTGCAATATTATTTTAGTACTGTAATAATCAAGTAATAATGATGAATAATAATGATAATTGCACATTGAGGCCCTTCCTAAGAGTTTTGACGTACTATAATGTTTGCAGATGATATAATGATTTAAAGTACGATCATTAATAGGTGGAGGAGAACCTGTGGAAGTGGAAGTTTGCATTAAGGCAGGCATACACTTTTTAAGCCGATTTTTCGTTCGTGCATCTATTTTTGGGATCGGGCTGAGTCTCGGCTAAATCTTGTGTCACGTATTGTGTAGTATACATGGGGTCACGTGAAGCGATTAACACCGCACGACCAGCTCCCGATCAGCAATCAAACTTGTTTGAAATCCACGTTAGGGTATCGCACTGTTGAAGCAGTGCCACGGACCGGATTATCTTAAACTCTCACACTGTGCATGCGTGAACTCCTTAGGCCCGCTGTAGAATTGACAGACCATACTACTCCCCAGAAAATCTTACAAATTGTCAAGGCAGCACATTTGTTTTTGCTTAGCATCATGAGTGTCTATCCACATTTGGGTTCTTCTTCATCTTCTGTTGTAATGTCAATGCTACAGAGTTCTTCTTCTTCTTAGGTGGCATTTCCGGATACAAATCTCTGACGTGTTGTGTATGGACGCACAGTGTGAGCAGTCAGGTCGTGTCATAGTGTCGGCCCGTATTGTGTGAGAACATGAATCGTGAGCTGCGAACGTTCAGACTCAATTGAGTCGCACAATTTAAGCCGGAGCTGAATACAACGATTGAAAAAATCTCACAGTTTTTGCTCGCCTTTAGAGAGGAGAAGGGAAAAAGGTGAGCAGGAGTAAAAACACAGGTGGAGGTTGCAAAAAAGAAGAAGAATAAAAGCAGTTCTCTGTCAACAAAACAAACCTGTGGAAGAATGATAGCGGTCAGGAAAGGAGTACAGGAAGTGTGGACTGGGTAGAGACAGGGGTCAGGAGAGATCTGTGAAAGAAGGTCCTGATAGTTTGATGTGGAAAGTCTAACCAACCCATGGCTTATGGTGTAAGCTCTGAGCAGAAAAATTACGAGATGCAATCCTGCATAACTTATGACTTCAGATATGTTTCACACATACTCAGTGCAATAATTGCAACAGGAATGACTTATTTTTTTTTTTTTTTTTTTTTATGAAACAGCTTTACACAGTTTCAATTTGCAAAGTTTTGCCAGGTATTAAATCTGTTAGAGAGGCCTGCTTTGTGACTCCTGTTAACAGATTATTCATCTGTGCCTCATCACAAAATTAAAAAACTAAGGGATTTCCGACAGCCTTCAGTTGAAGTCAAATAGCCTTGCCTGTATCACTACTGAAAGAAAAACATCTAAGTAAATACACAGTCCATTGACAGTTTTTTTTTTGTTTTTGGAGGTGCTAACTACTCATTGGCCACGGTTACATGATGTTTTTTTTTAATTCAGAATTAAGTGATTCAGAATTAAAGTGTTTTACTTTGTGTTTACATGGAAATAGTAATTCCCGAATTGTGGTTTACATGGGAAACCTGTTTATTCGCCTTTATTCAATTCCGCTTTAGGTCTGGGGGTTGGCAAGGGTTCTGATTGGACAGGGGGAGAACGTGACGTATTGATGTCTATCGGGAAAAAACAAAGAACATAACTGTTTTCACTTTTATTTTGATTGTAGTTTTGAAGCGGCAGCTTGCGGTTTCGCTTTCACCCACAGAGCGGTAAGAGAGATAGAGCAGGAGAAGGAAAATATAAGTCCATAGTTTGGTCAATCAAAGCCAGCAGTTAATGCAACAGCAGTTCTGCCTCCACTATACAGGACGGTGAGTGAAAAAATAACTTTATAATGATCCGCGCGTCATAAGTGAAGCTCTGGTGCTTCATGCCTCTCCGTTGGCTGATGTCCATGTGTGTAAAAAGACCATGTGTTTATGTGAAGGTGTGTTTTTGCCTCCGTCCATCCACTCGTTTCATTATATCCATGTCTTCTAAGGCTAAAATATAATATAATCATGGTTTTTATTTTATTCGGCTTCGGCCATAAATTTTCATTTCAGTGCATCCCTAGTAAAAACTCTTTATTTATTCAGTGTGCTTTTGAGAACCTTTTTGAACTCCTTGAATGCCGTGTTAGTTTTGCAGCTTGTCACTAAGTCTGTTTAGTTTGATTGTTTTCTTAGTTAGTGTTAATTTTATCTTTTAGTCTTTACTTTACTGTGTTGACTATAACTGAATCCAACACTCATTCAGCTCTGCATCTGACTGCTACTCTTTAAACTCCACACCAACACCCCTAAACCCCAATAAAACTTTACAAAGCAAATTAGAAGTGTTACATCAAGTATTACCATGGTATTTATTTTAGCCTTGATATTCCCCAATGTAGTATAGTACAGGTATAGAATAGAATATAAACTTCCCAGACACATATTATATCGAGATGTGTTTTAGGTCTATTAAATTAAGGAGTATTTGCGTTCCACTTTTGGGGAAACTCCATTTGTTCATAATATGATACAATACACTGAAACAAGTTTATATCAGAAAATGTAATTTTCAATTTTTAACCAATAACACTTGTTCTGATAAGACTTCAAACTTCAATGTGAATCTAATAATTAAGACACTTCTTCCTGTTGTTGTCAGCATGCATAAATCCAGTCTGCCCTCTGCATGTGAAATCAACCACATCTCAGGGAGTGATTTATTTTCCTCCATGCACTGAAAAATGATTTACTGCTGCAGACGCAACACATCTAATCAATAAAGAGGTGAGTGTAAGTGAAGGGTGCGCTCACTCTGAGGGAGCCGGTAATGAAACGTCTTTCGGGGGAAGATGAATCAGTTGACACTTTTAATGGTGTCATTGAAGATCTTGACTTTTTTTATTCCCTGCACACACTTATTTATGCAGTTTATATTCCACATCACCTGGAGTCCACCTGAAACTCCTCAGCTTTTTAGTAGGTGATGTTTCTTTGAATGTATGTGTGTAAGATGCAATACTTTTGAGGTCTACTCAGGAAAAATCTTGAAAAGAAATTCGGGAATTGGCTGAGTTTGCGTGAATTATTCAAATCTCATGATTTTTTGATGAAAGATGAGATTGGTGCGTTTGAATTGCATCATTTCTGTAACAGTTGGATCATTATTTCAAAACAATGTGTGTTGTTTAGTTGGGTTTTAGTCAAGCCCCATCACAGAGCTTAAAGTAGGGCAGGGCAAAAGACATTATGAAATAAAATGGCAATTGTGAAAAAGGACATTATGAAATAAAAAAAAAAGACCATTGTGGAAATAGATATTTAAGAATAATAAAACGTATTTCATAATAATTTTACCTTATTTACCAATGTAATGGCCATATTATATATTTGTCTGTTATTTATCAAAATGGTATTTATTTCAAAATCTTGTTTTTATTTATTTAATTATGACTCTTTTGGGCTTCCATAACTGTGAAGTTGCTGTTGCACTTTCGCTTAAACCTGGGTTAAAGCTTAAAATTGTTTTTTTTTTAATTTTGTTTTTTATTGCGTGCTCACGTAATACTAATATTGCGTAAGCAAGCACGTAAAGGTAGTTGTTAACCCCAAGGCTGAAATAAAGCTTTACTCGATGTTCTAACATGATTAAGCAGAGCATGCTGCCTGATGACTGACGTTTATAAGCGCGCACGTAAAATATTTTACGTGCACGCTTAGAACGATTACGTGCTCCCTTAGAACTACTTTTACGCACTCACGTATTAGTTTCACGTGCTCATGTAAACATTTACGTAAGCATGCAATGAAAAAAAAAATATATATATATATATATATATCTGTGTCCCTTCAGGGTCTCAGTAATTTTATAGTGAATTGAAAAAAAAACGTTTCTTTAAAAAAGGCAAAATCGCCCAGCCCTAGCTTAAAGTCATAGGTGCACATTTATTAGTAAAGTTTACTTTAACACAAAGTATTATGGTCTAGATGCAGATTCACCTTCTTACCTGCAATGGAAGTATAACAATTAGTTAGTAAACATAGCAGAGTGCACGTAGGTAACTCCATTTCATGCATTTGTGATTGTCTGAGCCACAGGGGCAACAGTTGGATAACAAATAGCACACAAACAAGAAGATTGGTGTTTTTAACAAGTTTAGATCAAGGGGCATTAACTATTTGAGGGGGCTCCAATTTTCTGTCATCATGGAAAATAGCTGGGGAAACAGGATTCAGGTTGGGGAACAGAAAAAGCAATCTAAACCAGGGTTTTTGTTTTTCCTCTCGTTTTATTTGAAATCTGCTCCAATATGACACAGAATTATCTTTTGGGATAATATCACTCCATAAACCGGTCCCGACTATGTGTAAATTCATTCAACTTCTTGTTTAAACTTTTGCGGTATGTGTGTTTCGATTCGTGATCATGTTATCCTGTTGAAAATCAATGCAGGGTTACATCTGAAGTGTGTTTAACATTAAGGATCGAAAATGTAACATTAAACCCTCTTGGAACAAATTGTGCGTGATTTCAGTGTAAGCCTCCAGGCTCCCGTAAGTTATTTGAAGCATAACGTAAAATGAATAACAGTAGTTGACTCTTAACCTTATTTAGCATGTTTGGTACAATTTTGAGATGTTTAATAACCAGTGAAGTTGTCTAAACGGGGGGGGAAGATGATAAAAATTGATTTAGTCATGCATCATAACTCTCAGAGCTTACTCTAAATGATGTGCAGGTGTGTCTTGTTGGAGTTTGATGGCATATTAAAATTTCATTGACATATTGGGTGCTTGTACAACTTTTAGGACACTGCCTGTGGGCACCCCGATATCCAATTACCCAACGTGAACGATTTAAGGACCACATAGTTTGGATTGTGCTGTAAATGCATAAGATAAATCAGTACACAAAGAGCATTTGGAGTTGGAGTGTGGATTTTTTTTTTTAAAAATATATACAATTATGTGCTAAATGTGCAACTCACAATCATTGCGATGAAAAAGATGATTTCCCTATTAGTCATTGTTATGAGCATATTCAAGATCAACGCAAAGGTTTGTATATACTCTTTTTCATCTTTGCATGTAACAGAAGAGAAAATTACTTACATTCAAGTTCCTCTGTAGACCATACTCATTACTGGGTTTTCTTCTCACATTTTTATGTCTCTTCACACATATACGCACTATTTATGGATAAAAAGAACATAATATCCAATGTTTTGTAGCTTCACAGGCTCTACTGTAATTCACCTTCACATGCCTTTTACAAATGCACCTGCATGTAAGAGATTGTAGAATGCTTTCTGGTCATACACATTGACAACAATGCACAAATATAGTCTTGGAGATGGAGGGACTGTTTCCTCCATATTCTGATTATTTATTTGTTTTTTACAGTTGGCCTATTGCATGTATCTGTCTTAGGAACTGTTAATACCTGAAATAATGTATTTGCAGCCATATTGTAAGTTGTACTGCTACCCTCGATTTTTACTGGATGCGGCTCCGCTGCGTTACGTCTCCCCCCGGAGCTGATAGGTTCACACTTTAGTCTACGTGTTAATTTCCACCGGGTGCGGTGCGCTGCGTATCTGTTCCGTCTCAGCTGCAACAGTCTGGAGCCCAGCGGCAGAGAAACACAAGACTTCTATTTCTGGCGGATGCCGGATCACGACGGAACAACTCAGCACAGAGCGAATGCAGTGGAACAAGAAGTTAAGCACATACTAAACATTAAAACATCAAGTTACTTTTCAAAATAAAACACTTCAGATCATATTTCATGACATTATCTCTTCTCTGTTGGCTGTAGCTAAAAAATGTGGCTAGGACAACGACAACAAAAGGTAAACTTTATATTTTAATACCTTAAAACATGTAACAAACAAAAGAGCTGTGTAACTAAATACTGTAATATATACACGTGTGTCTGAAAAGTGTTAATGTGTTTCCCTGTCACCCCTTTATCGTTATTTATTTATCTTTATGAGTTTATTTATGTTTCCTCTCCTTTCTTTCTCTCTTTTCATTTTTTTTTTCTAATTAAACATGTCATTCAATCTATTTCCCTGGCTATATTAACCACATAAATGCCCGTCTGTATATGTACTTGTTTGTGAATATTGCTGCAATAACATTTACTTTGCCTGTCAACAAATATAAATTCTTGTGTGCGTGTAAGATCCCAACCATGCAATAAAAACTATTTAAAATAACATATCGAGCGAATTAAGTTGTGTTTAGCGTGCTGAAAGGAAACTGGTCATGGAAGTGAGTTGCAGAATTCTAGTCTGCCATTAGGGGATTCGCATTTTTTCAAACTTTTCTTATAACATATATTAAAAAGCTGAGACTGAAAGTTTTGCAACTATTGAATGTTAAATTTCACGGCAGTGAAAAGTGGCTTTTTCTGCTTTGAATGATTTTATAATAGATCAGTTGTCTTCACTTCCCACTGCAAAAAGATAACCTGGTGATATACTTGATGATGAGTAAAAACAATGACTGTTCATATTTAGGAAAAAAAAAAAAAAAAAAAAAAAGGTTTAAGCGTTTGAATAAAACTGTGGAGGCGTCCAAACATCACAGTTTGCTTGAATTTGTGAGACGCTTTAAACTTGAACATCCTAGAGGGACTGGTTGCATTTAAACAAACTTTCTCCAGGAATCTGCATTTCCTCAGCTGTCGATCTTTATTTCCCCTTCACCTCATGGAACTTACTTCCTTCTTCTGTTTTTTTTTCTTATTTTTATCTTTATACTTTGTGATACATCCTGTCTGAGTAACTCTTTATAAAAACATTTCTGAAAAGTTATTTTTTTTAAATAATAAACAAGTGTTTTTAAAAGATGTTTCAAAAAGGCATCACTGCCTCAACACTAAAAACCAAGGGCTCCAATAAGGGTGGAGTTTACATGCTCTCTCTATGCAACATGTATTGTATTGTTTTGGCAACATGAAATGTTGGGATGGATGAATGGTGAAAAAACATGATTTAAATACAGTAGAATCAGAACCCTATGGAATTAATTAAAAGTAACCTTTAAAAAAAATAAAATAAAAATGGTGGTGAATGTAAAAAAAATTATATATATATATATATATATATATATATATATATATATATATATATATATATATATATATATAATGTACAAATTGTATTTTCTCTGAACAACAATCTGAAATTAATCAACACATTTTAATGTGATGGTATTATTCAAGTGGAAACAAATAAAGTAACTGAGAACACACAAGTTAACACAAAAATAGCTAATCTGTCTTGTTTTGTTTTCCCTGTCCCTGTATGAAGGTTCCTGTTGTCTCATTACTCCTGGGGAGTATTTCATTAAACCTACTATAGAATATGGATGTAGCCAGGCTAATCCTGATATCCCAGATGAGTTAAATCAGGGAATTTCTTTAGAATAGCCATTTTATCAAAGAAAACACATTAGTTGCCATAAAGTTACTCTGCTGCAAGCCTGTTCTCTACCAGGCTAAAGGCCAAGCTTGGCTTATCCTGCTGCTTATTCAGCTGTATTTTTTAAATGGTTTCACAAAGTTTCTTAAAGTTATATTAAAAATTTCATATAGGAAATAATGTGAGAGAATTCAAAGATATTTAGGTGAAACAGAAATAGGATGTTTTAGTACTGCTTTGAGGAAATACCTCCCTGACATGTGTATGTACTGAGAGTGATTAGGCTCCCTCTTGTTTACACTCAGGTGTGCTTTATTCCCTGATCAGCCATCCTCACTATTGAGTAAAGTGTTTGGACCAGTGGGCGCGTACTGTAGCTGTTCCCACTCAACGTTCTTGAAGCCAAAATACGGCGCTTAGTGGCGCTTCCATCTTAGTCTGCGCAGTATGGTCCGGAGGGAGGAGCCCTGGTAACACGTCCTGCCTTTTTAGCGTACTGCCCTGATGACTTACAGCCCCGCTACGCCACAAACATAAGTACCTTTACCGTCTGGAAATTCTACTAGCGGCTTGTTCAGATCATAGAGGTTAGTACAAAACCACAATATATTTAATCTAAAATATCTAGTTAAATGGCGTCTCGGCTTTCCTTCACGACATAACTGCTATTCACAAAGAGAGCTACGCAAGATCCACGGCTGTCAATCTTTTTCATATATGACGTAAAATCATTGACATGCCGTGAGCATTAGGGTAGGGCAGGCAAGGCGTTCCAAATCGAGACCACTAATGTCAACACCAATGACAATTGTTTCTGCTGGCAAGTGTTAATTCTTATAAATTAAATTCAACTTTATTTGTATAGCGCAATTTACAACAAAGTAATTTCAATAAGCTTATCAAAATAGAAAATTCATAAGAAAGAAAAAACCCAACAAGATCCACATGAACAAGCATTTAGCCATCTATCAAAATCAACGTTGTAAAACATTAAAGAAACATAAACAATTATTTTATATAGCCTCCATACTCTCCGAACAAGATATATCTCATGACACGGCAGCACATCCATTGTTTGTGTTGGAAACACAGAAACACGGAGAAAATGACAACAACAACAACTCGGAACAGCCTCAGTAAGGAGCATCCACAAAGTCAATCCTTCCATTCACTGTAGAAAATACCAACAATTTTCAGACCTTACCTTTGCTGAAGGTCTGGTAACTCAGGTATTGGTCTCCCATCTTTTAAAAACTGTCGTTTTTCCTCAAAAAAAGTTTCTTTATCATCTCTAGCGCTGTCATCCTGACTGTAGTGTCATTCTGCCCACTAGCTAGAGAACATTGCAGCAGCGATCACGTGATATCAATTCACTAATGCACTCAACATATGTATAGCATTTAGCATAGCATGGTTACGTCTAAAGGCAGCGTAGAGAGCTGCCTTTGGACGTAAATGGTTGTCATCTTGGGGAACTGACTGCGCATGCGCAAATACATAAAAACACGCTATGGAAACAGAGGCAGAGCAGCAATGTGCCTTTGAGAAGGGGTGTGGCCTCCTACTGCCTTACAGCGGTTAGGAAATAGTGTTGTTTAGCGATTTGGGCTATGAAAAGCACAAAATGCTGACACTTTCAAACTTATAGGTACTGTAGGCTATAAGAATTTGAAAAATAAAAATTTTATAAATATATTACAATTAAAACAAATAATCAAAATGTCAATTCACCCTTGGGTAGGCACTGCCTACCCTGACTGCATAAAAATCACGTTTTTCAACCTCAAACAAACTTCACAGAAAAATGAGCACTTGGACTCAATGTAGGGTGATAATAACTAATGATCACAGCAGAGTTTATGTTTGAAAAAGTTATGTGACGAGTATTTCAACTGAACAGTTTGACCCACATATCATCTGTTATCATTGAGGAGGCGGGGTTTATGACCTATACTACAGCCAGTCAGCAGGGGGAGCTCAAAAAATAAAAGCTTCACTCACCGGGCAGCTTGTCCCATCCATTCTTTTTACAGTCTATGGTTTGGATACATTTATGCATGTTGGATCATCACCATTATCTTCCGTCTCCCAGTCAGTAAGCAGCTTTTAAACAGTCAGTGTGTTTGTTTCGTACTTTGTTGTTTTTGTCATTTTAGTCAATAAATTGACTCAACTTGAATTTGCCTCCTCCACGCTCTTCATCTCGGTCCATCACCGTGACAACTATACATGCCACGCAATGCGTTTACATCACACATACATACATCAAAGGCAATGACTAGTCCTATGTCAATGCGAAATGTAACCCAGGCCTGCCATGAATTAAGCTTTACATTAATGTGACACTTAACCTTGTTTATCCAACTCTTCCTCCTCCACTCTCCTCCTCTTCATTCTTCCATCCGCTCTCTCTCTGCAACTCCCCAGCGGCTCGAATTTATGAAAATTGACTCTGCGTCTCTTTGAGCAGATGCTCCTGTTTGGCAGCAAAAGGTACTTCATTAGTTATTTAAATCAAAATAGCCTGGGACTGCTTACCAGGCACTAAATTAATTTGATATATGGCAAGAGAAAAATAGAACTATTAGTGGGGAAATAAAAACATAGTGCCTCATCATAAACTGTTGCATCAGCATGGCGAGCTCTAAGATGGAAGTATCTGTTGGTTTCTTCCCTTTTCCATAACCTTGGAAATGTATGCTGCCCCACGTAAGAGCTGAAGGGAATTCATAAAAGCTCTATATATTTGCCACGTTTCATATATATACGACTTGCTCATTTATATACAGGACACTGTATATAAATGACCTGCTCAAAATGTCATCCTTGCGTACCGACTCTGAGACTATAGGCCTATATTTATGTCCAAATCACGATTTGTTTTTTACCACAATTGGTACCCTGACAGGAATGCCATCTCTATAATGATCTACGGCTACAGAAGGTGATACAAAATGAGGCTGTTGAATACAATCTACCAAGGCTGCTCAGTTAATCAAAATGATATTACGATTTTGATTATTATACCCAACGATTACAAAAAATAACATTATCAAGAAAAAAAAATATATATATATATAGTGATAAAAAGTGAGTGTATTGTTCTGTATTTTATGTTAAACCTGAACAATGTTGAGAGTTATTGTTAATGAGTTGAATAAAGTTTGACTTATCTGACTATTTTATTTCGCTTAATGCGTCTTAATAATAATAATAATAACAAACCAGTGCGCCTTATGTATGAAAATAGACCCAGTCAGACCCATTCATTGATAGTGCGCCTTATAATCCGAAAAATACGGTATATATATATATATATATCTGTTGACATGACAAGTTAGTGTTTTCTTGTCAAAGTTGTCAAAGAAAGGCATGTATATTTTTAAAGTCTGTTTTCAGGCGATGGTTCAAAGGCTGTGCTTAGCTGACAACAAACCTGCCAATTTAACTTTTCTTAACTGCCTTCATCTTTTCCTTGAAACTCTTTAAAGTGTTCCCAATATTGAAATGTTGGAACATTTCCAAGTTCAAATGAGTAAGTGTTAGAACTACTTGCTAATGACTGTGGAAGGTGTTCTTTGCTTCTATAGTAATGTTTGAGTAATTGTTAACTGATCATCATTCAAGTTTAACAGTCATACTTCACTTAGACCACACAAGGTAAACACTTTACCTTTTTTTCTCACTCTTTCCCATTGGCACCTGCCTTTACTTTGCATCAAGATAAATGAGGGCATATTCTTATTATTTTACTAACACAGACTTCCTAAATTACAAGTTATCCCTTCACCAGTCACTTGTTACATATGGGAGCTTTAATTCCTCTTTAATTCAGAATAAAAGTTAAATCCTCTTTAAACGGACCTTGAAAACATTTAATTCCGAATTAAACTTAAATCTGAATTAGCTGGCTGGTTTATTCCGATTTTAATTCTGAATTAAATAATTCTGCTGTCTTGTAAATGTTTTATTCCGGTCGTTCTGCGCATGCTCGGCCTGTCGTAATGACGTAGCGCCGTAATGCAAGATGGCCGCCCGGACTAGAGCTGAGTGTATTTATTTAACTCATTGACTGCCAAAGACCTCTGAAAGACGTGTTTTGGTTTAGTAACATTGACTGCCAAAGATGTCTAAAGACATTAATTGTGTATTTCGGCTGGGGTTGCTAGGAGACAGTGTGACAAAGCTCTCATGTGAACTCTGACAGATAGCAAAATAATAATAACGCTGTCATCAAAAGCCCAGTCTTAGTGTTGTTTTTGTAGTTTTATAGATGGAAACCAATGTTAAAGTGTCCCTAATGCAAAAAATAAAATAAAAAAATTGCTTCAAAGTCACTAATATATGGAAGCCTGTTTCTGCCCCTAAAAAAAAAAAAAAAAAAAAAAAAAAAAATCACCAAGGACAATACACACATGGACATTAGCAAATGGAACAGGCTTCATTGGATGGGTGATACTAAAACCCGGCCCCGTACTGCATGTACAGGCTGTAATATCACCAAGTTTATCGTACCGGTTGTTTACCAGGGAGCAAATACTTATTCCTGGTTATTGTTTTCCAGAGTTTTACTGGGCTTTATTTACCAGCGATTAGTTCCCATCTCCTTCTGCTCCTCAATGGAACAACGTGAAACAGTGTGATATTGTCAAGCTGCTGCTTCAAAACTAAAAGTGAAAACTGTTTTATGTGGTCTTCTATGTTGTAGCCAACAATAAAAGGTTTGTCGTGTGTTTTTTCCCTTTAGACGTGATACGTTATGTTCGCCCCCTGTTCAATCAACCCCCAGACCTAACGCGGAATTGAATAAAGCCGAATAAACCGGTTTTCCATGTAAACATGAAGCAGAAGACTTTAATTCCGAATAGTTTTATTCAGAATAACTCTTTCTAATTATAAAAACATCATGAAACTGTGGCCATTGGGATTTTTTCTATACAGGAAAATATTTTAGTTTCTGTATATACATTTTTTAACACTATTTCTGAAGATTTTCATATAATACAAAAATAAATTGTAGTAGTCATGAATTTAATGTAACTAAAGAAAAAAGATAGTTTCATAGTTTCTGTATATAAATGATACATCTTTATAGAAACCTAACTAAAGAAGCTAACTAGCTGTTATCATCCAGACTCATACATACTTGTGGCCAAAGAGATTTGCTTGGACCTTTTTTTCTTACTCGAGACTATTTTAACCTGAAAAGGGTTGACCTTCTATTCAATTGAGACTTTTTTCTTTTATAGTGTGCTGAAGAGGCTCTCAGTTAGCTTGTCAGTACCAAAGAGAATCTAATACAAGAGAATGAATTAGCATTACAAGATAAACTTTTTAATTCTTTGTCTAAGTTTAAAAAAAAGTGTTTTACAAAAGAATGCCTTGGCTTAAATAGCTAATACTCAGAGAGATACGGCCCAGCCAATTATACTCCCCTTTCTCAGATTAGTTTGCCTGCCGTTCTGTAATCCTGGTCGGCCATTATAAGCGACGAGCCCAATGGAGGGGTTTACGGTGATCAATCTTAAACCATCCTCTCTAATTTTCCACGGTCAGCGCTTCTATCCGGACTGCCCTTGTCGCTTGACTGCACCAGCCAATTACTGCTGTAACTATGTCAGCTTATTACAGAACAGGCGTGGCAATGGCCACCATATTGACCTCATGAGATAGCCCTTGCTCTTCCAACCTCCAGGCTCTGGTTAATTTCCCCCATGTCCGTGTTTAGGGTTGAACTAACGACACAATCACTTGTACCTGCTTACGTTCACATGGATTGAGTCAAATTAAATTAAATTAAACAAAGGTGTTCAAAGAAAGATACTACTTCATTGGAAGGGAAATAGTGGCTGGTTCCTGGATTTGCTTCTGTTTGCGTGCATATGGCTGAGGAATACAGTGACACTCAATGAGGTTCTTATTGAGTAGACAGCTCTGTCATTAGCAGAAGTAGATCAAAGAATGGTTCAACAAACATATGGCCAGCTAATGGGTTGACCTGATTAACACATTTTAATGAGCTTCCCCCCAGAATGCTAAGTGCCAACATATCAAGTATCATTGAGCAGAATTACATTATGTGATAAAGTGGGTGAGAACACACCATTTGTACTATAATTTTCATATTGTGTACTAGTTTAGCATTACTATTTAATTGCTGAGTTTTCTTTGTGTCTTACCTGCACCACCATGTGTTCCAGGGACAAAGGAAAGGTGGATACCACCATTTCCTGCATTTATACTCTGGGTGACATCTCCAGTGATGTCACTGGTGATGTCACTAGGTGAGACCAAGTAGGAGGGGTGGAAGGTAAAATTATGTTTATTTGATTAAGTGACAAATGTTATTTAAATAAGCGTTGTTATAGAGAAACAGTATTTGGCACTTCAATGTAGCATTTATGTATGAAGTGGATGTTGGGAATGACTGTGTTCTTTACCTGATTTAAGGGGGAAGTACTTGGAGCTACCTATGTTGATGGAGCTGCCTTGATTGGCTCCTGCAGACAGAAGTCTATTTAAGCAGTTGGTCTTGGACTGTTGGGGAGTGGGAGGTGAGTGTAGCTGGGTACACTGGAGGCTGAGACAATGATTACACTTGTCCACATGCTAGATGTACATACATTGCAAGTAAAACTTGGATTTACCTTTTCTTTTTGTAAATATTTATTTTTTTTGCATCTGGATTGAGTCTCCCTGGTCTGCCTCCTACCACTTCCGAACTCATTATTTAAAAGATAAATAACTAGATCATGTTTGAACAGGAAAAGGGCAGCTATGACTTATATATAAAGGAAAGTGTATAGCTTATATCCGGAGATCTTATTGTGAAGGGATATGACTGGAATTTAGTATTCTAATGAAAGCTGAACAAAAAGGTCTGAGTCAACCTTATTTGCATTATATCGTCGTATTCCATTGGATGTGGCACCCGTATTCAGGAAGTAACAGCTCCAGGAAAAAAAAAAAAGTGGATGAGTCATTAAAAAGAAAGCGTTGGTGAAGAATAAATATAACTTGTAATGTGAAAATTGTAGGTCTTATATTTAGTAGGGATGTCCCAATACAACTTTTTAATTTCCGATATTATACCGATATTGCAGCCTTGCATATTGGTCGATACCAATATTGATCCGGTATCAGCATGAAGCATACATTTTTATTTCATTTTTTTCTCCTTTTTTTTGTTAAGATGTTACTCAAACAGATAACATGAGTCAGCAACAGTAGGTATGAGAAAAAACTGACCCATTTATTATTAACCAATTGGTTACATGCATTTTAACCTTCAACATAATATCTACAGTATTCTACAATTGAATAAAAACCAAAAAAATTAATTGGGAAAAAATTGTACATTTCATAGATTTTTTCAAAGCTAGTTTTAGTGTGTTGTTTGTTTTATTGCTTATAAACAGCTTTTCCTGCAGTTATACAGTATAAATCTAAGTTGCTATTTTACATGGTTATAGATAGGGTTGGGTATCGGTTGGGTTTTAGCCGATACCGGTGCCCACTTGGTATTTTTTAAATGGATCCGGTGCTTAAACGATGCTTAAACCTGTACTTTAAACATAAATAAAGAGCATACACTTTTTTCAGGGCCAATACAATATTACTTTAAATAATATATATATACACAAGAAACATATGGAAATAATATAAACAAAAACATTCAAATAATATCAAATAAAACAATATTGTATTAAACTATATAATACTGGAGATGAATATTGTTATGGTTTATTTTGTCAATAAAATCACAAAATGTTCGTTCTTATTTGGTCTGGTTACTACCGTTCACGTCAGAACCGGTGCCATATTGGTACCGCGTTTCGGTACTCAACCCTAGTTATAGCTCATAAAAACAGATCCGGCTTACAGTTGTCGGCCTGAAAGTTATAATAAGACACCAAAGGGTTAAGTTATGATGCTTCAGTGGCTGCGCTGTCTTTCTATAGTGAAGTTACAAATGTGATAATTAATCCGATCATTACATGTTAAACGTACAGTTGTTTTTAAGTTGTGTTAGGCTCTTTTCCTAACTTTTTCTCCCTCATATCACAAGGCTTCATCCCTTTTACTTGATTGTCATCTCCAAACATTTCCTATTGCTTACTGTACCTTAAGCAGCTGTTTTATTTGGCTTTTCTGCCAATTCTCCTTTGGCTGTTTTCTATTCTATCTTATAAGGTGTTATCTCGTTGTGGAAGTGGTTGCTGGTGTTTGTAAGATGAGTTTTGCACAGAAAGTGTCTGGGGATGGCTCAATCTAGGCTTTTGTGATGGACTAAAGCAGGGGCTCAGGTACCCCCTTTCTTTAACTTTTGAATGAGAGTACCCTCTTTGTCCGACGACCACATTTTGCTCAGAATATTATGAAAAACAACTATAGAGCATAATGGTGGAATGAATAAGTGATAACACACATTTTAAAGAATCGATTGTGGAATTAAACAGTATTTAGTGACTCCTGAATATATTTATTTCTATAGTTTTTATCATTTCCGGTCATCTACCCCATGTAGGACCAACACTTGTGTCATTTTGTGTTTTTGCTGTAATTGTGTGTATTTTGTTGTTGTTTGTCTGTTCTTTATATATTTTTCTCTTATTTTATGTGTTTTGTTTTTTTTTTGTCATTTTTGTGTGTTGTTGGTATTATTTAAATTATCCTCTCAGTGTGTGTGTGTGTTTGTCTTGTGTCATTTTGTAAGTTTCTCTGTTATTTTTGTGTATTTTGTAGTGATCTTGTGTATTTTTCTCTCATTTAGCGTGTCTTTCTTGTCGTTTTGTGTGTTTGCTCTTGATAGTATGTTTCTGTCATAGTGCGTATGTAATTTTGTGTATATCGTCGTTGTTGTTTGTCTGTTCTTTTTATTATTCCTTGTCATAGACGGTATCATCTTATTTTGTGTGTTTTTGTTGTCGTTTTTGTGAGTTGCTGTTATGATATTTAGTATGATTATAATTTTTTAACCAAAAATAAACATTATAAAGCTATATTTTTAATGGTTTATTTTTGTTTATTTTCCTCTATCACATGTACCCCCTCTAGTGCCATCGCGTACCCCCATTTGAGAAACACTGGACTAGAGGGTGGAAAGGGGGAAATGGAAAATGACTAAAATAAACTAAGTGCATGGTTCTAAGCTGTCCTAGTGTCTGACCATTTAAGTGTCTCGCTGGTCTCCGCCCAGTCATTAAAGTCAAGTGTTCTCGCGGTAGAATAAAAGACTTAATCACAAAAGGAACAATGTGTTGCAGCTACGTTTGTTCTCTTCACTAACATCTTGCAGCTAGGATGATAAAACAGATCTGAAACTAAGGCGTTAGGAACTTTCGTTGCAATGTTCTTTAACGCTTTAAATTAGCTGCAACTCTTTGCTGCACTGCCAACTTCTGTCATTCAACCACAATGCTTAAGTGAATCTCATCCAATTATCACCTGAGTGGGTGTTTGAGGTTCATCCTCTACTATCACGTTACTGATTTCACTCTATAATTATTGAATAGCTTTCTAAATCTGGCTTCACCCAGGCTACAGTCCATCCTCACTTGGTATTGAAAAAGAAAGAAGAAGCAGGAAAGGAAAGGACTAATTGTTGGCTTCACTTTGGATGCGTTGGTGGATGAATGAGCTGATTAACATGCATGGAATGGAATGTCCTCCCCGAGCGAAGCTTGGAAGGGATAGCAGAGGTTCACTGACAGAACTTGACACAGGGTGTGTGTGTGTGTGTGTGTGTGTGTGCGTGTGTGTGTGTGTGTTAAGATGGGGATAAGACACAGCTAACACAGTAAAGAGGCCTTGGAGACACACATAATGCCTCTTTTGTAACTTGGGAGTTTAACATAAATCAAAACAACAGGAACTAAAGAGGTCTCAGCTGTATTTCATTCTAACTGGTATGGTTATAATGAAGGTTATCAATTCTAATAATGGTTTTGAATATTTTAGCTGAGCAGAATTTTTTTTTTTTTTTGCATTCGGTTTATTCATAAAAATGATCTTTCTCTGATCCTCTAACAAATCATAGGTTTCATGGGAATGGGGCAGTAAAAGGTATTGGCTAGTATGTTGGACTCTTTATATACTAAGTATGAAACAAACATGTTTAGTTGAGCAATAATATGAGGACATCATCACCACATGAGACACAAAAAGTAGTCATTTGAGGATGAAAACCAACTAACTCCCCACTATAATAGAAACTACACAGCATTTTTACTTTTATTTTGAATGCACATTCCAGCATGTTCAAAATAATTATCTTGGATAAATAAGGAAGAAATAATAAAGAGATAAGCTATGTTGCACATTATTGGGGTGACCATTGTTGGCCCCCCCCCCCCCCCAAAAAAAAGTACAATTGGCTCAAACTCAGCATGGTCAAAAAGTACTCAATTGCTTAGATATACAGTACCCTGTAATATAAATATACAATATAGTTTGTGACATAGTAATTATCCCCTGTAAGGTTAGAAAATTAATTTTATTTTTTACAAACACCTTATCTTTATAATCAAAGATGAAAAACAAACAAACACTGAAACCATAGTTGTCCAAAGTCAACCACCTTTATTATGCATAACAAAGCTCTGTCCCTTAAAACTTTTAAAAAATAACATTAAATCTTAGAAAGATTGCCTCATGGAAATTCCAACTTTAAAGGTGCAGTCCGCAACTCTCAGATCCCTCTCTCCTCCTCCCTCCCCACTGCTCTCTTGCCCTGCCTCTGAACTTTTCCCAAGTCCCGCCCTCAGAGGAGCTAACAGCAACATCACAGTGATATAACATTCTCATTTAAAAGCATATCACTGCAACACTTCTCTCTCTCAATGTGCACACCCCTCAGCAGCAGCAGCAACAACACAATGTCACTTACAGCAGCCCACACGGAGGCTGCTGTGCGCACATGAACAACATATGCACCACAGAGTTCTAGTGTAACAATTACAAATCAAATATAATGTGAATCAAGCAGCAGTAATTACCTTTCAAGCAGAAAAGTCGCCAATTCCATCTTCTACTCCTCCAGACCAGACACTGTAAAAAAGTGCCCCGGGAAAGTGGTGGGGCTTGTGAGCAACAGCTGTCAGACAGCCCATCAAACACCATCCTGGCTCTGATTGATTTTTTTTGCTCGGTCGTGGTGCATTCTGGCAATCTGCCAAAGGCAGCAGGAGCAGCAGGGGAACTTAATGAGCCTGTTGTTTTCACACAAACTACTAGTTTCATCTAAAGCTGTCCTTACATAGTGACAGCTTTAGCAAATATGACAAAAAGTCACTTTATAAGAGTTGCAGACTGCACCTTTAAAGAAAAACTCAATGCTTATAGAACCGATCAATAAATAAGGGCTCACATTTAAGCAGTTCCTGAGACAGTTTGCCGCATTTCTTCCCATACTGGATCTTCATGCTTTATCTATTTATTTATTTTGTTACGGTGTTGACCATAAGATGAAAACCTGTGGAATTGAACAACAGTCCCAGTTAGAGCTGGACAATATATCAAGATGAAAGATATATCGAGTTTTCAATTTTTTTTATAAAAAATTGCTTCTATATACAGTATATATATATATATAGCTTTTCTTTTTTTTATTATTAAAATACTTGTTTTAGGAGTTGTTGCTTTCACTACTTCTGAGAACAGCATGAAAAGCTGAGATAAATGGATTGCTGAGTGTAACCTTCCCTTAAAAAGCCACACTACAGAACTCACTCACACATGCTGTCCCTTATATAAGAAAAAGACAAAAGTGACAGCTGTTTGTTTATAAATGTGCCGGTGTGGCATTTTGCATCAACACATTCAACTTTTTGTTAAATTTTTTTTTTAAATATATTGAGATTTGTATCTTATATCGCTATTCAAAAAAAATAAAAACATTAAGATATTAATTTTGGTCTGTATCGCCCAGCCCTAGTCCCAGTTATCTGGTTCACTGTTCACTTTCTTTGTAAAAATATTTACATAATGTCATGTCTTAACACATCCCCATGACAAGGGAAACCAAAAGTATTGTCGAAATGTATTCTGGTGGTCACACACGTACACACACACATTTTTTCATTAAAATGTATTGGTCTCTTTCGTCCCTTCCCGCTCTGGGTATCCGTGTCCGACACTCCCGTCTAAAAAATGGTGGCTTCATTGGTTTCTGTCACATGCGTGAGCACAATGACAGTAATTATGTAAGTTTAGTCACTCTAACACAAAATAAATTGCTGCAAAAACTAGCAAGAAAACTACTGTTTTGTTAGAGCCGTCACATGTAATTGCTCTTCGAACTCAATTGAGGCTAACTGTGTTCATTAAAGTGCCCACCCTATTCGTTACCTTTTGAAAAAAATGTCACAGTTGTGGTGTGATTGAGTTTTAGCGTCTTGCTCTACCACTGCTACATCAGGTGAAATGTTCACAGGTGGGACTTTTTACATTTTTTTTTTTTATGTCTAATTTTCTTTTCTTCATTGAAAATGCTACATTCCCTCCCACTAGCTTATTTAATTGCCAGTGCCGCTATTGTTGAAATCAAGCCACATTTGGCCATTTGGTTAGTGGAAGTTATTATCAACCCCTGTTGATAAACCCACTATGTGGGGGCGAGCATTGTCATCTTAAAAAATAGCTTGGTTGCAGTTTTTTTTTATTTATTTATTTTTTTTTTATTATCATTATTATTTGTGCCTGTGTATGGTTCCCCCACACTCTGCTGAGGCGTCTGTTTGTTAAATGGATAAACTGTAAAATTGGCAATATGTCTTGTTACTTCAGATTTTAATCACCAATCCCACTAAACACCACCAAACAAAAGTCAACAGCAGAAGAAATAAGCAGTTTGGCAAAGACAAAAACAATTTGGCTAATTTCTCAGTGGAGCAACTCACATTCTTAGGTCTGTTGCTCATCCTACAAAATTAACTTTCCTCACACATAGGTCCATTTAAAAAGGCTTTCCAATGGTGTTTGTTAGAAGCTGTAAGATTAATTTTACAGCAAAGAAATAATCTACCAGCACAAATTTCCTTGCATTTTGTGTTCATCTTATTTTGTTCATTGAACGGTGACTCATATATATATATATACATACACACATATATATGTGTATACACACTGTATTACAGTTGCTATGCAATGCTTCACAAACCTTGTTTATTTGCTGTAGTGATGCGTGAAGTTCACACACATTTATTTATTAGAATCTCTGTGTCAAACATCATCCATTCTACATTTAACTTAGGAATGAAAAAAAAAAAAAAAAACAGCCTTTTATGATTATAAAAGAGCAGGAAGTGGGATGAGAATGAAGCCAATGAAAAAAAACGACTGTATATTGGCAAGACTGCTAAGACTACATACAGTACATTCATGAATGACATTTATTTAAGTTTTCCTGGATCAGTCTTTGAGTAAGTCAAAAAGTAGCTGTGAATCACTTGTATGTCTTTTGCAAACCCTAGCATCGGAAATGTGCACATAAAGAAAGGCAGATATTCTTGTTCACATATACATTCCTTACATTCCTACTTGGTTGCATATTTTTCTTCTCCATAAAGACACTTTATTATCACCAGTCGTTGCTCCACCAAGCAGCATTGGCAAAGTCCTCTTTTTATACATTTAATAAAGTCTGTCAGCTCTGAAAGACGCTATTATTTAGCACACTGTTGAACCTTTGAATAGATCAGTCATTTTATATGACTTCTGCCACTCAGTGTGGAAACAACACTGCTTTTGTTTTGAGTGAAGAGGCGGGAGTGAATCAACTGGAGGGAGGTAAAATTGACCAAACAGCCATCAGGGATCAATGTGTTTGACGGCTGTATGTTAGTGTCAAACCTGCAACATCTCTAATGACAATAACTAAACAGAAGGAAGACAGGCCTTTTTAATTATAGATGTATTGGAGCTGAATTAAGTTTAGTGCATTCAATTAAAGTATCCTTATGAAAGTGTATTCAAATTTTCCAAAGGCATGGATGTACTTGGTTTAAAAGTAATTTATGGAAATAATAGAGAAATAAGGTTTAAAAAATGTAAATGTAGCTTTTAGTGTAAAAAATAATTGTTTTTTTTTTTTTACCATGCTGCTTGTGCTGTTGTTAATCAAAATTAACATCCTGGGTGTTTTGTCTCTGACTGAGAGGATTCTTTCACAGTCTCTACACGACACATTATAATGCATCCTTTCTACTTTAACTCTTTCTATTTTTAACCAAGTCAAAATGTGAAAATTTATATTTGCATTAGAAAGTAAATTAGACTCACAATGTGTCGAACTCAAATGGGAAGATGGTGATTTAAAACAGAAACATTCTGAAGTGGGCTTTCTTTGTTTTTCTTTTGAAAGTATTCTGTTTAAAATTCAATAAAATTGATAATCACATGTACCACTATGACCTATGACTGATGAGAAGAAAAACACAGACTTTCTCTTTAACAGATTCCTTGATAGTGGGTGGAATATATCAGTCGGCAAGTGGAAATCATGTCATCAACGTTGATGTGGTAAAATGAAGAAAGAAGTGTGTTTGAGCATAAGAATTTGAGCGAGGTTGACAGGGGCCAATTTGTGAATCTCCTGGGTCAAAGCACCTCCAAAACTGCAGTTCTTGTGGGGTGTTTCCATTTTGCTGTGCTTTGAGCTATTGAAAGTGTCATGGACAGCAAGAGCTCATTGATGCATCAGGGAGTGAAGGCTGGCTCTCATAGTCTGATACAACAGTGGAGCTGCTGAAGCTTAAAAATCTGAAAAAGCAAACAGGAGCCAGAAAACGGTGCATTGCAGGGCTGCACGTGTTGTAGAAAATGAGCTACAGATAATTAACCAGGTGGCCAAAATGTTAGGGCAGGTTGTCATACCACTCAAGAAACTTACAAAACATATGCCTTTTGGAGATATACATCAAGGCCAAAATAGAAGAAATGGTGACATGAATTTTGGTGTTAAAGGTTTCATATTATACAAACTTAACTTTTTAATGGTTTTCTAACGGTAACATGTATCTCCATAGCGTCATTATGAGGCTCCAAAATGGAACATATTTGATCCTCCATCCCTTTTTTGCTCCACATTTAGTGAAATGTGTGCTCAGACAGGCATGGTTGAGTTTGCTCCTTTTGTGATGTCATGAGAGGAATAACGCCTCCTTCTGTCCCTCCCACACAGAGTTGAGCTCCACCCTCACTATTTACTTTTCTGGTAAACATACATGGTGAACGCAAGACAAGCAACTCACAAGTTTATTTTCCCTCCCCTCACTTATCTTCTTGCACTCGACAAAGGCGGTCGCAATCTCTGCGCCCTCTCCCACCTTTTCTGCCCTTGCTGCTGCTGGATTTCTCTTGTCTTATGACTCTTATAGGAGCCTATTTACATCTTTGTCCAAAAAAACAAAATTATGGAATTGATCAGTTGGTCGCTCAATGCAATCGACCACATTTTTTGACAAAACGAACGGGCAGAGGCAAGCCCGCCAGTCCGGGCAGATTGTTTGCTGCACCAGGAGTCAAGCGCGTATACGCGCTTGACTCCTGGTGGTGGGTCATGTGTCTGTCCTTTCTTTCCGTTGAGGACGTGGGAGACATCTACAGTATATGATTGGAATTATGGCTGTTGATTAGAGCTGGCAGCTTTCTGACCTATCGCAAAGTCCGTATTACGTTGGTATGCTGTTTGGGGAAGGCTGCCAGTCATTTCTGATGGATTGTGCAGGGCTCTTAATACTCAGACTAATGTGATGAACAAACTCAAAAGTAAGCTGAGGCTACTTTGGATTGTTTACATGGAATTTGAAACCAACTTGGAGAAATTACATGCTTGATTGTGAGTTAAGGCCACTTCATTGGATTATTGCAAAAGGAGACCGACCAGGACTCAAGGCTACTGAAATTGTGCTCGCTTGATTCGAAAACAAATTGCTTATCATCTTCGGCTCCTACAACCAGCCGCCCAAGGCTGTCTCATGACATGATGCTCCGTCCCCCTCCCACCTGCCCTCTCCTCCTCCTCCTCTTCCCTACGCCACCTGGAACTTTTTTTTCTGAACCAGACCTACCCAAGGTCGTCACACGTCATCTGACCAGATCAGAATGAAGTGAAGGGATTATATCTCAATGCCTTCGTTGGTCCTCTGTTTTTGTTGTGACTGTGTTTGTTTTTGGTGCATATATGCTGATGAGTTTTACACTGTGATCCTCAAAAGGGAACTCAGTTTAGGACCTGCCTTTTCCCCTCTCCCTCTCCTTCCATTTTCACACTTTTATTCTAAATACAGGTCGCTGCCCATGTATCGACCTACAGTTCTCCCGCCCCTGTCCTCCCATGTTATATGTGATTGTCTTTTCAAGTTCTTGAACGGGGTGAAACTGTGCTTATTGCCCCATGGGGATGAATAAAGTTTTTTTTTTCTGATTCTGATTCTCCTCAGCTGAGCCTCTCAAGACCCAGTGGCTGGATTTTGTCTTTACTGGTTGTGTACCAAAATACATTCCGAAACGTTTGTATATGTGTACCCGGCATTTCACGGAGGACTTTGAAAATATTGGCCCATACAGAGCTAGCGTAACCTAAAAACTTAGGATAATGCATGACTTGAACCAACAATGCATGACTTTAAGCTGTTTCTTTTACTGCATTAGCCTAGCTAGCATGATAAGCCACTGACTATTAAAACGTCCGTACCGTTTGTACATTAGCTAACACTGCTCAGCCCATAACACGCTTAATTCATGATGTGAACCAACAATTCATGACTTCAAGCTCAAAAGTGGACAATGTAAGTTCGGGACTCAAGGCTACTGAGTCCTGAAATTACAATGTTCAGGACCCGGTAACTAGCATAATAAGCTGCTGGCTGTTAAAACGTCAGTATTGTTAATCGACACTGCTCAGTCCATTAACACGCAAGAGCAAATAATATCAGAAGACATTCAACAAATAATCTGTACACGTCAACTTGTGAAAGCTCCTCCCGAAGTGGGTGTGGCCAGACACAGCTCATTATATACCCGAAGTACACTGAGAAACAGCCTGTTCTGAGAGGCTCATAAGAGTCATTTTTAGACCGCTGAAATTTAGCTTGACAGATGCTTTTGGGGCAAAACACTTCAAATACTATTTTGTTGATTTAGTGAGACCTATGTGAAATGGTATGAAAATCAGTATAATATGGGACCTTTAAAAAAAAAAAAACAAATAAAAATACAAGATAGGAATGATGCAAAGCTAAAGTGACATTTTGTTGATTTGCTGCCTGAAAACATGGCGTATCAGATGAAATGGGAATTTCATTACCTAAAGTATCTCAAAATAGGATATTTCTTTCGATTTCCATTTATTTAAAATACTGACTGAATATCTTGCACACTTTGTCTACAGGATGAAAAACACATCTAGAAATAATTTGCATCCAATACTTTTAGCACTTTACATGAAGACAAAAGAGACACTGCGTCAGTTTAAATGCTTGCAGAAACACCCACATTTTCATCTACCAATATTTCACATTGGCCTTTTTACCTAGAAACCGTTTTTATCCATCTGTTATCCCCTGTGAATGGAAAGCCCAGCATGGGTTGAGCATGGCAATGCACAGCTCATGAACAAACAGAATGACAAATACTCTCCACAAAAGTTGGCAAAGGAAGTGTTTTATTTTCTAGGACTTAAAAATTACTGTGGAAAATGAACAGATTAAAAAAAATAATCCTTTGGATAATTGAACAGATTAACAATATAACCTTTTTATAGCAAGAAATTCTCCAAAACATGATGATAAAATACAACATGCCTTTAAATGAGGGCTTGCTGCAATATCTGTAGTATATTAGCGGTTAAACAGATGACTGAATGTCTATAAAGTGTGACAAATGGACCAGTATGTCCAATTCCGCCCCTAATTCCCATTCACTACGTGTTAGGGTGTGACGAGTGATCATGTTATCCTGCAAATGACAATACATGTTTCCAAGGAGGTAATGTTTTCACCGGTGTCTGTTTGTTCATCTGTCTGTATGTTATAGTGGATGTTTGTTAACAGAATATCTCAAAGTTCTAAAGATATTTAAATGAAATTTTGTGAGCTGATAGACAATGTGACGAGGAAGAACAAGTTTGATTTTGGAGACGATCCGGACGGTATTGTAGATACAGTAATTCTATACTTGGAAGTGTTTTGGTCTTGTTGTGATTATATTCAAATCTGAAAAGGGACTGGTACAAAGACAGGTTTAGCTGATGGTGTATTATTTGAACTGGTAATCATTTAATGTGGTGACACCTCATGGTAGCTGCATCTGCAATCACACGGCTGCGCAGGGTTTCGTGGAAAACGTAATGGTGATTCGCCGGCTTGAGGTAAATAAAGGTTTCAATGTTTTGGGACCATATGGCATTTTAGCTAACGTTAGTCTTGCAATGAAATCTCAAGTGATTTCAGCAAAACTATCTCGATTGTGTAAATCATTGGAAGCAAATAGCATTTAGCATGTTTGATACAATTCCGGGAAGTACAGAAGTTGGGAAAGATCGAAATGAAAAAAAGGAGGCCCTAAAAAGGCAAATAAACAGACACAGAGATGAGTACAGTATCTTTGAATTACTTGCTTGCTTATGTGATTGTTTGTCATAGAGATTTTAAAAACAGATTTCCTGCTTTCTTTAAATTGTTGTGAAAAAAAACAGCTCTTGCCAAATAAATCATGCAGTGATACTTTTTGTTACTAATTGCTCAAATCAGCAGCCATAACTTCAATGATCTTTAAGGAGCTCAATAATGAGGCTTTGGTTGATATGAAAGAAAGGAGGCAAAGACACTGAGTTTAATGATGCTTTTTTGTTTGTTAAATGTTTTTTTTTTCTTTTTTTTTCATGACAAGTAAACTATCAAAGGATTAATCCCTTCCACCCGCCCCAACCTATCATCAGCTTTGTGTTTGGGGTTGTTGTGGTCTTGTTTGCTGTGGTAACATCTGCTGAGGAGGAGCGTGAATTCTGCTATCTGTCTCACTCCATACTTCATAGAGTGGATTTTGAGCTAACAGCCATGAGATTAAAAAGCAAAATGCCCGACCAAGCAGAAATAACTCCGTAATTGACTGGGGTTGACCTCACGCATGAGTAGAGTTCAAAGCTGCTTAGAGATGAATGATGTTTTGTGTTTGTATGAGTGCTGATTCAAGGAGGTAATCATTTCAGTAAGTTGTTTCTCTGCCTTTCTTTACTACGGTACAGAAAAAAGAAGAAAGAAAACTGATTCCTTGTGCAAGCTTCCCAGTAAAAGAAAAAAAAAACCAAACAGCATGTCTGACATCACACTGATCACCAATTAGAGAACACTTAGGCTCTATAAACTGTCAGGTGAACAATATTATCCGATTACTTTAATTGGGCAATAATGAGATTAAGTGCAATCCAGTAAACACTTGTCAACATCTCCACTCAGTACTTCAATGTATTTTGACATATTCATGTGTTTGTCAATTAGATTATAACAGAAACCATGCAGTCAAGCTTTTCAAGCTGATTTGTTCTCATAATTTGCATAATGTAAATATAAGGTTGTTTCACACCTCAACAGTGGAGGCTTGTCATGTAATTTGAATAGTCAGGTGAGTAAAACTTATTTTCATATCCTCCTTGTGAAAAGAACTTTCACTGATCAGCAACTAGTAATAAAACTTTCTCCTTTGAAGCCTCCTTTACAACATTTTTTATTCGATGCACAAAGACATTTGTGCCATTTAAACTCTGAACCATACAGCTTAGCCTTCTTTCACCCATGACCCCGTTGCGGGTTTCTTTTTAACTTTCAACTTCTGCAGTGCCATCATTTTTTTTTACAATTTAGGTCTATGCTGATATTTGCAGATTGTAAACACCAAAACAGATTTGCAGTTTGGAATTTTTTTAAACAGGCAGCAAAGCCAAGGTGCCACCAAGACATCTAAGAGATAAAAGTCGTGCTTCTTTTTCTTTTGTACATCATCCTACTGTCCTAATGCCCTGTCTATGTAGAGGACTGATGTGTTGATCAGTCATGGTGCACAGTCATGCCCCACTTCTTTATAACTTGAAGCAGCCAACACCAGTTTGTAGGCTATTCAGAAAGCTCCAAATGCGACATTGTAAGTATTTTCCTTCAGTGCCATCAACATGGTTTTGAATGTTATCATTGAAGAGGCGAGGTTTATGACGTATACTGCAAAAAGTCAGCACAGGGAGCTCTAAAAATAAAAGCTCCACTCTTTTTACAGTCTATCGTCAGAACAAGTAGAAACCTGAAAGCAGGGTCACTGCCTGTACCTGTTTGAACAAAAAATACACAGATAACACTGGAAAGATGGTATTAAGTGCAATCAATCAGGAGATACAACTTATTGCTTTCTCCAGTGCATAAATAATGTGTTTTGTTCGTATTCTCATTAATGTTGTTTCACTTGTTTGGAAGACAGGGGAGGATGTGCCCTGCCATCTTTGGCCCTGCCCCATACCAATTGTCGAATTCAATACAAGTCTTTAAAGATAGCTTCATTTTGTATTGTTCAGGGGTTAAGTTGTTATGTTTTGTCCGTCTTAAATGGTAATTGAGGAACAGACTAGCCAAAATGCGAGCAGTGAAATCTAAAGAGGCTGATGGACAGAGTATAAAACAGAAAATGAGCTATCAGACAGTATACAGCCACACTGTCTTTATTTTATCTAATGGAACTCCCTGTCTATACCTTTACATGATTTCCCTTTGCACTCACTAATACTTATAATTCTGCAAATAATCATGGCTGTAAACTAAGAGTAAAGAAAAAACATGTGTTCATATAATAAGCTCATAATAAAGGGAGCATTTCTTCTTTTAAAAATGCAATTTATGAGTCCAAATATATATGCACCACTGACAGATGGCCTAACCCTACAATCATCAGCCATTCTGACATTTCAGTCCAGAAGGATGTGGACCTCCCCCGTGTTATGATATTTTGACACAAATGACAAACTTCAATGCATTTCATCAAGACACCAGATGGCATCATGGCAATGATGCAATTGTATGACACCTTTGCTCCATAAGAAAGCAATACCTTGAAACCCATTGATACCTTGCACTGCAGTATTTCTTTAACTATTTTATAAGTAAAGGCAGGGATGGAGGAACTTTGGGGAAGGCTTTTTCTGTTGGGGATGAAATCAGTTAATGAGTAAGGCCACATTGGTCATGCTTTAGGAGGAAACAACTGAAGTCAGAGAGGAGAAAGGACACGGCAGTCCGGTTTTTCATCCTTTAAGTCGTCCATTGTTGAAATCAATTGTTGCGCTTTAGCAATTCTCTGAGGAGCCGTTTAGACTGAGTTGGCTGTGGGCTACGTCTCTTTGTCTCACCATAGGTTATATTTCTTTATCCTGTATCTTTGTCTTTTCTCAGCCATGCACAAGCTCACACACAAACACCAGACAACTGTAGCCATAAGTGTTCTTAATAGACAAGTTTGATCCATTGCTGTCAAATAGCTGAAGATTCATTGTGTCTAGAAAGGTTGTGGATTTATGTTTCTTTATATAATAACTCTAGCTCTTGGTTTGTGTGTGTGTGTGTGTGCGTGTGCATGCAAGGTCACTGATGCTACATCGCTCTCGTTAATCTCCATTCAAGTATATGTTGCACAATTGCATTTTACATGTTGTTGCTTTTACTTAGTGATTGTTGTGTTTAACCTGTTATTGCAGATAGACATTTTCAGTCCTTCATTAGTGTGAAGATCTACTCCATTATGAGTTGAGCACTGGTACAGAACTGATACATTTGCAAGCGTCATTTGGTATGGAGTGAAAGGCATAGAGCAGGTGTGAAAGGAGACAGATGAGGGGTGGGTGTCACGGGCAAGAAACTCACCATGACACTGTGAGAAAAAAAAAAAAAAACCTCAAGTGGAATGAAGAGGACAGACTGTTGAACTAGAGAGAACAAGATACAGTGTGGCAGGCAGAAAGTTACCACCAGAGAGAGGAGAAATGTTCAAACACTAGACAGGGCAGAAATATAATTAAAGCAGCAGAACAAGTATACTTTGTGGATTTGAGGCTGATCCTATCTGTTATGTCGGTCGGAAGGGTTGGCTAGACGAGGATGAGCAGCCACTGTGTCTCTCCATATTGATCATGTCCACCAAGCCCCTCCATGGTCGGTTGACACAAAGTTATGTGTGGGTTTTTCACTGTCTGGCTCTGTTTGCACTCTTTTTTAAAGCCTAAATGTGTGTTCCACTCCCTGGTATTGGTTTCTATTGGCTTTTGGATCACTGTGGTGTAATTTGTGTGCGCCGCCAGAGTGTGCTACAGTGGGAACTTTCAAACAGAAATAGCTTTATTGTTCATAGCTCCCCAGAGGCCGTGATCGATCAGGGTCATCAATAAAGACAGGTCAGTTTGTCAGGAAGCCCCCGCAGGCCTTGGGTTTTGGTGGCAGCAGCAAAGGGAAGCTTCTACTTGTCAATGTAGTTCATCCAGACTCGTTCCTTTGAAACGCTTCCATGTTATTCATGTTATGTAATCACAGTTTTAAACAGCTCACAGAAGATTAAAAAAAAAAAAAAAATCAGCTAACCAGCAGAAGTTGAGGGATTACAGAAAATATACAGTGTTTCTGAACTCCTCAGACATGGATCTACAACAGGCTGTCCTTATTCCGGTACATACTGTATATGCTTGATGCAAATATTAATTTAAAACAAATTCCTATAGCACAGAGAAGTGTATTATATAACTGGGGGGCACCATGAGGTTTGAGCTGCAAACTCACAAATAACTAAATACCTGCTGTTTGAAACAAAGTTTGTAAAACAGTAACAAGCATGAAATTAGACACAACTTCCCAAAACAATAAATAGAACCAGTGTTATCTAGTATTTGTGAGCTCAACTTTATGCATTCTAGGGGTGTCCCGAGACTTTTTTCACTTCCAATACAATACCAATATTGCAGCTCGTTCCGATGCGAATCAGCATGAATCATGCATGCTAATATTACTTATTTTTTTAGTTTTGAATCATATACTCTTTTTTACTGATATAGGACCAAAATCCAATATGAATACACCCAAAATAAGTTGTGCATGGTTTCCTCCTTCAAAAGTAATTATTTTAATTAAAATATAACTTTGTATATTGTGTTGAGGGGCTTCAGATGACTAGTTGTATTCTATGTAATATAAGTTCATTGAATTTCTACGAATGTGTCGGGAAGTTTGATCTAATCTGCAAATTATTTGATTCCTTTGAAAAAAAAAACTTTATTTTGGGTCCGTTAGAGCTGCTCTATAAATATATGGGTGTAAATATTACTATCCAACTGTGTGTTGGGACTTCTTAAGTCTTTTTAAAAGAAATACATTCTGAGATGGTTGTTAAAGCATTGGAATTTTGAGAACACAATAAATGTGATGGTTGTACAGCGATCATATTTACTTTTTTATTTTTTATCACCATACATCAACAAATTCTACAGCTCAAAAAACAAAAACAAAACCCTCAAACCTCTACAGTGATTGGTGACAAAACAGACATTCAATGAACTACCGTCTTCCAAAATAATGAGTGATTCTAATTTGCAACAGAGTAATAATCAAAATCTATCCAAGGATGGAAAAGCATTTTACCACCAACTGAGATATGAAGCGCTGTAACCCACTGGTGTACTGGTGGAATGGGACCTCAGTTCAGTCCAATGGCTCACTATCATGACTGGGAAAAACTATTTAATGTTGTGCTTTCTTTAGTTTATTGCACATATTAATAAAGAATGGCTCCCTATCGAGCAATTATGTTCAAATGTATTGGTCCCACTTTAACTGCTGATTCCACTTGTGCCAATACAAAGAAATAATTATAGCTTTCAATATCTTGACAGTACTTGATTGTATACACACATTCAACTACTATCAAGTTCTGCACGTGCTTCCGATTTGCTTGTTTCCAGCCACCAGACAATCTGAACAGTGTAAAACACAAGTACATCAAAACATTTCTCCTGCAAAGCCTCTGGTCTCTACTGTATCTGACTCGCCTGCCTAACAGCAACCCTGGTATTACACTGTAATAATTGTAGCCATTATCAGAAGTACCGACACGCTATTACAAACTCAGAGTTTGACCTTTAAAAGGAAGAAACATTTCAGGAAGCAGGGTTTTTGAGGCTGTTTGTTGCGCAGTGAGGTAATATTGAAATAATGTTTACTATTAAAACCAAGAAAATATTTTATATATGGTACAGGTAGCGCCACTGACCAACTTTAGACAAAATGCTAACTTCGAAGGCAAGAGTTTGCAAGGACAAACTCCCTACTAACAAAATAAAATGTATTCATACAATATCTGATCTTTTCTAACATTGATAGAAGTCTATTAGGTGAACTTACGTAGGTCATGTCTAATTCCACCAAAATAAATACATTATTAATAATAATAATAATAATAATAAAATTGATTAGTTTTTTGTTATTGTAGAAAAAAGCTGCAAATGGAGAAACCTAAACCTCAAAACAGTATTGATAATGGATGCCTTCATCTGGGGGGTATTCTGTAAAGCGGGTTATGTTCAAACTCTGAGTATGTTCATGCTCAAATGAGGGAAACTCTGAGTATCCCATTCCTGAAGGTGAGGTACGATCTTCTCTGAGTAAGTCACCATGGTAACATTCTCTGTGAACTGAATCTGCTCGCTGGCAGGTTTTGTCTAAGAAACCCTGGGTTTCTACCTGGCTCCGCCCACATGAACGCGGCTTCCTGAGGAATACTTTAATGTACCTTCTTCTCTGACACATTAGTAACATTACACACCACAGATGTGCACTCACATTATTACTAATGCTGTGCTGCTTTACTTTTTTTTTTTTTTTTTTCTTGGAAATGGTTGTTTTCTGTATAACATTGTGGATGCAGAGCATTTAGGAAAAGACACTAAGAGGTCGATCTGCATTAAAATACCTACTGATGTCTGTAGTAAAGTTCCCTGGATACAAACCTGTAATATATAAAGGGGGAGAGGACAATTAAAATGAATGCACATTTAAGCCTTGACGTTTACTTTACATTGTTTCATTTTAACAGAGGTGGATGTATAGTCACCATGGTGTGAGAAGTATGGTGGCATAGCAGTTAAGGAGGTGCTTAGCGGAGCGTCTTTTTTGGAAGTCCAGACGACTATGACGACTACATTACATTAAAAATGTCAAGCAGCCGTCGCTGTTTTTTTAGCCATTGTAGCAAGATGGCTGTACACTTTCCCAACTAACTGGGGCCGATGAAAGTGGAATACTCCTTGAAAACACCTTTTGAATTGTAATACAAATTTGAGTGAACTCATGCTTTAGAAACTCCGTAAGTTGAGCATTTAAACCGTAAGTACAAGTGGAGCTGTCTATGATAAAATCTGTAACCCTACAACGATGACCCTTCTCAGTGCAGCAGCCCTATGCTGCTGCCCCGCCCCCACAGACATATTCACACTATTCCCTGGTCGTCACGTCACTGGCGCGATAAAGTGATGAAGCGACCAAAAAGCGTGACTAATCACGGATGTTTTAAGAGACTGTAGTCGCTGAAGTGGCGGTCTGTGTGAACGCACCTTTATAACATGCTCATATTCCACAAGCGCCACCTTATTTCACCCATCGGGGTGAATACATCACTCTCTTCTGGGGGATTGCCATGGTAGTTTGTGTTATCTTTGCTGATTTATTGATGGCTTTTTATCATGCTTGTTCACGTAAGTAACCCAAGGTTTACACACCCAGGGTTGATTGAACCACTTCATACCAGCGATAATTAAATCAGATACCCAGAGTTTCCCATTGCGGGGTATGTTGAACCAGAGTTTATGAATAGACTCAGAGTTTGTTGAACCTTCTTTCTGGAATTCACCCCTGGTGGTTGGGGACACGTTGGTGCTTTAATTCTACTAAAAATATCCCAGCAACCTTAGCTCTGTCCATCAAAACTGTCCGACATTTGTGCAGAAATTACATTGTTGTCATGCTGTATACAGCAAGCCTCCTTCTGTGTCATTATTTGGTTAGCTAGCCCAATGATCCATCCATCCATTCAATCATTTTCCGACCCACTTGCTCCTTGCCAGGGTCTCTATAGGTTTTTATCAGCATTTTTTGGTTAGACAAGGTGAAACCAGTGGAGGTATAGTCACCCATATCTGTTAGCAAAGCTCAGAAAATGCACAAGGAAAAACTAACTCAACAAAAGTATATCATTTCTTGAGAGTGAAAAACAAAGCTTGTGAAACTGTTAAGTTTCAGGCTTAACAATCCAAACAAACAAATCTTCTGCTAATATTGATTAGCAGCTCCTTCACAGAATGAACAAATGTGTTGTTTATATACTGCTTGGAGGTTGGTGTGATGTGCTGCAAACAGCCCATATGATAGTATTCATGATGATTTACGGTTTTTAACTGTATATATTAACAGCCACTGAAGGAACAAGCAGTGTAAACTGTGTGAGGTACAGAAACAGAGCTGAACAGCTGCAGGTGCACACATTTCTTCTTTAGGTGTCTGTGCACGTGACAGAGCGCTACCCAGGACAGCTTCGACATGTTGGCAGATGTCCAGTAGCTCATTTTCAAGTGATGCAGACTGATATCTCTGTTGCTGCAGTAACTCACGATCAATGTCATCAATAGATCAATAGGACGGTTTTCTTTGCCAAGAAGCCTCTTTTCCATGGACAGATATGAGCAATGTGACGGGGACTGACGGCCTACATTAAAGCTGATAGTTTCTGAGAAACCTATGTTTATGTATGATTCTTTTGAAATGCGAAAATATACCTAACTAGTCTTTTACTATGGTCTACTGCCAGTGGTCATTCATATACATTTAGTCCCTCCTTCGTCCTATAGACCCCTATACAAATGGAAACAATCGCCAACTGCACCCAGCCAATAGGCTTCGACTTTGTGTTGTTGAGACTGTCACTCAAAGTGAATGCGGAACTGTGCACGGAAACAAGGCTGCCCGTCACAACAGCAAACAGGTAAATATGATTTTGGCTCTTACCTGACCCATAGACCTATATCAATGTGACCTGATGCAACCTTGTTATGTTCCCCGATGCGTGTGCAGAAAAGTAGGAGGCGTGGCTTCTGGTAGATTGCAGAGGCAGGGGGATGAAGTAGAGCTGTTGAGGGCGGGACATCAAGACGTCCTCTCAGATAGCAGCTTTAAGGGTTATAATGTTGAAGAAATGTTTGAAACATTTGCAATATTTATATATTGAGAAATAAATATGTTGAATTGAAAGGTTTGTGATAATATTACTACCAATTTAACAGTTATTACTATCCAGACACACAAAAAGTACCAAAAATGTGTACCTTTGATAACCGATACTGATTCCCAGGTACCAGTAGTATTATATGGGTTCTTATGTGAAAGGTGTGCATTCCTACCGACATCTAGAGTTGATCCTCTATCATCCCACCAAGTTTCTTTTGGATTGTGGATTTCAATGTGATTTTTTAAAAAAACGGGGATGCCCATACATTTAGATCTGCTCTATCATTACTAATGGGAATAGACATTTCTAACAAACACCACTGAATAGTTGAGTTGATGCTGTATCAAACATGAGTCATTGGATTCTCAATGTTTTTGTAAAATTTAGGCGACAATCTGGAGGACTGCTATGGGGTGGTGGAGGTCAGTGCTTTTGAGTTGATTTCTATAATCACCTAGTTGACCTGGATCGGATCCCCTCTAAAATGGAATCCCTTCTTCCTTATCCCATTTTGGAAATTTCAGAAAAATGTCATCAAAGTCCATCCTTTAGTTTTTGAATTCAACTGATCACAGAAAAGGATAATCATTGTACTGTAAACAAATAGATGAATGTCTCAGTGTAATGACGCGTTCACACCAAACGGGTAGAAAGCGTCAAAAGCAGCAGGTGTACATTCACAATATATAGTGGACGCGCTTCTAGGGAGTGTCGGAGGTCCCGCTGTGGGTCCTGTGCCTCCTGTGCGGCGCGTTTTGAAGCTTTTCGCGCGGCGGACGCTTTTGACGTGCGGCCGACACTGGAGTTGGGACTGTTGAACTTTTGGGGCATATCGCGGCATGTCGAGCAATCAAGGACTTTCCCCAACCATGACGTATTCAGAATAATGAGAAGAAAAAATACACTAACCGGAGGCAGAGACAGATGGACAGGTGCTCTTCTGCTGGAATAGAGCACCTGTAGTTGGTGTCCTGGTAGGAGATGCAAGCGCCGATGCGGAGTCAGCAGGTCGTCAAACTGGGCATGGGAGAGACGGAAGTAACACTGAAAGTGACTCTCATCCAAGCGCAGCTCTGGTGAATCTAGAAACTGCGCCGTGGTGCACATAAAGCCAAGCCACTCTCTGGATAATGTAGAGCCGATGAACAAGAGACGGAGGCGGCGTGTTTAGCAAGGAACTCCAAACTGTATTCTCAGTGCACACACTGAATCACACCAAAATACATCCGACCGGAAACACCGCCTTCTCAACACAATGTTCCCACCACTTCATTGTGAACGTAACTGATCGCCACAATAACATCCATTGAATGAACACCACTGGCAACAGAGAACCCCTCCCCTCGATGCGCATCTTCGACACTGGTGACAAGCGTTTGTATTCAATGAGCACAAGCATCCAACTACGCACATGAGGCCCGATTTTGAAACGCGTTTGGTGTGAACGTACCATTAGGCGTACATTCTGTGGACTTACTGTGCAGGTGCTCGATTAAATTCAACTCAAATGTTCTGAGTCAGTTGGTATTCATGGGGGCTGTAAACTAAACTATGTTTGGTTGTGAAGAATGACACACAAAACTCTGTGGGTTTGAGTGTACATCCTCTGGTCATGAAGTCAGAGCCCTTTTTCACACTACAACAATTGACAATTGATTTCTTCTGAACTCTGACCCTTTTTCAGAAAATGAAGTTATAATATGTGGAATACCAGTTCATGATATTACTTTTAAAAATAATTTTGAACACAGATGTTGACACAACAACTTAACTAAAGAAAAGAAGAAGGAAATGTGATGGATGGAGCTTGTTGCAAAAGTTTCAGTTGCCATCCGCGTCTTTACTCATAGTGTAACCTTTGACCTCACTTTAATTCATATTGACATCTCTGCACATCTCTGTCTCTCTCTGCCTGCATTAGTGTCCTCCTCTGTCGTCATCCTCTGAGTCTTATCATCTTGCTGACTTTCAGCTCTCATTTCCTGAGTGCATTGCATATTTTACTGTAGGTGTGTGTGAGTTATTAGACATCATAATTGGGGTTATCTCTGTAGACAATTGTGTGAAATGGCTTGAGCTTGGATTCTATTCAAGCAAAATTTCATTTTAGTGAACATTAGACTTGACTATGTACCCTAAATAATACAAATGGACTCTCAGGATGTGAACGTTACATACTTATTAAAAACCACTGCAATATTTTTAATTACAAGCACTTTTGTTAAGTGGCTTAAAATATCCTCACAAGATTGGAAGGAAGTTTTAGAAAACTACTTACTTTTCTAGAGAGGCAACTTTGTCTCTTGTAAAAGCTGCATATATCAAGTGGCAAATCAATACTAACAGCGTTTCTTTCTAAAGTAATTCAGATAATGGCTTTGCTCATTAAAAAAAACCCTCCAATTTTCAACATAACAGTAAACATTAGTTGAAGTTATGATTTTGAAGTTTGTATTGTGTTTTTGTGACAACGTAGGGGAAAAAAAGCCTATTTATTTGTCTTTTATTTATTCACCATAAAAGGTTTCTAAGGTTATCATGCATCTCTAATTTATTTTTTTAGGCTTGATGTGTGAAAGATAAAGGTATTATTTTACTTCCCTGGGATATTATGTTCACATGCCTTTACTTTACCCAGGTTTTCACAAGTGTTTGCTTATATTTCAATGTTTTATTTTATTTTAAACGCTTTTGTTTTTGCCCCCATTTTTCATGAGCTGAATTCAAGGATCTAAAACATTTTCTATATACACAAGAGACCTATTGCTCTCAAATATTGTTCACAAATTTCTTTCTAAATCTGTGTCAGTGAGCACTTTTCCTTTGCAGAGATAATCCATCATACCTCACAGGTGTGGCATATATATATATATATATAAGTATTTATTTTGTTTCCTCACAGGAGTTAAAAACCAATTATTTTCTGAAAAAAAAATAAAATTCAAAAACAGAATTTAAAAAAAATGAATGCGGAAAACACGGAATTTGGAAAGCAAATTATTTTAGGTAGACAGTTGAACATTCTGTCCAGGGACTGCATATGAATATTATCACCTTCTGGCTAAATCTGGTATATTTTCAGTATTGATATTAATGCACACTGTCCCTGGTAAATAAACCAATAAATAAATATATTTGTGATGTTTAAGGGCTTAACACTGTCTGTGTCCTTTCATGTCTATAGTCCAGAGGATAGGAAAACATTTAAATCATGCAGGCCCAGCGTTCCAGTGACCAAACAGCCACTCTGCATGTTTTCCATGCACCAATAGTTGGTTTTACTGTATGATGGACACCATCCAAATCAGCTGTAGAAGGAGGGGAATATCTCAAACCTGCAGAAACGCTGCTTTCCTGAATCCCCTTTGGATGTTTCCTCTCTAGTCTAACTGTTTCTGTCAGCCATTAGATGCAGTGTGAGGCATGTGTGAATTAGTTTAACCTTGTCAAGATACCTTAGAGGCCGTTTATTCAGCTTTAGCCTGACGATTAATGTCTGTTTATTTTGTGTTAAGTTGGCATGTTCTCCTTAAGCGAGCATGTTGAGGCTAATTAGAGTCTGTAAATCTACCTTAACACAGACACACTGTTTGTGTGTTTGCAATGAATGAGCATTGGAAGAATATGTTTTTTTTTTTTCTTTTTCTTTTTCACCCAAGTTCCCCCCCCCACCCCATGCCATCTCCAAACCCAGACAAATCATGGAAAACTAACTAAATAAATAAATATAGCACAAGAACAGCAACATTATACTGTAAGTGTCGACAGATACATAAACAACAACAACAACAACATCTTAAAGACACTATGCACTATACCTACAGTTTCCAACCTTGTGTATGTAACGAGATGGGTAACAAGATGGGTATTTCCATCGCTATGATCGCCCATCACAAACCACTACCTCTACAACAAACATCAATAAGGCAAAAGAAAAGATGTCACTCTACAGAGTAAAAAATAAGAATATAATTACATAAATTACATTAAAGTATATATGGGGTACATGATCCTCAGATTCCCAGAGAATGTCCAAAAGATTGGAAATCCAGCATCAATTCTTCCATTATTGAAATTATAACTTTTTAATGCAGGCTCAATTAAAATTTCCAGTTACAATTACGCTTTCAATTACCCATGTTCAATTACAATTACAGTGACCACCATTTTTTCCAATTACAATTAAATTCAAATTGTGTTTTATCGTCATAAAATCAGTTATAATTATATTCTCAATTACTAAAGTAAAATTACAATTAATCACAATTGCTGAGCCTGAAATAAATAACCTAATAAAAGTTAACCTGCCTCTTGTGTTAGCTTCCTGTTTCTAATGATAATGGGTCCTTAATCAGCTGTAAAATACATTAAAAACAAATATATATTATTTCATTTATTTGTTACCTTCCTAATCAATAAAAATATAGGTTTTAATATTTATGGTGTGGGTGTCTGAGCCTTTTTTGTGTCAGCATACCACGAGATTTCAATGTTTTTGAAATGGTAAAATGTGGGAAATACTTGACATAAAACATATTTTAATAATTGTTAACTACATACAGTATGTGTAGAACTGTATATAGAACTGTGACATGGTTCCCCAGTTTTGCGTTACATTATAATTGACAACTTTTATAGAATTTTTATGGCAATTACAATTACAAAGTCAATTATCTGAACACAATTACAATTGAATGATCACTACGACAGCAACTTATTTTTCATAATCACAGTTATAACTACGCCATAATTGTAATTAATTATCAATTCTGCGAGTATATTGACACCAACCCTGTTGTTATGTGTAAATGGGGAAAAATGTATGTCCTTATCTGTGTACCTGTGTAGGCCTTTAAACTTTAATGTTGCACTTTGATCAATATAGAAAATTCCTTTTCTTAAAAACTGAAAAAATACAAAAAGGCACCAGTTGTTTTTTTAATGCTATAAAATAGTTGTTATTATTTTATTTTTATTTTATTTTATTTTATTTTATTTATTTTATTTATTTTATTTATTTTATTTATTTTATTTTTAATTTTTTACTAATTTAGGAATTTCCCCCTGGGATTAATAAAGGAATTCTGATTCTGATTTCCTCAAACTTGCAGAATACATTTCTTAATTAATTTAATTAATTCAGTGTTTGAACATAACGTACATGAAAACACAATATAAAATAAAGGAATCATAGTACATCTTTATTGACATGAATCCCTTCGTCAAATCTGGCAACATTCCGACAATCTCTTGCCAACATTCTAAGCTATTAAATCAGCTGTTCTATGACGTATCAGACTAGATTCCCCCCGACTCCCCCCACCCCCCGTCCTCCAAAAAACAAAACAAAGAAACAATCTGCATTCCATCTGACCTCCATGTGTGTGGGAGTGTGGTGCAACCATACATGCTACAGGACATATGGTTCTAGCTTGTAAATTGGACTATGCGGCACTAAAAATCCCTTGCGTGCCAACGTTTCTGCGAGCGTAATCCATGTTTTTCTTATGCACATGTGATTTCAAATTGGTGAAAATTGATTTATCATTTTAAGAAACAAAAGTGAGAAAGGGAAATATAAAGGTGGGTGGCAGGCAGTAGAAAAAAAGAGACTGTGAAAAAAAGAATGAATAGAAGATACTATATATTTTCTTTCAGGCTTTTACAGTAATGTGTTGGTGAAAGCAAAGAAAGCAAAGATCATACGCACTTTGTGCTTCAATGTGTTGGTGTGTATTGATTCCAGCAGAGTGATGTTTAATTAAACAGAGGTAAGAACTGGTGAGTGTCATCCTCAGTGGGTAAAGGCCCTTTATTTAACCTCAACCTCCCATCGGCCTGCTTTTAACCCTTTAATCACTGCTCATTTCTCACAACTTTTCTCTGTCTTTGTGATTCTACTTCTTTTCTGTACTACATAGTGATCGCCCATTGCTGCTTATCCCTTTACAGGCTCATTTAGGTCTGCTGGTTTCTATCCCAGTTTACATTGGATGCAAGGCATGGTACACCCTGGACTGGAGACTAGTACATCATGATAGGTTTTACTAGTGCTGTCAAGAGAGTAAAAGAATAGTGTGATTAATTAATCACGCTCTGTAATGAATTAATCACTTTTTTAATCACACCTAAAAAAAAATTGCTGCCCTTAAATTAAGGTATTTTCATTTATATTATATTATTGTGCCAGATCAAAACATTAATACATAACAAAGTGGCTTTATAAAGTAATTTATTGTTTGTTTTTAACAGACAAGAACAGATGCAGACGTTGACATTTACATTCCGCTGTATTTGTATAAGTTAGCACATCATAAACAGTAAGCCAAACTATTGCTTTTTCTCTACTTCGTGTAATAATATTTATCCAGTGAGTTTGTTCATTTGTTAGTCATGGTGTGGAGCATGTAGCAGTTAGCACTGTCCGTGCTAGCTGTCTGTGCTAGCTGTCTGTGCTTGCCGCTACATTTAGGTGGTAGCGAAAGCTACAAAGCACCCGTGATAAAGCAAACTCTTTCTTGCACAATTTGCACACAACTAGACTAGTTTTCCATCCGGTGTTTTTAAAAGTCCAAATTAACGCAAATGAGCAAACAGCTCGGCATTCTTCCATCTTTTATTGTAGTCTGTGCATCAGTATTATGGGTATACCGGGAACTCTTGGTTCAGTGCTGTTTGGAGAACTAAAAAAAAGTGATTAACAGTGTTATTTTTTTAGCGCGCTATTTTTTCCTGTAATTAATTAATCGCAATTAATGCCTTAAAGTGACAGCCCTAGTTTTTACTATACGAAGCCTCACCATTCCTCGGAGGTTTTTACTATTTTGATAGTTTTAGACAATGATGGAATCCACTGAACTCAGCATTTTTATTAGTTGTTCTTTTGTGTTTGTGTTTATAATGCAGGGTTAGTTCAGAAGAAATGCTCCTCGAATAAATATTTACATAGTGCAGGGTTCTGTATCCACTGATGCAAGGAGTGCAAATACCGGTGTAGTTACAGGTTCCGTCTCAACCAACACTTCAGTGTATGCACCTATGAATATTAGTATTACATAACTGTGTTTTATAACATTAATTTGTAAAAAATATTGATTGTTCTCCTTTAAAAGAAAAGAAAAACTTTATTGAAAAAGGTACTGGTACATTTCAAGACAGGGAGATTTAAGCAAACTAATAATAACTTACAAGTCCTGAGATGTACTAAAGTTATGTCAAGGTTGACATAACTGTCAGTGCCTGCTCAATACTCACTATAGCGCTTTCTTTTCTCAATTCTCTCAATCCAACCTACTCAAAATGGATTGCCATCAGCAGGGGTTGTAGGAGGGGCGGAGCCAACAGTGGTGTGTCATGACGTGAGAAGCAACCAAAACCTCATCAGCCTCCATCTCAGCCAGTAGCATAATGCAATTGTAATAGCTTGGTTGCAACCCATAGAGGGTAGTCACTCTTACATTTTTACAACAAAACACTCCAAATTTAAATACTGTAGCTAAAATGTCAAGAGTTGGACAAAAAATGTGGTTTTGTGGTTTAGTTACTCACTAAGCATTGGTCAGTTCCACTTACACTAGGCAAAAATGTGGGACTGTGAGTAGAGTGGAGTAGGCATTAAATAGAAACTGAATCCCATCTGACTAAAACGTAAGATCAAAGTCATCAAAGTCCATCGAAATGCTTTTAATGAACTGCTTCAAGAACCATGGTGCATTTTGTTACAATTGGAAAATAGCACCATGCCATGCTGTGATTTCTTTTTTTTTTTAGCTGGCTCGTATAAGATGGGGCGCATGGTGAAGAAGTGGTTAGCACCTATACCTCACAGAATAGGTTCAGGCCCTGGGATGGACATTTGGGTCGTTTCTGTGTAGACTTTGTCTCTTGTCCCAATGCTGGCTTCCTCTCACGATCCAAAAACATGACTGCTATGAGTGTGTGGTTGTATGTGTGTGTTGCCCTGCGATGGACTGGCACCTTGTCCAGGGTGTACCCCCACCTAATGCCCAATGTGAGCTGGAGATAGACACCAGCAGACCTCTGCAACCCTGAAAAAAAAGCAAGCGGTATTAGAAAATGGATGGATGCGTAGTATGAGATGTTGAGTAAGGATCAGTGAGTCATTGTAAGATGCAGGGCTATACATACTTGTGATTTCATACCTGACAGGTTGCCATTGTTATGCAACACAGAAAACTGGCAGCAATATGGTTTCCACTCAGTGATATGCAGTCTAAAACTTTAAGAAGGAATTTGTAATTTGGCATGTAGTCTGTAACAACTTCACTCAACAATACAATGCACACCTTAAATATCAGTCATTCTGAATTCATCAACTTGACCAACTTGACCAAAAATAAAGTTTCTGCTTTTTGAATTTGTAGATTTTAATTATTTCCCTCGCAACTCTAAAATAATCTGTTAACCAAAAAGCCTATTTTAAAGATATTTTTCTCTTTTAGTTTCTCCAACTTCCCCCCCTTAGATGTGCAAACAATGGGTGAATGCACCCAAAGCTCTTTCTTGGTGGCCACTGGCCGATCGATTTTCTCATCTTTTTTTCACACCAATAATGCCTAGCCAGGGTTGTCAGACAGATGGATTGGGATTCTGTGTGTTTCTCTGCCTTTGTAACAGCATTGGCTAGGGATCATTCTGCATCACTATTCTGAGTTGAATGAAATGTGCAATTTGAACACTTGTCCCCTTTGAACTGTTGAAAAAGTGTCTGAAACAATCAATGGTAGAATAACACACACACACACACACACACACACACACACACACACACACACACACACACACACGACTCAGTTATTCTGTGTTTCTTTGGAGAAATTGGACATGATAGAAGGCTTAAACAAACACTAAGAAAATAGAAAAGGCCAGAAGGTTTTTCGTTTTAGATGACAGGTACCTTCTCTTTAAAAAATCTATCTGGAAAAAACAGATACAATTCTTCTTTGCAGAATAATTTTCCATAGATACATTAAACGTTTCCTTCTATCCCTCGCTTCACTTTTCACTGCCTTTTCAAAATCTCATTGCAGCATATCTTGATACGATGGCCCCTAAACCTCAAACTGCAGTTGTCTCTCATGTCTCATCCAAGACTGTTTGCTGCCTTTGCCTTAATTCATTTTGCACAGAGAAAGGTGATCTCTAAGAGACAACCTTCTGAAGAGCCTGCAAATGAAATAGCCTTTTCAATCCCGAGGCTGAATTGAAACGCCATGATACTAAGATGAAGGTTAGCAGAGTGGTTTGAAAGAAGACGTAACCAGCTGAAGTAAATCTGATATATGTGATATCAAATAAAATGACTTTTTTTTTTTTTAGGAGCAACCATACTTAGATACCTTTGGGGTGGAAATCCAAAACTTCAATATAGTTATTTTTAAACTCTAGTAGGCATGTTAGAGGTAAAGAAAATAAGTGTGAGCTTTATAATTATGATTTTAAAGAACAGAGGACACTGCTGTGCTTTTTAACCCAAAGGGATGCAGCGTTATTTCATATTGGAAGCAATGGAGTGCAAACAACATCTGCTGATATATAGCCGTGCACAAGCAGAACATTAAATTCCATCTTCACATCTCATGGTGATTTAAAGTTTGACTTTTGAATAATGGAGATAACTTTAGGCTACTGGGCATAGTCCTGAAGTCACTCATCATGTTCCAATACATGGAATATAGCTTCCTGTCAAGAAGGAGATACAATTAGTCTTGTTGATTTCCTTTTATTTACTTAGTACTTCAAAATATACCTGTATTTAACATGTTGGACTGACAGTTATCTTTGAAGATGTAATGTTTTCCTTTGAAGATCACCATCAAACTGTGTGATGTATATCATAAGCATGGACCTTTGGTTATCAAGAAATTACAAAATGTCTATAACCTCTGAGTTTAAATACACAGTTGATTAAATGCCAGCCGTGTGGCACTGCTTCTCTCGGCCTACTCATTAACCTTCATCATTCAATACGTCAGGGAAAGTAACCTTTTCACTGCATGCTCATGGACTCGGCATCATGTTTTCTGAAGTATATTTATTATTCTTTGGCGTGATATGGCATGTATGGATAATTTTTTTATCGTGCCCTGATTTAAAAGAAGGAGTTCATTACTTGACTTGAAGCCCTGTGGCAAGACTTGCTTCATTAGTACGGTCCTGTTTCCTTATATTAGGGCATGGCGACTTATTGGAGTACTTGTATGTACGCATGGAATTCAGGCCTTTTAACCAAGGCGGCCCTAATGTGATTTGACAAGCCATTCTTTCATTAAGACGTGTTTTTTTTAATTATAGTGCCCTTTAGCTCTCTACCCTTGCTGGTTGAATTCACACCATCAATATTGTAAAGCCATACCATTAGTAACACTTGATGGGTTTGTATCTCTGAGGCAACTCTGGTTGCTGCATGAACCAATCCACAATCAAGTTTCTACACCAAATAGGCAAACAGATTATATATCACTGAGCTGAAACTCATTTTACTATCTTTGCCGTTATTGTGTATTCATTCTAAAGGAGAGTTCCTCACTTCCCCTTTGTTGTCATTTGCTGTCGCGTGGCTCAAGACCTTGTCTATTTGCACTTGTCAACACGTAAAATGTGTGGTCGGGAGTCTCAATCTTGCAGTAGGTTATAATGGCTCAGCAAACAGCGTGTGACCTTGACCAAGGACACGTTTACTCATGCTTTTCCAGCCACTATCTTCCCAATCAATACTTTGCCATATTACCTTCGGAGCACCGAGTCAAGACTCGCTCCACAACTCAACACATGTCCCTGGAATGGCAAAGATCTGTCACAGACCTTTCACTAGCTGAAACATGAAATCACCATCAGCGCTAGGGAAGCCAGGCTGCCATTAATAACTACTCTGCCACCTCTCTGTGAAGTACCAAGGGGGAAACGTGATGAGAAGTGTGTGTGGGGGGGTGGGGGTGGGGGTTTAAAGGTTACACCCACCCACAAGGATTTGGGCTTGAACCTGAAGGGGAAATAGAGCCATCCCCGTTTGGCAGGTTGTTCATCAAAGATTGTGGAACACAAACACGAAATGACTTTACAGTAGCTTGAGTGAAAAAAAATCACCAATCAATGCGGCTTGTGGTCCATTGCAGAAGTACCTGTGAGCAAGGAACCCGTAATACGGTACAGCAGGGATCACTGAATGCGGCTTTCTCTAAATGTAGGTGACTACACGTAACACAACAACACAATTTCCCCCTTTCTTTCTTATTATTTCTGTTATTTTTAACCTTTTTAAAAGCCTCCTGTGGACAGGTGTTGTATAATAGCACATTTTTTTTTTTAAATCACACACATCAAAACTATTAGATTTCTCTTCCTCTTCCATATTTGGCTAACCATGGCTCAGTGGTAGAATTGGTCGTCCAATAACCAAAGGTTTAGGGGTTAAAATCCTGCTCTTACAAGTCATTGTAGTTGTGTCCTTGGGCAAGGCACTTTACCCACATTGCCAGGTATGAATTGTGCATGAATGTTGGTGGTGGTGGTCAGAGGGGCCGTAGGGGTAGCCAAGTTTCTGTACTACCCCTGGTACAACAGGTGTGAATGGTTTATGTGCTTTGAGTCTCCTTGAAAAAATGCTGTATAAATCCAACCCATTATTATTAGGATGTCTTTGTCTCACAAGACAGAAACATGCAAGCGAAATCCACAGAAACACATATTCAACCAAATTGTGTGAGTCTTTTGGTTTGACCACTTGTTTCTTTGTGTGTACGGTTAAATCTGTGTGTATAGTCTATTGGTTCTTTATTTACAGCTGTCTAATTTTAAGGTGAATCCAGAGTTTTCTTTGTAATGAAGCCATTACATCACAACATAATGATAAAATATCATGTAGAGATTCTGCTGCTTTAGAATCAATACTTACAAAGTCTTGATATTTTTAGTGTCAATGTAGTCACATATTACTGTATGCTACAAAGTAGTAAAGTAAACTTAAAGTTGAATTAATCAAAGAAGAAACATTTAAACTGTAAGGACTTGAACCTATTTGATTCTGGCAAATTGACAAGAATAATAATGACGGGAAATGTAAGATGTGGCCACAGGGTGAATGAGTTAGAGAGGGTAAGCAGGTTTAGATGATGGATGGAAGTGCTTCTTTTGAGCAATAGCTTCTAACTGGCAATAGTGCATTTGCAGACATCACAGTGGGGAAGCCGGTTTTTCCTTTCAGCATGAATGCCTTGGGTTTGTCTTTGGGTGGGGGAGGAGACACCCCCAGCCTTGCAGTTTGCATGTTTTTTCTTGTGCATGTGTGGGTTGTCAACCTACTTCTCAAATACACAATTATTGCAATAATTGCATTGTCTAATTTGACAGTCATAATAGGAATTTGATTGTCCTTCTCAGACTGGTTCAATATTAGCTGGGTTTGGTACCAGCAAGCAAGATCACCAAGTCATTACAGTTTGTTAATGTAACTTAGTAGATTCATATGAGTAATGTAATATAATTGCATTTTTTTTTTTTGATGACTCTCTGAATGTTTTTTTTTACATTTCCTGAAAATAACTTGAGGTGCTGGATAATTTGTTTATCAGATAAAGACACACTGTACGCCTTAAATTTAAGATTATTTGCTCAAAAAAAAAAATGTAAAAGATTGTAATTACTGCTTGAAAGTTTATCATCTCCATTGTACCACTCCGTTTATTGACATTTTGGGTAAAGTGCTGTGCACTGAATTGTGGGACATGGATTCCTGTAGACGGATGCATAGAAGTGTTTTTACTTTGTTCTTACTGTTATTTCTTGTGTTTGTCCCAGTAAACACTGCCAAAGTGACTTCCCAACACATCACTGGTGTTTTCACAGACTGAAAGTTGTGTGTTTTTTTTTTTTTGGGCCCTCATGCAAAATGTTTAAATATGTCAAAATGTAATGCATTGCAGAGTAAGTTAATATCACGAGGGATACCAAGAACAAACTACAACTGGCAAAGAACGATAAGAAATCACGTATGAATGAAGTAAAAACACTTCTATGCATCTATTTAACTCATTGAGTGCCATTCACGTCTATAGACGTTATTTGGCTTAGTAACGTGGAGTGCCATTTACGTCTAAAGATGTGAATTGTGTTTTTTGGTTGTGGTTGCTAGGAGACAGTGTGACGAAGGTCTCCCGTGAATATCTAACTTGTACAATGACGTAGTGACCAACTTGTACCATGAAGGTGGTAGCAACGTACCTTTGGATGAGAGATCACCTGTGATGGGCAGAGCTCAGAGGGAGAGGAAAGGAGTTTACGAGACAGAAAATAGCTCTACGAGAGTTGATGCTTTAGTTCCCAGAAGCCCACAGCAGTGCACACTCGACCAGAGCATGTGTGGAACTAAGTGGACTATTGAGAGTGTCGCGATTGTGAGAGAAAACGATCAAAAACGGTGCAAACGATGACACTCGGCATGTCCGGGATGAGGAGGAAGTTGCGTGTGGGGAGAATGACGGGGGAGAGACTTGGAGGAATGCCAAAATACAGTAAGAAATCCATTCAACTCTGACAGAGATAGCAAAATAATAATAATTTTGCCATCAAAATCCTGGTCTCAGTGTTGTTTTTGTAGCTTTATAGAAGGAAACCAATGTTGAGGGGTCCCTAAAAAGACACTAATAGGTTTTTTCAGAAAAAGCCATTTTTCTGCTTTTTGCTGGCGATTTGTGTGAAACTTGCGTCTAGTCAACTGCTGATTACAGAAAAACGAAACAAGCTAGAAACAAGATTTTTTTTTTTATGAAAATTTCAGATGTCAGATTGTCATAGGACAAAATATTCTGTACGTAAAAATCAGTGAAAATCGTATAAAACCCCTGGCAATATGGGGTTGGCTGCTCTGAAAATGGCTGGCAGTGAATGAGTTAAAACACCACAATAGAAAACAGTATAAAACCTTTCCAAAAAACAAACTTTAGAGAGGCAATTCCAAACTTTTACATCTTTTTTTTTTTTTTTCCTCAAGGAAATGATCTTTGATATATTGATCTATGAGACCTAGACTATGTCTTTATCTGATAAAAAATGTTTGTCTTCAGCAGCTTTCAAAAGTGTTTTTGAAGAATCTTCTGCGAACTAGAGAAATAGTCTCAAAAAATTTAATGGGATGCTTTAATTCTCACTAACAAAGCTTTTCTTTTTGTGTTTTTCCATTTTTATCTGGAACCCCTTGACAACATCCTACACATCTGCCACCTTTCTACACATCTGCCACCTTCCAATGTGCTTACAGGTAAGAGATCTTCTTCAACTGTCTTTACTGTGTGTGATGTTCCACCTCCGGTTCCCTTCCTGGCAATAACTCCTAATTTAAATCAAAGTTTGCATCACTGCAATGAACATATACAAGAAGAACTCACTAAAATGTTGATTTGCATAATCAGTGTGAGGATCTCATTGAATATTCATACGCTGCTGAAAACAAGTCATGCAGTTCTAAGAAAAACTAGTGCTGCTGTCACAGCCTGTGAATCACAGAGCAATTCTAGTTGTTGGCGGTGCTGTAATCAGTGACGCCTGCTGTCATCCTTAACACGCGCTCACAAAGACGGATCGGCACACGCACACACCTACGATCGCACACAGACCCACACCCATGAATGAATGTTAATCCAGTTCATATCATGGATGCCTCCTCTAGACCAGGGGACATCTTTTTAAAAAACAGCAGGAGCGAGAGGCTCGTCTCTTAATGTGTCACAAAATCTCACACAGTCACACTTCACTCTTCTAGACCTAATAAACCCACGGGACAGTTACAAGCTGGAAGTGTCATGCGGCATTCCTACAAACTGTCCTCTTAACTCAGCCTCAAATGTGACTCAGCAAAAAGTGTTTCTCCCAGAGCCAATAGACAAATCAAAGTGTAAGGAGATTGGAAATGATTAAATCCCAATTTGTGCTAATGTGTTGCAGCATTTCCACGCACAGTGGGGGTGTCTTGGTAGATGTGTGACCTATTGTTAATTAGAAGGAATGCTCATGACCTTTCCTTTCGATGGTGGATGGATTCTCTTTCTTAGATAAGGTTGTGGAAACTGATTAAAAGAGAGAGAAAATTACAATGAAAGTACGAATGAGAATGGTACAAGTAGACTTAGGTATGCCCATGTCTACTTTCATATTAGATGACATAGCACACGGCACATGTACAGTTTAGAAGAAAAAGCATTTATTAAAAAAAAAAAGAATAATGTCTACCATGTGTTTAAATTCAATGAGCTAACGTTCTTATCTGTAAAACTGACCAGCAGGCCCAAACAATTAGCAAACCAGGTGTGATCTTTTCAGAACAATATATTTACTTAATAAAACAACTGAAATAAAATAACTTAAAGTAGTTGGAGTTATGCTGCTGAAGCTGACAGAATAAACAACCCTACCACTGTTCATACAGTACAGTATATACAGTAATTTGCATAAAGGACCCTAAGTTAAAATTCACAAAGTTACCAAGCATCAAATCTCCTCTTTCCCAAATATTGGCAGTTATCTGGATCAATGATCCTGATCACGGTACTATGATCATTCACACTTTAAAGGCTTGGAAGAAATTTCCATCTTCACTAATAACAATACAGTAGGTCCGAATGTAATGACACCCCTGTTTTTTCGAGAAATTGCAATGAAATCCTCTCTCTGAGACCTGAGGATGTCTTAACATGTACACTGTACAATCGAGGAAGCAAATCAACATAGAGTAACTTGGTCCAATTTCATAAAGATTGGTCTCTTACAAACCTATATATGTTTGAAAAAATGAATGTTTGAAATGTAACCAATGATGAGCGATAGGGATCTTTTTAAATATTTGTTTAAACTGATCCAGAATCAGTATATTGATCCCCTTTACAACTGAATGGAATATTTCTTGACGTAGGAACTATCTTTGGTTAAAGTTTTGTCAAAAACTGTAAAAGTCCAACAAATGAATAAACACTGGTAAAAATATGACCTCCTTGGCTGAGATAAAAAACGAGTATATATATATATATATATATATATATATATTTACAGTCACCAGTAACTGAAGGTGTTAACAAAAAGCAAAAATAAATGGGTTGCTTTAAGTTTGTTTTTCAAAGTGTCTTTACAGTATTAGGCTCTCAAATTGTCAGTAAAACTGCCAGAAGCAAGGACCATAAACACTACTTGTGTAAAACTTTAAAGACGACTTTCCCACTGAACGTGTGTCTGTCATTTGGTCGTATTTTCCAAAAAGTATTAAACTTTTACTTCAACAAATGGACTGAATACCTAATGAGACAAGCTGATTCCTGCACTAACACCAGCATGAATTTGTGACAGTGATTTTACAACCTGTCACCATCTGCCTATCCATCCTTCATCATTGTGTCCTCTTTTAAAGTATTTTAAAACTAAATAATGTACGCGGCCATTTCCATTCGTGCACTGCACACTCGCCCACTCTCAATGTCCCAGATACAGATGTAAAAGATCAGGTTCAAAGCTGTCCATGTTCTGAGAAGACTCAAGTTGCTCACTGAGGAGGTTTCACACTGTTGATAACAAATGTATTTATTAGATAGATATCTTATCAGGATACTATTACAAATTACACTTTTATTACAAACTGTGCTGTCAGATTGAATAAATCTCACCTTTTTTTATATATATAAATAGTTTAATTGTGTCTTTATGTTTGTCATATTAAAATATGTTAGAACAAAGTCGTGAAAGACCAAACTTGTTTTTTCCTGTGCTCTAATTTTGAAAATTAGAAATAACCTAAACTTTGCTGCACTAAACTCCCACAGCCTCCCACACCGCACTACTTCTTAACCACACAGGACTCTTAATGCTAAGCGATTATGCTACACAGAGCTGTTGAATCATAAATGAACAATTAGCTTTACCAACGTATTATGATATATGCACTGTAACTTTCCTAGGTTGGGTTTCCATGTTATAATAAATCAAATATGTGCATATATGGTCATTTGATGTGCTATGCACCAGTTGCTGCTAAAAAAAAATCCATCTCCGTGTGTGCTAATAATATCACATGTGTATATAAATAAGTAATTGGATTAGCGTGGTTGTCTCAGTGCTGACTGCATGATTTCAGCTTTGCTTTCCTGTCCATGTGTGCAGTGCACGACACTAATCACAAGTGTGAAATGACGGCGATGCTTCCCATTCAGAGTAGAGCAGTTCATTTATATAAGAGTGATGGGGTTTTTTCTGGGAACGTTAAACATAGGCTTTGGTTTCATAGCCCCGTAGACTAGCCAACAGCCCTGGATTTGCTGGTCATTCAGAGGGAATTTAATGGGGAAACTGGGACTAATCCTGTTTGTGAAAAGTCACAGGTAGTAGGATTAAAGCCTGTTGTATAGAACAGTTTTGACTTCAAAAGGACAGATATGTACTGGTCTGTCAGCATCTGTCCACATGTGGGTTTGTACAGTGAGTGTGTTTTTTTAAGGATGATACAGCACAACTGACCCGTTACAAATAAAACACACACGGGCTCACAGGCTGTGTGAGGATACGGTATTTCAGACTTATTCATTCATTCAATGCTCGTCATGTCAGTTTTGACAAGCCTTCTGCTCAACGCTCTGTTGTTTCTTTGAGTCAACAGCAAGCAGGCTCAGTCACCCTCACACTTGGTCTGTGCTGTCTTTTTAATTTGGCAGCAAAGGCAGATTAGCATTTAGGAAGAAGTGTGATATTTGGCATCTGGAGGAACACCTCAAGAACACTTGGAAATAGATTAAGGTTGATTTATTCCCCCCAAACTATGCTCCTGAACAATTTCTAAGACCAGAAAGAAAAAAAAAATCTTACAAGTGTTCTAATTTTGTGCGAGTGGATCGTACCCTGGGGGGCAAATACAGCTTCGTAATGTAAAAAGAAAAAAAAAGGAGCAAGCGATGAAAAAAAAAAAAAAAACTGAGTTGACTTTGCATTTAAACTGAAGCAGATTAAAAGTCTAAGACTTATGGGCCCTCATTTTGGGCAGCACAGCACACATGGTGCTCCCAGTGGTCGAGTTATATAGTTATTTTTACGGTGTAGACAAAAGGTGTGTTCTCCCTGTGGGGGGATACTTTTGCGCTTAGGATTGCACCTGTTTTCTTTCAGTTTGATCAAATACCTTATTCAGTGCTGTAAGTTAAACGTACACCCAGTGTTTGGAATCACAGCGTTTAAAATGACGGCGTTTTTTTTTTTTTTTCAGTAACGGGGTAATCGAACTAATTACTTTTTACACCGTTACAACACTGTTAACGTTACTGAACGTTAAATGCGGTGAGTTACATGCATTGATTGAATAAACTGTTATCCGAAAGCATCCCTGGCTTCATACGCAGCTGTAGTGAGGAGGTGGGTTCAAAACAAGGTGAGTGATTATGATTGGCTAAGGCGGAGTCATGTTCCATGGTAGCCAATCACAGCCAGTGTTTTTACACATGAGCCAGCTCACGCACCACACACACAACCACTACAGATTGGATGAAGCAGCAGAGATGGTGAGCGTGGAGCAGTCAGATGAAAAGTTGGCATTTTTAAGGTGGCGATACAAACACTACTTTAAATTAATTGAGGTCATAGACAAGGACGTGCATGTGAAATGTATATAATATCCAGGAGCAAAGACTTTGTCGACATCCGTTGTAAGCAACTCAAATTTAATGAAGCACCTCACAATGACAGGCATCTAAAAAATCTGAATTATTTGACATATAGCAACTTTTTTTTAAATAGTAATGCAAATAGTTACTTTCCTTGGTAATGAGTTACTTTTATTATAGAGTAATTCAGTTACTTTTTGGAACAAGTAGTGAGTGACTTTTTAAAAGTAACGTTCCCAACACCGCCTACACCTAACTGACGGAAGCCGCGAAAAAATCTCAAAAGTAAAACCACTGTGCACTGGTGTGGTACCAGTCAGTTGACCATTTGGTACCAGGCTGTGCACCTGGATTACGTTAACTTAGAAAAACATTCACAGATTCCATTTTCTTGCGTTGATATCTCATGATTATAAAGGTAGCACAAGCACAATCTACCTCTCTGTTCTCAGTGTAACACAGAGAACAAACTACACAGCTGTTCTCTTCATTACAGTCTGTAAAATCTGAAAAAAATGCTGATGTCAATGAGCTGTGGATCAAGAGAAGAGTAGGCCTTAAGGAATATATACACTGTACATCATCAAAAATGAAAAAGTTAATAAAGCATCAACACAATTGATGGAACTGTATTCTCAGGAAAAAGGGATGAACTACAAAAAAATATGTTGCATGGAGATTCCAATTGATGAGAAGATCAGTCTTCTATAAAGAAGTAAATATTTACTTTTCCTCAGTTCCTGACAAGATTCAAAACTTAAAGTGTAACTAAACCCCAGGTTTTGCCTGTCGTGCGTCTAGAGGAGCATCAAAAACGCCTTTACTAAGGGCGGGGTTTCTGGAGCAGGTAAGGCACGGCCAGTCAAGAACACAATGCTAACTACCTACTCAATACACACTATATATTTCTCTCGATTCACAATTCTCCCAATCCAAGTGTTTTGTGACATAAGAAGCCACCAAATTTGTCACAAACTACCATTCTCAGCCAATAACAAAATTAAATTGTAATAGCTAGTTTTCAACCCATTCAGGGCAGTCACTCTTACATTTTGACAACAACATAAAAAAGAAAGTACCAAATTGAAATACTATGACTGAAGTCAAGAGTTGGACAAGAATCAACCGATAACACTACTTTGTAACCAAATACATATTTTCAGCAAGAAAAAAATAAGTGTTTTTGGGGTTGAGTTACTCTTTGAGCATCTTTTGTATATAGGCTTTTGTGACCCATTTTATATGTTGAGGATATGAAAGAATATAAATGAGGAGTTAGAATAATGAAGGCAATGGAGGCTTGTCTTTTATTTGCAAAACACTTTAAAACCACAATTATGCAAAAACACTACACGTGGTGAAGCATTTTTAATGAGACACCAAAACCGTAGCCATAGCAGCATTTAATCCATTATTTTTTTTTCACTCAGACAAAGTCACGGAGGAGCGATTGTGTTTAACAAATGAGCTGAGTTTACATTTTAAAGGCAGTTCATGAGCAGTGAAACAAAAACCTAAATTAGAAAGAAGCGCCAAAGCACAAGGGAGGGATGTGTCGGCATACGATTATAATTAACAAAACGCCTTCAATAGACATTTAGAATTACAAGTCATTTAATGAGTAATGTCTTTGCAGGTGTTATAAACTACTACTCATCCTGAGGTTAAGGAAAATTATTGAAATGTGTCAGAGTTTTGTGCCAATCATCTTTAACCCTTTACATGCATGTTCATAAAGCATTATTCGACAATCAAAGGGCACTTTTTTAGTTGTCTTGGAGATTTATGGGTCAACCTGTGAGCATCAGTAAAAACTACTACTGATGTTTGAGTGCCTTTTTATTTGTCTGAAGGGATGAATAACAGTGGGATACTCTTCTTAGGATAAATACCAGCAGATGCCAGGAACCCATGTACAGAAGAGGTGCCAAACTCATTTTTGTTCAGGGGCCAAATACGAACAACTTTGATCTCAAGTGGGCCGCAAAGGGGGGGGAAATCTAACAGTTTCAACACAAGCGCGACTTTGCATTTCCATTTATACATTATGCAAATATTGTTGTGTTTCAACTCCACTTGAACCGTTTTAAAGTTCTTCCAAATAAATCTGTTGAAATGTTACGTTTTTTTACAGTATATTATTTTGCATGGATGCCAATATTTATGTTTGGATATGATACAGTGATGTAAAATGACTCCAAATTTTGGGTAAATTTCAATAAATAATTCTCAAAATTCCCGAGCTTAAGTTCCCGTTGAAATTTGCCATTGCAACTCTATTGAGATATCCACAACTAAATGATTTGGTAATTTACAGAATTATTCTTGTTTCATTCATTTATGTCATTTTTACTTTACCCTGCAGACCAGATTGGATATTTAAAAGGGCTGGATTTGGCCTCTGGGCCTTGAGTTTGAGACGTGCCATACAGGATAAGGAAAGTTCAAAGAAATAAATAGATATTCATGAAAAAAAGCAAAAGAGCTGATCAGAAAAAAAAAATACAGAATGTAACAGTACAGCAGTGTATCATCAGCATAGCAAACTAATAATGTTCACAAATCACCTTAAAGTGCCCCTTTTCTTTTCCTTGCTGACCCTGTTACGTTTTAAAGTGTTCTGTGCCTTTAAGGGCATAGAAAGCTTGTAAACCAGAGGGAATATCTCTGAGGTAGCTCTCTGCATACACAGAGGCAGAGGCAAATGTCTTCACGCCTCATATCTGAACACTGTTACCCAAGATGCGCCGCAAATGTCCTCACCTTCTGCCTCATTTAACAGCGCAGAGCAGAATATTGTATTCCTGCAGAGGACCACCTCGACTTTGGTAATGCACAAGCACACACACATTCTTATACATTTACACTGCATATTTTATTTTTTTATTCTTTCTACATTCAAAAACTGTAAATCTGCTGCTGAGTGTCTCCTTGCATGTGGCTCACATTTCCATTCATAACCTCCTGATGTTTTTGTAATTCACAGCATTTCAAGACACAACTGATATTATTTCTTTTCTTCTTATAGCTACACAGATATGGTGAAATAGTTGAATGTTTTTGAGTTTCTTTGACAAATCTGGAAGTTGCTGCTATCCAGCCTTAAGGCAGGGACGTAAATGTTACATTCTCTCATCGTTGAAGCATGGGCACTTTTTTTTTTCTCACCTTTTTCTTCGTTCTTTATTCATATTTATCCTTCAAAATGTGAAATATCTATGCTGATTTCAGATTACAATAATTGAGCCACCATCACTTGCTGTATTGACAGCTTGATGATGGAAGTGACCCTCACTTTCAAAATCTCTTTTTAAACTTGATCACCTCATTGAGAAAGAACAAGGTGCTCTGCAAGGCATTGACAAGGCAAGATATAAAGAGCACATATATAAAGCAACGCTGATAAAGGTCGCAGTCTAACATTACACCACCAGCACCGCGTCCTTCACTTGATAATCCGATATTGTGAATGAGTCGCAATTGTGCTGTGAGAATGACTGGAGATTAGCACTGATTAAAGATGAAATCAGTTAACATAACCACCACCCACCCCCCCAAACACACAAACCCTCTCCTGTAGCCCTCCTAATTAAATGCAGCCATGTGGAGCTGGGCCTCGTAGAGCCTGACTCTCTCCTGGGCCTCCGCTCGTCTCCTGAAGCCCGCATATCAAATATGTAAACCACATTTGAAAGCGGACAGATGGAATTAATTATTTCCCTCGTCTTGACTGATGAGGCTACATAAAAGTTGGTGTGGGCAATTACTTTTTGACACAGATGGCTTTGGGTTTTGTCAGATGCTTTGTCATCGCATAAGTCTGAATAACGTCGAGACAAGGTTTGTACAGCTTAGCTTGAGTCTACATTTGGCCTTTTTTTTCTTCAGAAATTGTCAGTTCATTGTGTAAGTTTTTATAGAGAAAAGCAAAAAAAAACCCTCAGGTGAACCTAAAATACTTTTCTCTATGGAGTTTGCATGGTGTCCCTGTGCTTGTGTTTCGCTCTGGTTTCCCTCAAAATCTCAATCTACATGTTAGGGACTTTTCTTTTCTGCAGAGGAAAAAGAAAAAAAAAATGCTCTTTGTCCTTCACCTTTTTTGAAAAAACCTGCATTTAACTTTATTTATTTAGTGCAAAATACAACAACAGTCATCTCGTAGCACTTATCAAAATATAAAATTCTTAAGAAAAAACCCAACTAATCTACATGAACATGCATCAGCTACAGTGGGGTGAGGAAAAAAACTCCCTTTTAACAGGAAGAAATCTCTAGCAGAACCAGGTTCAGAGGTGGCAGCCATCTGCTTTGACTGGTAGGTGTTAGTGGACAGAAAGAGGAGAACAGAATAGGATGAAAAGATGAAACATCAAGGTGTCCCAGACTAGTTGGCAGAAAAACACGATACACTATTTAGCAGGTCTGCCTGCATGGAAACACCTGGTGCTAAACTATGTGTGAGTGGAATGAGAATGAGGGTAGCATGGACATCAGTGTAAATGATGTGTAAGCAGTGTAGTGGGTCAGGTGTGGGTGATGAAGCCACATCTTAAACATCCCATGTCATGCCATTTTTCACCCATCTCCATTTGTTCTAAGAACCCCAAAAACATAGTATTTGAGGTTTATTTTCCCAAACTCGCCTGTTTTCCAGAGTTTTAGCCTCTGAGAAGTCACTTTCTGAGCAACTCTACACAATCAGGCTGATTTGCTGCCTACTTATGCATATTCATGAGTGGGCGTGTCTATAGACGGGACACAGACTTCCTCCTCATAGGGCCAGAGGATGGCCCGCTCTCCTCCTACCCACTCCGTAGCCGAGCTCATGCTGCTTTATAAACAAGAGACAGAGCGTGGGGGTGGGACGTTTGCCGGTACATACATAGACTGTAGAAAATACATACATAGCACTGTGTGAAGGACACTGAAATGCTCACCTTCGTGGGCGTGTCTGTTTACATGTCAATGACGGCAGAGAGCTTCTGGGAGGTGCGGCTTCTCCAGCTCAGTGCCGCATTAAATTCGTCATCAAAGTGAGAACGTGTCATCAAATTGGAGCGAGGTGTTTGGCTCACCCTCTAACTAACGATTGAGGGAATCAATGAAAAAACAAGCCCAAATAGCACTTTTATGATGTTTAAGGCACAGAAAAGTCAAATTAGCTTAACATGGGCCCTTTAACCACACCACCCACATCCATCACCCTCGACCACTGGTGGTAAAGGATTGTGTTTGAATTAGGGCCGGGGAAACTAGTGCGTTAATAATTTGCATACATTTTTTAATTAATTGACGCATCGATTCATTTGACCACCGCTCCTTCCCTAGGCGCAGTACAATGATAAGCTCAGAGCATACAGAGCAGAGGAAGCAATGTGGCATAGACACCCAGTGCGCCGTTTTCTCACAGAAGAAGAAGACGCACTTCTGTTTCCTGTAGCTAATGCTGCTACAGCCAGAGCTAGCATTGGAAAACTCAAAACACACACTTAACACTTCCTTAATGTACCATCTACGAGCGACGCATCCGAGTTCAGCAGCGGCGGTGTCAGACAGAGTGGACAACGGCAAACAAGAAGAAGCAGAGACCATCCAAATTATGTTGAACTGCTACAAGTCAGAATCAAAACTTGGAGATGGATGAATGTCCTCTGCAGTGGTGGCAGAAGAGAAAGGACTCCTACCGTAAACTAGCACCCGTTGCTCGCAAATATCTCTCTTCTCCTGCCACCACTGTGCCCTGAGAGACTGTTCTCCCTCTCAGGACATGTGATTCAGAAAATGAGAGCTTATTTCTCCTCTGCTAGACACAGGTGTGTCTCAGCAGTTGGCTCACTGTGAAAGAAGAATAGGTTTGGTTAAACTAGCAAAGCTGACAAAACAAATAAGCTAAGTGCAGATTTTGTGCAACATTTGAAAACTGCTAAACTAATGCACAATACAAATACATCTCAGAAGATTTTTTCAGAGGTTTACAGTACAGGACTAACAGGTTTTTGAACTTTTTAACAACCCCAGAAGACAGGTGAATATTTTGTTTGCAGAGGGTTTTGTACTGCCAAAATATTGCAGTCTTTGCATGAATTTACTGATAGGAACCAATGCATTTTTGTTACTGGTGTTCTAATGCTGCTGTAAAAAATGACTGTACACTGTTTACATTACATAATTGCATTTCAAACAAAGTTTTAATTAGGCTAATTGTGCCACCGTTACACCTGAGGTTCTTATTTTTTGTTCATTGTTTGCATTATAGAGTAGCACAATGTTGTGCAAACAATGTTTTGAAACACAAGAAATGTATTTGTTATAAGCTTTGTCTTTTTGTGATTATTTATTTTTTTATTTCTTTTATTTTTTTTTTATCGATTCCCAGCCCTAGTTTGAATGTAATGTTGGTGTTCTACTATAGAATCTTAGTTTTTAGTTCCTCTTGTTGGGTTTAGTGCTTTGTTCCTAGTGGTTAGATCCGCTTTTATACAATACATGCTTTTGCGAATAAGTAGGTTTTGAGTTTAGCCTTAAAGAAGAGAGTAGCAGCCTCCCGTATTAAGACTGGGAGCTGGTTCCAAAGGCGAGGAGCCTGGTAGCTGAACGCACTGCCTCCTGTTCTACTTCTAGACATGTTTGGAATTTCCAGTAGACCAGCAAACTGAGAGCGGAGTGTTCTGCTGCTCCGGTGTGTTGATGTGTGTTCTTTCGCTGCAACTACCAAGTCAAATTCCTTGTCGTGTTCTAAACTGTACCTGGCCAATAAAACTGATTCTGATTAAGATATACAGGAGCTTAATCATGGAGAGTTTTGTATGCTAACAGGATGATTTAAATTATATTCTAGATTTTACAGGAAGGGCAGTGTTAAATAATATTACTATGTAATAGAGCCTATGATCCCTGAAAAGTGTGTTTTATTAAAATACCTTGAAAAAGGAAAGTAGTAGGTTTGCAGCCGTAAAGTTTGAAGGCACCGTTCATGTTGTTACTTCACCCAATAACAAACTGATTGACTCAGAGTTGCGCTTGATTTAAAGTCTGGATTATTGAAGTGTGTTGACTCCTCTTTGGGAATGATCTGACAGGCCAGGTTTTCTTTAGCCAGAGGGTTGCTGTCAGTTACTGCCTATCCTGACATGGCCTTAAGCAACTTACCATACTTCTGTCCTTCTTTACTGCAATGTCTGCATGAATGCTTAACATGACAAGGAATCCACTTCTTCAGTTGGATTGTGTACAATAGAAATGTATTGCTCCCAATCCTCGACAGCCTGGCGACTGAGGCCACATTACATGCTCTGTGATGCCAGCAGAGCCTTCAAAAATGTATAATGCCTCCGGCCGTCTGTACACCTGCATTATTATGCATAAACATGAGCTCACTTATTTCACTCAGATTTCTGGTAAATATTGTCCTGAATACAATATTCAGTGTGAAAGACATATATTTAAAACACTTGATGAGCAAAGCCAATATAACATCTTACACATCGTTTTTTTAAAAAAATCGGATTTTTTTTTTTGTGTGGTCATTCATATTACATATTAAAAGGCCCATGTTACGCTAAGTGGACTTTTCTGAGCTTTATAAATCGTAAAAGTGCTATTTGGGCTTCATACACATGCCCAAAATGTTTTTTTCATTGATTCCCTCAATCGTGAGTTAGAGGGTGATTTGCTCCTTTCTTACTGCAGGGTGAGCACAAACACCTCACTCCAATTTGATGACACGTTCCCACTTTGATGACGAATTTGATGCGGCACTGAGCTGGAGAAGCCGCGTCTCCAGGAAGCTCTCTGCCGTGATTGACATGTAAACAGACACGCCCACAAAGGTGAGCATTTCAGCGTCCTTCGCGCAGTGCTATGTATGTATTTTCTACAGTCTATGTATGTACCGGCGAACGCCCCGCCCCCACTCTCTGTCTCATGTTTATAAAGCAGCATGAGCTCAGCTACGGAGTGGGTGGGAGGAGGGCAGGCCGCCCTCTGGCCCTACGTCACCGTGCGAGGAGGAGGAAGTCAGTGTCCCGTCTATAGACACGCCCACTCATGAATATGCATAAGTAAGCTGCAAATCAGCCTGTTTATGTAGAGTTGCTCAGAAAGTGACTTTTCAGAGGCTAAAACTCTGGAAAACAGGCGAGTTTGGGAAAATGAACTTCAAATACTATGTTTTTGGGGTTCTTAGAACAAATGGATATGGGTGAAAAATAGCATGATATGGGACCTTCAATCAGTTTGGAGTATTTAACAAAATGCAACCCTGAATTGATGTACATGCAAAGAAGAGGTCCATGACCCCATGGTGTTTACGTAAGTAAATATGGAGGTGTTCAGTGTAGGACTGTATGTTGCGCTTAGAAATTTTCTTTCCAACAAAAGTCAGCACTTCAAAACTTCGGATTTAGGACCACATTTGAAAGTGACTAGGGTCGGATTTCAAAAAGTTAGAATTGTGCTGTTCAGACTGTCTTTACCAGATTGAATACAGGGTATTTGGGTAAAAGGATTGGATTTGGGTCGTATTTGCCTGCAGTGTGAACGTTATTGTCAAGTGACTAAATTTGTACCTGTTCACAACACAGATATTCAGTCTTGTGCTCAAAACTTGAGTTTAAATATAGAAAAGCTACCTAAGAGTCAGGAAATATCTCAATATGTTGATACAGGAAAGAGTAGCTGCCATGAATTCATGTGTCTGTGCCTCTGTAGCTGCAAGCTTTAAGAGAGAGCGTCATGCATTATGGAGACGATACACAGAATTGAAGGAGCTGATGGTGAATTGTTGTCAGACATGGAAACAGTGCCATGACTTAAAGGGTTAACTTCTTTCTATATACCTTAGCATAGGGTGCTGGTTGACATGCTCTGTGCAGAAACAGATCAACACAAAAATGCCTCTCTGCTCACACAGCCACACACTCACTGACTTAAAATATTCACAAAAAAATGGGTTTCAGATCTTAGAAGCACTTCGGGGCTTGTGAAGATGTGTTTTTGATCATAGTCTCTCAGGAGCTGTAAAGTAAATAGGAATAGGCTATTGCTCCTCTGATAAAAAGAAGGTTGGGGGCTGCCATCTGAGTGCACCAAGCCATGGCTGAAAGAAAGCAAAAGTAGCTGTAACATGCAGAGTCTGGAGACACACTTCATCAGAGCAGCTTTTTCCTCTACAATAGGGGGTTCAGAGACAGCATGCCCAGACTGTGGTACAGAGAGTGGAGATGGTTATGATTGGGCCAGGGCTCAACTGTAGTTCTATTAACGTGACAGCATGAACCAGTGTTGAAGTGATTGCTTACATTTGACATATGTCTTAAAGCTGGAGGAAACTTTCAGGGGAAAGTAATAATGAGGGACATGTTGTCAATTTAACGTTTTATTGATGTTACTCTTAACCCTGTTTTTTATTTATTTATTTATTTTTTGTCAAAAAAGTTGCTGCATGTTTTCTCTAAAAGTTAAGAGGAGGGACATCAGGTCCAAACATTCAGGGTTATTCCTCATGCTAAACGTGAGCATTAGATCACAGATCAATAAATTAAAGATTATTATTATTATCTAAAAAATATGTCATAAAAGTTTCATGCATTGCATTGTGGGATGTGGAATCCCGTAGATGAATGCTGTGGTGGAAGTGTTTTTACTTCATTTTTATTGTCATTTCTTGTTTTTTCTGGCGTTTTCACAAACTGAAAGTTGCATCAAAATAATGATGGATGTTTATTTGGCTGCTTACACAGAAAAAACCAAAACAAGCCAAAAGTCAATGTCTTGTGGGGTGCGGTATTACCGCGGGGAACAAACAAACAAACAAACATGGTGTCATGCGAATTACTCTACTTCTTGCCTAGAATGAAGTAAAAACCTTTCGGTAACACTTTACTTGAAGTTTTATACTTAAGACTGACATTACACAGTCATTAGCATAAATACAGCGTCATGAAGGCTGTCATTAAGTGTTGTTTGCTTATATATGACACATTTTGCTAAATTATGACACCTTTGGAGCTATGCTGGTATTTTTCGGGTTAAGTGGAGGGATCTAGTGGGGTTAGGTAGGGTTATGGTTATGGTTATGGTTAGAGTAGCAAACAACACTTAATGACAGCCTTCATGACTCCTTATTTATGCTAATGACAGGTGTCATGTCATAATAATAAGAGAGTACTGTCAGCCTTATGTATAAAACTTTAAGTAAAGTGTTAACAACCCTTCCATGCATCCGTCTACAAGACTCCACATCCCACAATGCAATGCGCAAAACCTTTCCGACCATGACAATAAAGGTAGTGTTTACAGCTGAGAGCAAAACAAACTTTCAAACCAACCTTTTATATCTTCTTTTGGAGCATATTATTTTCGATTTATTGATCTACTTCTTACTTGATAAAAGATTATCATCTCTAGCAGATTTAAGATATAATATTTAAAATTCAACTTTTTAATAATGCTAGACATTGTGATTGTCTAATTCCATCCCAAGCATGTTGCTCAGTTTTCAACTTTATCATTCGTTTATATCAGATATGCTGTAAACAAGTTACTGTGCAAGACATACAGTACATCAGATTTAAATGTCCTCTTTTGTGTTTAATATTTCATCTTTGTTCTATAATGACCTTGTTTTGTAAGTGAGGCATCAATTAACAATAATGAGTGCATTGCCAAGGAATTACTTATCTATATTTCAAGGTAATGTTAAAATTTGTAGCAGCACGGTATGAATAAAATGTCTCAGTTCACATTATCATTTTCCCAGGTTTCCGTCTAAAGGTCAGCAGCTCTGATGACCTTAATCTTGTACATATTAAATAATGATTTTAAATTCCCAACCATGAGGCGTCTGACTTTACTCAAATAATGTATTTGACCTTTCTGGGCTGTTTTATGCTACTGAGTCGTGCAGTATGTGATGACTTAAATCAAACACACCTTGACTTTGCTTGGCCAGGCTTTGGTTTGCTGTATTTCATTGTGTCGTTGGCATCCAAGGTTCTTCACCTATAACACTGAATCTTGATAAGCAACTCAAGCGAGTCCTATCCTAAGTGAATATTTCTCCCTCAAAAAAAGTTCCAACCAAGTAATGATTTATGTGTACTTCCGACTGAAAAGGAGAAAAAAGTAAATATATTTTTTTAAAAGTGCCTGGTCTTAAGTTTTCTCTTAGTTTCCACGCTCAGTGTCACATACAGGCCAATGTCACTGAATTTATTCAAGATAGAACTCGTACTTTACTAAGGATGGTAATCTCTATACTGCTACAGTACTGTGAGCATGACTTCAGTAGACGGGCTGTTCAATACTGACACAAAGGAATTTAACATAAAAATGTTGCACTTTATAGGTATTACATAAACTTCATGATTCTCATTGATAACTGTATGAAACGTAACAGCCCTTCAGAGTTGAGATATCGTCCGTGACTCATAACTATATACAGTATATAATGTGACAGTCTCTGCTGCTTGTTTGCATCAAGGAGAGTGTGCAGTTATAATCGATAGGCGACAGACTATAAAGCACATTTGTCAGACTGATGTGTAATGTTTTTATTAAGGATCTCTATTAGCTGGTACCTGATTAACCAGCTAGTCTTCCTGGGGTCCACAGAGCCAACAATACAATACAAATACAGAACAGAGAATCACATTAGGGCTGGGATAAACGATTAATTTTTAAACGATTAATCTAGCAATTCATTTCTCCGATTCGATTCGACTTGATTCGATTATCGATTATCTCCCCATTAAATGACTAAAAGTAATGTATACATGTTGATTTACATATCTAAAATGAAAAAAATAAACATGCGTTCTTTAACATTGCAATATATGTGTATTGCTATTCAACACAAAATTCCAAAATAAAGTTCAAGTAACAATACAAAAGTACAAAATAATGCATTCAGAGTCAGAAGTAGCATTCAATAAAATTGTTTTTTAAAAAAAGGCAGTGGGAGCCGGCAGCCTGTCATGGTGTCATTCCTGAACCAACAGAATTTAAGATTTATGTTGAAAACACATAGGCCTAGCCTACTGAAAAAAAAACCACAACCTAAAATAATGCACACTGCCACTCACATTTTTCTTAAACTCAAAATTCCAATTTGTGTGTGTGTGTGTGTGTGTGTGTGTGTGTGTGTGTGTGTGTGTGTGTGTTTGTGTGTGTGTGTGTGTGTGCTGTGCTGCTGCTGGTGGTGCTGCCGCCGCTGATGTCACGGCGAGTGTTTCCTCCTTGTCGCTTCAACGCGCTGCCATCCAGTTACACCCAGGATACAGGACGAGAGTTACGGGGAACAGCTACCTTCAACAAACGAGTGCTTGCCTTCACTGCTTTGCACTTTTGAAACTCGGAGGAGCCACTTGCATTAGTTGTTTGCATCTTGGTTTTGGTTGGACGACACATAGATGTGTATTTTTTGCGTCATCAATTACGTCAACGCGCCGTCCCGGCCCTGAATCACATCAATTACAAATATAATTAATAACATACCCGATGTAAAAATAAAAAAAAATAAAAAATATTAAGACACATGTAATAATCCTCGTGAACCAAATAAAAACAAAACAGAATCAGGGGTCTACACCTTGTTTGACTTGCAATCTACCTTAGAATGACTTGTTTTTTTATTTGTGGAAAGTTGTATTTTGTTCCGAAATATCTGAATAAAACATATTTACATTGTCAAACATTTTGTTGAAGAAGAACACACAGAAAACACTCATCACTAACCAACACACAAACCTCCTTTTAGATTAGAACCCTATTTAGATTTCTGCAGAGGGAAAACAGGTGGAATGTGACTCATTCAGCAGAGTTGGTAATATACATATTAGTATCGACTATGATTTGGCATTATAGTCAATACTTTACACTGCAATAGTCATCAACTGGAAGCAAAGTTTTGTGCAATCCATAGATTTTCCAACAAACTCTAATAAAGTATAGTTTGAGCTTTAAAATCATGTCATATATATTTCCTAGTTCCTTGTTTCATAGCATTTTAACGAGATTCAGTGTGCTTAAAGAAAAATGAAATGCTCAACGCATAAAACAGAACAAAGGCTAAACGCGCAAACAAATTCTTCAAACTTTAAACAGCTAAGAATTTCATGGTGACCATTTAATAAAAACAACAGAGAAACAAAGAAAGAAAGAAAGAAGCGCTGGTGTATCAACAAGCACTTGTGCTGAAACACAGATCCAAAGGCAAAGAGCAGATATTAGTTACGCAATAAGGTCACCAGGAGACAGGAGCACCTTTATAACTCATGCAAAACTTAAAACTGTAAGTAAAGTTAACTTAGTTTCACATACAGCAGCACAGATGAAAAATATGTGTGAGCGAAAGATGGAGAGAGAGAGTGAGATAGACAGGATTAAAGAGACACGTAGGAGTACAGAAAATACTTGAAATAACTTTATGTGATCTAACTTCTTGCAGTCTCTTGGAACAGTGACAGTCAACTCACCGTATTTCTAAATCAATTGTCTAATACTAGATTGAAACACAATTGGGACCTCGGCCTAAAATTGACTCCGAAGAGATTGTGATCTTGTGTTTTTAAAAAAAAAAAAGAAAAGAAAAAAAGGTTGAATTATTTTGAAATAATAAATCTGATATAAAACTCCTATTGTGCCTTAAAGGCAACAGTAAATATGCGATGATGTAGAGCACGTGTCAAACTCAAGGCCCGGGGGCCAAACCCGGTCCTTCAAAGCATCCAATTTGTCCGACAGGTAGGGATGTAACGATTCACTCAACTCTCAATACGATTCGATTCACGATACTGGGTTCACGATACGATTCTCTCAAGATTTATTTTACAAAATGGGACTGTAGTCAAATGATGACTGAAAAATATTCCTTTATTTTTTTTGGGAAAAAACGAGAAATTACTGTACTATTTTCCTTTTATTTTTCATTGTCAAAAGAATCCCTTGATAAACTATTCAAAACAATGCAATTTAACTAAAAATAAATCTTGAATGAAATAAAAAAAGGAATAATACAAATGAAGAAGAAACCTATTAATTTAAATTCTGGTTCTATAGTAAACAATGCAAAACTGCATAATAGTTCTTTTTCTTTTTAAAAGTGCAACTAAAAATGTATTTTGTGCCTTAACAATTGGACTTTAAAAAACAAAAAAAAACCAGTCATTGCCCTGTATTTACGTCAGATATTTGTTTGGACCAGCAGATGGCGCTGGTAACCCAGTGGTCTGTTGGCATGCAGATATTATGGCAGTGAAGAAGAGATGCTAAGCTTGCAGACAGAGCAAATAGAAAAACGTGACCTGTACAGATATTCACGTAATATTACAGATATTCTTTCGGTGCTAAAGGAATCATTTATGAACTAATTTAAGAGTAGATGGCGGCCAGAAAGAAAGTAGTAGTAGATTCCGGCCGCCGCTTCAGTATTTGGACAAGAGAAGGATATATATGCTGTTTAAAAAAAGTACTGCGTGATACCTATGAATCGATTTTTAACTGCCTTACGATTAATCGTTACATACTGTATCTACCCACAGGAGAAAGTTTAAAACAATAATCATTGTGTAGATTACCAAATCATTCAGTTGTAATTATCTAAGTCACTTCAAATTCATAAATTCAATGAAAGTTCACAATATTAGCAGAGGTTCACATTATTCCTGTGCTTTTATCATGACTGCAGTCAATATTAATCCCAAATTGTGGAAGAAGTCTTTATTTTTCCAAATCCCTGCAAGTTGTCACAAACAATCCCACAAGATTCCCCAAAAGATTAAATAAATGTTGTTCACCAAATTAAATAAGTTTGACATGAAGACTGATACTTGTAATCTCCAGCTATGATATTGTAGATTCTGCACATATTGTATTTGTCACTTACATGTGGAAGTGCAAACTAGGGGGCAATAATGTTGAAATTGCTTTTTTCTCACCTAAAGTACGCTGTCTGCTGGAGATCAAACAGGTTTGTATTTAGCCCCTGAGTGCAAATTAGTTTGACACCACAGATGCAGAAGCTGTTGATGGGGTTGTTTGTTGGATTAATTAAAAAAGAAAAAGAAAAAACTTCCCTGGAATTAAGTATTGGAAGAGGATATAAATTTAACTGAAATCTCATAATGTCACTTTTGTTTAACAAAGAATAATCTTTATATTGAAAAATTAGCTTCCTGTCAAACTGATCATTTGAATGTGGGTTTATGGAAACTATATATTATGTTTGTTGTTGAAATAATCACTTTATGTGTCAGTCTTGTTGTCAAATTGGTAAATTATGTCAAATTTGGCAGCATTTATTCAGTGCGACAACTTATGCCAAGATTAGAGCAAGGCTCATATTCACCTACAGTACATTAGTGCTGTAGTCCTGTAGCACTACTGTGTCTCAAGACCACATTTTGGCAGTCTTGGTTTTGGTCTTGACTCCCAAAAGTCTTGTTCTAGTCTTGATTTTGGACTGGTCAGAACCGGGATTTTCCATCACTACCAGTCAAAACCAGAACTGATTTGGTGTTATTTAACTCCAGTACTGTGATAATAAGAAGAAACCCTTGGAACTGTTTCTGCATTAAAGGTAGGGTAGGTGATTTTGAATGTAGCCTCCCCGACGGCTCCGCCTTTACCCCCTCCCCCTCCCCCTTTCTTAATGCACCCCCCCGGCACTCTGATTCAGCAGTAAGTAAACAATACACATAACCATTATATATTTTAAAAAAATGTGACCAAAAACTTTTTCAGTGTGAGCTCGTGCATGCGAGGGATCAAGAACGAGCAGGGAGACAAGGAGACGTGATTGGTTAAAAAAAATGTTTCTTTTTTTCCACTGGTCGAAATTATTACAGGCTTACAGCTGCTACAGTTGACAGATTTTCTTTGTTCCTTTATCAGAGCACATAAGATCTTTATTTCTGTCTGGGCATAAAGACAATTTCAACCAAAAACTTAAAACGTGTATCTGGAGAAAATCGCCTACCCTAGCTTTAATTCATGCTGTAATTAAAATTGATTGACTGATTTTTCTGCCTACTTGGAAATCTTTTTGAGTCAAACATTATGTGTCAAACGCCTGCAAAAACTCATTCATCGGTCCATCTGGTTTCAAGTTAGAAATATCTCAGAAAACTTACTTTAGGCCTCATTCACCTGACAAATAAACAACTTATTTTAACATATTTAAAACAATTCTGGATTTATTTTTTTTGCAAGCATGTAGTTGGAACAAATTTTGTCAACATTTGAGGTTTTTGCATAGTGTGCTGTGACACCTTGTTTATGTCTGTTAAATGTATTCAAAAGAAAACAAAATTGAAAAATAAAATGGGTTTTAACTGTTCAACCTTTTCATGGTTTTAAAAATGTATTTTTATAGTCTTGTCTTGGTCTTGGATAGTGTGGTCTTGAGTTCAACACTAACCTACTCAAGAATTATTCATTGACAACACACTTGTCAAGTGCAGTACAAAAAGAAAATAACAAAAGAATTCATTTGCATTTGGCTTCAACAGCAAATTTAATCAGCAAAAATATTTTAAACATTTTCCAGTCAGCAGAAGGAAGTCAGCCATCCCTAAAGTAGTAACTTAGGTATGCCTTTATAGTTTTTGCCCATGAAATGGCACACAATATTGTTTTAATAACCAAATATAAACCCTGGCAGGGCACCCTCACTTACAGTTTGGCAATGACTTCCATCATCAGCGTACATAAGCAGAACTGCTCCCACTCACTTCTGCTTGATGCACCCATTCCACTGTGTCAGTTCATCGCCTTGTGCTTCATTGCAATGTGCAGCATTTAATTGAGAGTGAGTAAAAGAGTAACTCGGTGCAGTTGTGGCTCCTCTCCACTCAGCGGCTTGTGAAATAAACTGTAATTCACAGCATTTTCTCCATGTGAAGGAAATAACTCCCGTTCCTCATGTCTCTATGGCATTTCCTTTGCCCTCTGAAACATAAACACCTGAACATTTCTAATTCTATTCATCATTTCATGCATTTCTCACCTCCCTATTTCACTCTAACACATGCACGGCTCAGTGCGCCCCATCATTTTTGGGCTGCAGCAGCAGCAGTGTGGTGGAGTGAAGCCTGAAAGATGATGAAAAAAGGAGGTTTTGAGGAAGTTACTGAAGTGATGACCTGATTGATTTTTAAATGAACTTGATTTTGGCTTTGTTCTCTTTGCATACAGATTGACTGCCCGACTAACTAGCAGGGATTAAGCATTTTTTTATGGAAAAGATGATCAGGTATCCTTTAAAATACATAATAATAGAGATTAAAAACAGTAAAACAATGTATTGGTTTCATTTGTTACATGCAGGATCAAATAATGAATCACTTAATAATTGTTTCTCAGATTTATAGTCTTAACAATTATGATTTTACTATCACTACAAATTCCAGTACTGTTTAAAAAATATTAATTGGTTTCTACTTTAATATGCATTAATAATTTATAGAAATATATAATCATAGAATAATTTATTGAAAAGTGTCTTTTCACCAATTAAACTACCACTGTTCTCTTTTATTTCTTTTATTTCCTAATGAGGAAAAACTTGTATCCATCAACGGATACACAATTTTTTTTAATATTTCACCTAATCGGCACAATATGGGGTCAGTGGTTATGTTTGGTGTCTGTATAAAGGATGTATATTCAGTTTGTTTGGTGGCAGACCTTACAAAGATTCACTGTTTATCTCCTCGGTTTTCTTCCTGACTTTGTGTCATGTGTGGGTCATAGCCCCTTTTTAGTAGAATTCCTTCTATCACTTTGTTCTCTCACAGGTGAAGCCCATCTCTCTGACTACCCTCACTTCTTAAAGAGTGTTTGCTGGTTTGGTGTATCGTCAACCCCAATTTGTTCCTATCAGTGTTTCTTGGTTGGTTATTACATTCAGTCAGGTTTTTTTATAAAATTTCCCACAACAGTACTTCAGTTTTATTCACTGGAATTATAGACTTTTTTTTACCTCATAGTAACTTGGGTCCTTCACGAACACTTCTATGGCACCCTTACCCCTCTCTGACTTGACATTTCTGAGCCCAAACCATAATAATCTAAAACGTAATCGAGCACAGATGCCAAACATGTCAGTACTTACTATGAAACCTCATTATCTCAGGTTTTAGGGAACGTCTCACTCAAGGCCTGGGGGCCAAACCCGGCCCTTTAGACTAGTAGTAGTCCTCGAAGGCCGGAATCCTTCATTTTTTAGATGTGTCTCTCCTCCAACACACCTGGTTAAAACCAATGTGTTGTCAATAAGCTCTGCAGAAGCATGATAACGAGCTATTCATTTGACTCAGGTGTGTTGGAGCAGGGAAACATCTAAAAGTCTCAGGATAGCGGTCCTGGAGGACTGGGGTTTCCCTTGCTCTAGAGCATCGATATTGGCCTGCAGGAGAAAGTACAAAAGACTGAGAAAACAACAAGAAAACATAGTCATCAACATCCCCCACAAAAAAAAAAAAAAAACAGAACAAGAGGCAATAACTTCAGAAAAAATAATTGCGCGCTTCCCCATTTTCGAACTCCATCAAGGTATTGATACCCTGAAGCCACATACCGAATTTGGTTATCCTATCTTAAATGGTTTCTGAGAACAGCTGTCCCCTTTAAATCGGACGGACGGGCGGGGCTCAAATCTAAATTGCCCTACCACACTTTGTGGCGTGGGTAAAAAAAATACCACTACACAAAAAGTCTGCTAGCTTCATGCTAATGTCTATGGGAAAATCCATGTATATAAATGCTAACATTTACAGCAATCAACAGTTATTTATTTAATACACAGTTTATGCTTAACTTTCACAAACAAAGTGTAATCAAACAGTACACTTAAACATACTCACAAGTATATGTTTTTTCAAGCCGAAAATACAAGAACTTAGTAGAGATCAGTAGGCCATGGGCTTTTAAGATGGCAACTTCCGACTACTACGACGACAGTGGTAGGTCAAAACAGACAAACTCACCCAGAGTAAAGAATTTTCAAACTCCATCTCGTTATTGATACCCTGAAGCCACACACCGAATTTGGTTATCGTATCAGTAACAGTTTATGAGAAAAGCTGTCCCCTTTAACTCGGATGCACGGACCGATGGAGCCCATACCTATATCCCACTTCCACTCGCTATTTTCCCCTGCCTTAACCACACCACAATCCTGCAATTTTGTTTTTATAAACAATCCCATAAGATTGGCCTAAATTCCACATTTTCCCCCCACAAAATCAAGGAGTTTTGAGGTGCAGGGGATTGATAGCTGTCATTTAGTGCTTGGGTATTGTCAGTGCTTTACAAACTGTATACAACCTTTACATGAGGAAGATCAAACTAGGGCATAAAAAAAATGTTGAATTTGCTCATTTACACACTTAAATCAAAATGCTCCGTATTTGGCTCGAGAGCGAAAATGAGTCGGACACCGCTGTTTTAGGGGAACATTGTCACATTGCAGATATTAATATTTTTGCCATATTGTATTTAGCAACTAAACATATTGACCATTTAACACTATTTCTTTATGATAGTAATTTAAACATCATTGACTTAAACTCAAATCCCAGACAGAAACAGTAGTTTATTGGCACCAGAGTAATACTGGTGGAGGCAAGCTACAGTATATATAGCCACAGCTGCTCTAGGCCCCAAAAACTGCATGCATCCTTTATAAGATGGATGTTATAATTTTAAATTATTCATGACACAACACATCTCACCTCATAATTTAAACGTTAACATGCATAGTAGATCAAACTAAAGACTTTACTATTGGTTTCCTCAAGACAGCAATTTAAATAGGCTGTCTATTGATCAACACATCAATGGGCGGAGCCATGTGTACAAGTGGATTTGTTTTAAACAAGCTGGATGCTTGACTACGTCATTGTAAACTATAGCTAAAACCATCACACTGCACTAATAGGGTCGCCTTCAATATAATATTGAGTTTAAAATACTTTCTGGGTCTTTGTCGTTGAAGCAGGTGGTGAAAATGCTGAGCATGTCTGACGCATTGTTTCATGGCCTGAGATGACCAGGAGCATGGCCTCAAAATCCGTTCTAAACCTGAAGGGCTAATGTGCTTTAGGGATGGCCAAATAGGAGCAATTCAATCCCAGTCATGCAGGGTCAATGCTTCAGATTCTCATACGCTGGCTGCAGGAATCAAACTCAAAGCAGAAATCCAGACGACTTTGACAAAAGTGATTTTCTTTGCCTTTGAAATGCATCTTACATTGAATAACCACTGATGTCAGGGGGAAATAGCCCCAGTTTATCCCTTCAAGACACAGATAGGCAATGGGGGCCACAAAAATGTGATCATTTAATTTGAGGGCCACATTTTCTATTCATATCAACATCTGTGCACAGAGAAGAACAAAGGGTTTGGTGTATTTATGTTGTCAATCTGTGTATTTTTGGTGTTGTTTTCGATGGTATGAGAAAGCTTTTGTTGTCACTGAGTTTTGGAGGTTTTTTGTGTACTTAAGTTATCATTTTGTATATATTTCTATTAGTTTTGCATACATTTGTAGTGGTTTTGGTGTAAATTTTAGTAATTTTGTACCTTTTTGTGCAATTTTAGAGTCATTTTGTACATTTACTTATGGAGCCACACAGAATTAAACCCATTGGTGGCCCCCGGGATACCAATTGACCTAACAGCATAAAGGATGTGTTCATCTTGCAACATGTCTTCCAAGTGCGCGCACATGAAAGCTCATTAAAGTGGTAAACTTTGAAATTGGTGGAAGTAGATTTGCCTACTTTTCTGTTGAAGCGTGGTTCACTTCTAAAAACATAGTAACTGATTTCTATTAGCAAAAGGAACAAACAGAGGAAAAGAAACAGGGAAAAGGACTGGCAGGGGAAACAGTGAAGTTTGCCATTTAATCCGTTTAATTTTAATTTCCTTTGAGTAACAGTAAATGTCAGTGATTTATGAATTTCCTTAAAACTTTTTACCTTTCTTCACTTTCTTTCAACTTTTAGCTCTTTACTAAGAAGCTAAGGCTGAAATTATTATTATTTTGTTTTACTTCATGCTGTGAAAAATGTGTTCAGAAAAAAAGATGCTCAATTCTTGTTTCAAATATTATAGAGATTTTATTGGCAAAAAAAACAAGTGCTTTTCATTTTTTACGAGTAATGTAGTATGCGGAGTTGTTAGCATCTAAGCCCTGATAGTTTTGAGAATAGTTATTCACTCCGACTAAATAAGGTGAATCAGAAAGTTTAATTGCCAAAGGATGTTGGGAACACCATCAGTTTAAGTACAAGATAAAAAAAAAAAATCAAGTAATAATCATGTCAGAAGGTTATTTTCTCTACGGGTAAAAAGATATCCATTAAAAGCCAAGAAGGAGCTTTATGGGATTCTTCATCAGATTTCTTCATCCACAAATCTCTCCCCCGTGAATGGTTTTTATTTATGGAAATGTGATGGGATCATTTATGAGGACTTGCACTCATGCATAATTTTCTCTTTTGGGTTTTCTTTTCTTTTTTTTTTTAACAACTAAAACTTAGTGCATCTTTAAGAAAAGCTGAATCCATCTAGAGGAAAGGATTTTTCAAAGCTATCCCCAGACCAAAATGTACCTTACATGCTGTATGTAGTAATAATGACTTAATTATATAGGCATTAATAATAATAATAATAATTATGCATCAATTTTATATAGTGCTTTTTTTGGAATCTCAAAGTCGCTTTACAGAATTAAGGGATTATTCTTTCACTCCGCACTTAGTGGTGGTAAGCTACTGTTGTAGCCACAGCTGTCCTGGGGCAGACTGAGGGAAGCGAGGCAGCCAAAGTGCGCCATCGGCCCCTCCACTACATTCATACTAGGCAATGTGGGTAAAGTGCCTTGCTCATGGACACTGCGGCACCTGGAATTCTCAGTGGTCTCCCATCCACCTACTAACCAGGCCCAGACCGAGATCTAACAGGATCGGGCAATGACAGGCTGGTATGGTCACAAACACTTATCTATAATAATTTTGCTTATTTTCTCTTTTGTCGTCCATTTAATACAAGTCAAAGTGTTCCACGACCATCTCACACCAGAATTAAAGCCTTTCTTGTTCATTTTTACCACAATCTTTGGGTACAAAGCTCTGTCCCCTGTGGAGAAAAATGATATTTAAATGAAGGAAGAAGCCGCCGTTACTGTTTTAACGCTTGAGCCATCTGGCATGATTATCATCAGCACAGTGTTGCTCCCGGAGAGCCATTACAACAAGATGAAGTAAGACATGCAAAGTATGAATTGTGAAAGTCACTCTTGTACCATATGGAGTCTGCCTAAAGGGTGGAGAGAGAATAGTTTGGATTGTTTCGATGACAATCACTGAATGAATAGAGCTTGAAGTGAATTGACTTCCCTAAAGCCCACTTTATAATTTAAATTAATATTCATGATCAAACTAAACACTGCCTTGTCAGTTAATCCTCTTCATGCTGAACATTATCTATTTATTTTTTCTTCCCTTTTTCACTTTGTTATGAAGCGGCTACATTTAGCCGCCACAGGGATGCATAACCAGCAGTAGAAAACATTTCCGAGGAGATGGATGGTTTCATTCAGTTTTCACAGTGAAACCAAATTGCTCCAAATTGCAAACAAAATTGCTTGTTGATGTTAAATGTGTGCATAACAAATGTAAATCCCCCCTCCGTGCTGCATTTACTGTTACAAAGATTCTTAAATCCACTTAATCACTTTTTACTGTTTATTGGCTGCTTGTGAGCACCGATGGTAATGGGGGAAAAAGGCAACAGAGATTGGAATTCACATTTGCAGAAGTGAAATAACTAAAGAGCCATAACGTTTTGTAAAAAGAGCATTGGCGTGTTGCAGATAGAACATTAAAGCAACTATACGACCATGATGCATTGCACAACAAATTACTGTAACTCAATGAAAGAAAGCACCCGGTTATTATTTAACATGCAGTATAACAGCAATACAGGGGTGTACAAGCATCAGTCGGAGTGTGTGTGTTAAGGCTGGTGCCTTCTTTACTCTCTCAGCTCAACGCCTGATTCAGGTCAGTATCAGGTGGAGAGGGAGGAGGAAAGCAGCCTCTCCCTGTGTGTGTCAGCTTTGTTGTTATAGTTTGGATTGGAGATGATTGGTCGTGTAGTTATTTTGTTGTGAGAGAAAAATATACAAAATAGTACCATAAACACATAAAAGGACAACAAAAACACACAAAATGAGAGAAAAATTATAACAAGAATACACAAATGATATGGTAAAAGACACCAAAATCACACAAAATAAGGAAAAACTCACTCAATGACAGCAAAAACATGAAAAAACAACAAAAATGTACAAAAATTATGATAATGTAATTCCGATTGGTTAGATTCGAAATGCTGATGTGAATTGTATGTTAAAGCTGATTTCCGGAGTTTCTGTGAAATCTATGTTTATGTATGATTCTTTTGAAATGCGAAAAAATACCTTTTTCGGAACTGTGCACGAAAACAAGGCCGCAACAGCAAACAGGTAAATATGATTTTGGCTCTTACCTGACCCACAGACCTTGTTTTGTTCCGCGATGCATGTGCAGAAAAGTAGAGGCGTGGCTTCTGGTATTGGCAGAAGGCAGTGGGAGGAAGTGAGGCTATTTAGGGCAGGACATCGAGATGTTTCTCAGAAACTCCAGATATCAGCTGGAAAACGATGATGTGCCAGCCGACCATGGTAGAACTGATTGGTCAGGTTCTCAACCATATACAATATTTCATTTTTATTAAGAAATTGTATCATAAAACCCTCTCAACTATAAAATTACATTGATTTAGTTTTATGTTGCTTCTGTATTTTTAGATGAGCATAAAGAGTGGTTTAAACAGTCTACTCTAGTCAGACAGTCACAGTTCACTTTCCCATTAAAATGAATTCAGGGAATATAGCAAAGTCACATTATTTTATACATTTCCTTTCATATCAGAGGAAGTCAACAGGTTTTACACAATCAGTAATTGCAACACAATGCTATAATATAATAGGGCAAAATTGGGTTTATTAAAAGTTAAAGAGAAAATAAAATCCCCCCCCCAAAAAAAATTAAAAAAAAGTAACACAAACTATGGGAAAACACACTCAATGACAGAAAAAAAGAAAGAAAATTCACAATAATCTCCTGACATGTTTTGACTGGCAACTAAATTAAACTAAACTAAACATTAACATACGAAACTAAACATTAACATACTATTCAAAAATAATGTTGGAATTATTACGCAGAAGTCAAGGAAACTTCAAAAGAAACATCAAAGCAATCAGCAGACCCCTCTGACAAAGACTGGCAGTTTCTAGTCGAAACATGTCAGGAGATCAACGTGCATTTGTCTGAATAAATGAAACCCTAATATTCAAAAATAAAACAGATAATAATAAAGATAATGTGACCCATGGGTCAGACAATCACATTTTTGTGGTCCCCACTGTGATCAAAGTTGCCCATCTCTGGTTTAGAGTGTTTTATGCAGCTTTGAGTTTGGATGCTGGGTGACGGCTATATGTAGGGTTGGCTCAGCGTCCACAGTCCATATTTATTTGATTATATTTCTGTTGTTACTTTTCTTGCTAGTTAAACAAAGCCCTTAAACTTTGATTTGTGTTGTATTGCACAGTTTATATGTTGTGGCCTGCTCTCCTCTAGCTCCAAGCCCTGGAGGAGTTGTAACAATGTTTCATGGATTGGACTTGTTTGTACAGAACATGACACATGTTATGCTGGGTTAAAAGCAAGGGCATACAGATGTGATAAACACGTCCATATTCTTATAGCTTGGTTATCCCTATAACATTGTAATTACTTTAGTATCATCATGTCATATGTCATATTGTCGATATGAATGTAATTTCCATGACAGGCAGTATGTGGCGAATTTGTAGATACTGAAAATGCTGAGGTGACATGCAGGGTTGGCCTGGGCAATATATTGATATTCAAGGTATATTGAATTTTCTATTATGGCAATATATGAAATTACAATATCGCCTATATTGATATTTTTCTATTTATTTTGTATTAGCTTATTTTGCAATAAAATACTAATGTTAGGAGTTGCTGCTTTTGCTACTTCCCTTTGTTTTTTTCTACTTCTAAAAACTGCACAAAAAGCAGTTTGATGGATTTCTGAGTGCGTCCTAACCCAGTTCTTCATATAAACAAGCCACACTACAGAACTCACTCACACGTGCTGTCCCTTAGAGGAGAAAAAGCCAAAAGTGCAACATATTGTGCAGCGCTTTGTTAATAAATGTGCCTGTGTGGAATTTTGCATCAGCAAATTTAACCCAGAATTGTCTTTCTGGTCAGACTTTATTTGAAATAAAAATATTGAGATTTATATTGTATATCATCATTTTGAGAAAAAATATTGAGATATGAGTTTTGATCCATATTGTCCAGCCTTGATGCAGAACAACATACACATTGCATGGATAGATCTAACTTTTTCTTTAACTTACTAATCGGCCCCACATCTTATCCACCATTGTCCATTTTCTTGTGCTATTTTCTGGTGCTATGCATTTCCCTCACAGGCAATTTACATTTACATCAGGTATTCCACCTGTTTTGTTGCTCATTTCCCCGTTGCAGAGAGAAGAAGGTCAGCATGAGCATGCTGACAGCTTCACTGCCCATACTAAACACAAGTTGAGGCACTTGTGTCCTGACACTGTTTTATTTTGGCGAGCACTGATTTTTCAAGTAGCTCAGGCTTCAGTAAATCATTTATTAGATGAGACAGCAAAGCACAACTAAGTTTTCTCTTCTCAGGAGTACTTTAGGAGTCCTGCCCCATGATGATCCACTCAATGGTCCGCAACTTGTTTTCCTTTCTTGACTGGCCATGAATGCATCATATTTAGAAATGTTTTAAATCAGTCCCCTAGTGCAGTGGTTCCCAAACGTTTTGCAGTCGCATACCCCTTCAGACATTTAACCTGAAGCCATGTACCCCCTACTCCTGCACATTCAAAAAACATGATAATGTAATGCCATATACAACAATACTACATTGTGCAATACAGCAAAATATGTCCTTGAATTTTACCTATCCTGTAATCTGTAGATACAGAAGAAAACAATTATACATTTCCAATTATTAAAATGTTTTGCCAACTGTCATTGAAACAATTCTCTATTTTTTTTTTTTTTTAACATATAACAGTAATGCAAAATAGTCATCATCATGAAACTATAAAATGCAACTTTAAAGGGAAGGGTGTGGTTGAGGTGATGCAAACAACTTAGTTACTACTGCTCTGGAACCCTTGTAAACCAGTTGTATTTTTATTTATTTAATCATTTATTATTTACTAAGTACAATAATAAAATATTGTTTATAAACTTGTAAATATGCAGTTGGAACTACTCGCCGCTAAATAAAGCCCTATTAAATTGGTCTTGCCATCACTGTCAGGTGACACTTAACTGTCGTCGACTAGTTGAAGTTCGCTCCAAGCAGTGACTCCCAACACGATCAGCAGCAGAAAAAGTAGTGCAGTTTGGGTGTCCAGTAGTGCAGTTTGTATTTACATATAAAACAATAAAGTATAATATATTCTATATTAAACCGCAGTGTTGTTTTAGCTGTTAGATAGTTGGAGAGGGAGGAGCTCACATTCTAGGAGATGTGTAAAGTGACGTCACCTGCCAACGTGGGCAAAATCCAACTCGCCTCTTTAAAGCTGACTTTTTACAAAATGCAGAATAACAAGTGATGGAGTAAACAGAACTTTTTCAACTTTGTCCCTCTGAATGAGGCTAAAGGAATGTATATCACTGTAGCCAAACCATTAGAAAGTGGTTTTATCATCATACCTCACCTTTAATGTGCTTTAGATTTTCTTTTGGAATGCACGTTTTGTGTTATTTGAAGGGCTAATATAAATGAAAAAAACTTTGTTGTGCTTTTTTTTGAAAAGCAAAGACGACTGGAATATCTAAAAAAAAATTCAGAATATTCAACAAACATTTACTTTCTTAAAAAAAAAAAAAAATGTCTAAAAATGTATTCTAGACTATTTATACTCTATTAAAAAAAATTGTGAAAAACTTAACAACCGCATTCGATATTTGGTATTCGGTATTTATATTTTATTTGGCTTCGGCTTCAGCCACAAATTTTCATTTCGGTGCATCCCTAACAGAAACCATGAATTAAAGATGACTCATCTCATAAATTGAAGTATTAACAAAGTATACTATTGATTTGTTTTTTTTTTTTCTACTTTATGAAAAAATGTAGTATCTGGAACCTTGTATTAAGTTCTTTAGGTGTCTTTTCTTTCTTTTTTTTTTTGAACTTTATCTGCCACCATAGCAAAGTAGTTTTACACCTTTTTTTGGTGATCGCCCTGTTTCTTCTTTGTTTCATTGCCTTCTAACAATCAAAATGAATTTTTTGTAATGAAAGCCTGCCTAATATTTTTTTCTAGTTATTCCTGGTAAATTGTATGACTTAAAAGCCAGAGCCCCACCTTTGAAACCAATAAAAAAGTACATATTTTGATCCACTTGTCAAGGTTGCTTTTAGTTCTCTCTTATTGTTGAGCAGAAAGTCCATAACTGACATCACCCTGTATTATCCTAATGGTTATTAAGTCATCTGGAATGATGAGTTGAATTACCTCAGAGCCTAGTGAATATTTCATCCTCAACCGTCACTCTGTAATAATAATGACCTCTGAATACAACCTATGTGTGAGTGTGATTCTTACTTTACAATCACTTTCCTAAAAACACCAGACAGTCGTTTATATACAGTCAACAGTAATGTCCCCCTGGAAGCTTTTAGTGGGTCATGCTTTATATCATTTCTGTAATTGTCAACGATGACGTACCAGCCCTTGTCACTAACCCAAGCAGTACCATGGTAGAACTGATTGGTCAGGTTCTCATCCTTATGGAATATTTCATTTTGTTTATTTATTTTTTTTATCGTATCATACAACTCTCTCAACTATAGAATTCCTTGAGTTTTATGTTGAATCTGTATTTTTAGATGAGCATAAAGAGTGGTTTAAACACTCTAGTCAGACAGTCACAGTTCACTTTCCCAATAAAATGAGTTCAGGGAATATACCAAGGCCACATTATTTTATACAGTTCCTTTCATATCAGAGGAAGTCAACGGATTTTACACAGTCACGAAATCCCAAGGTTATATCTCAGTATTATGTTCTAGCACAAAATAACCTCTTTGCCTTGAACAATCACACTTTAAAGCAGCGGTTCCCAACCTTTTTTGGCTCGTGACCCCATTTTGTTATTTTGCTAAAGACTTCTTTTTTTTCTTCTGGAATTACTTTTATTACAAATACAGAGTTGCCAGTATTTGTAACATAAGTAAATTTTAGCATGTTGCATGCTTAAAACAGAATGTGAAATGGAGGCTATGAGTAGAGCATGTAATGCACAAAGTCACCAGTAGGTGTCGGTGTGGAGCCAGCTCAAAGAGCAGAACATAGGGATTTATCGATTTTTAAAACTGATCCAGATTCAAGATCTTGATCCAGATCATCGCTGAAATCAATTCATTTGTTGTTATGCTATTTAGGATATTTTAAGAAAAAAAGGTCATTGTAATCTTATTCTGTGTAATTTCTAGAGAGCATATGTTCTTATCAGTAAAATTACAGCCATTGGTTTTATACATTATTAAATTGCTTTCAATTTGAACTTGCTAATTTAATTTATTTGGACCATGTTAATGGAGAACTGCTTCAGCTTGCATTGAGGTTTTAAATTTTCTTTAAAATTACTTTTCAAATGTCACAAATCATGTCAATGCTGAGTTAAAATAGCCTGACATGTACTATCTCCCCAATTTTCTCATGTGATTAACTTTGTTTTCACGTTGGCCCAGCGCTGCATGTAAAACAGAATATATGATAAGAGCTCCCAGAAGTTTATGTTGGCTGGACAGAAGCTGCCACAGGAATCAGAAGGAGAGAAAATGCTGCTCCCACACATGCCAAGCCAGCACAATGTTATTCTGATATGGAAAGTTTGGCCGTCAAATTCCTAGTTATAGGGCCAGCTGAATGCAGTTTGTTTTCTGTCACAAAAGCCCAGTGTAGCACACAACGCAGGTTTCGTGAGGCTTTTTCATGAAATGTGAAGCGATTGCGGAGGACGTGTAGTTGGAGCGGCTTGGGGAGATGTGCTCTATTAAGGAGCCATAAACCAGATTCAAAGAAAATCCTGCGGCCTCAAAGCTGTTGGATAATAAATCACATTCCCAGTCCACTTTTTCATGCTGGCATTATCTTAATAGTCGCAGTGTCATGCTTATGCCCATGGTCATTTTTGTATTTCCGTGCTGTGGATGCCTGTGTCTGAGACAAATGTTCACAAGTTCAAGAGTTTGATTGGCAAAATAACAGAGGAAAACACCAGATGTCTCTCCATCTCTCCTTGTCCTCTTCCACCCACTTATCCATTAGAGTTCCTGCCATCTTCTACAGCACAATTCCCCCCGCATCAGCGGAATAGTAACAAGCCTCCCTCATACACCCACTAACTAGACCCATATCTGCCTATCACTTCCTTAGGGATGCCCGGTTAGTTAGTCAGTCACGTCACAGACCAGTCAGTCTGTCTCTTAGAGGAGAGACAGCTTTCCTCCCAATTCCGTCAATCAAACAGACAGATAGTCATTGGGTTGACGCATCAGTCTGACATGCAATGAGTCATTTACTGTGAAGATTTCATCAATAAAAGTTGTGCCCTCGCACCTTGGCCAGAGAGGAAAAAAATGACATGACCCTTTTTACAAGGTTGTTATTATTGTTAATGTAAATTTCTAATCTAGATGAGTGATTTACAATCAGGTGTCTGCATACCAATAACGTTAGTCCAATTAAATCTTATTAATCCAGAAAAAATATGTTGAAGTACAACTGAAATAAATGGGTATGTTGTTACTAGGGATGTAACAATATCTAAATCTCATGGTTTGGTAAAATCGTGGTATTGACCTCACGATACGATGATTATTGCGATATTGCGGGAAAACTCACAGTTTGCAGTAAAGCTAACAATAACAAGAATAATGACCATTGAGAAATTGTCTGTTCACTATTTTGACAGTATTCATACCTGTCAAGTTTTGGATTTGAAAATAAGGGAAAATTTCTGGCGCCCACTATGAGCCGTCCCACCCGCCCAACTAAGCTCCAGTATCCCTTATATTTAAGATAGGTGTACAATAAATCTAAAATACCCACTTGTCAACCACTTATTAAATACAATTATGAGATTAGAATCTGGTAGGTCGACCTTTATTAACATTGAAATGCTGTGAACATTCCTACTCGGGCTGTTGATATGGACCAAAACTCATATCTCAATATTTTTTTCTGAAAATGATGATATATGATATAAATCTTGATAATTTTATCAAATAAAGTCTGACCAGAAAAACAATTATGGGTTAAATTTGCTGATGCAAAATGCTACACAGGGACATTTATTAACAAACAGCTGATCAATATGTGCACTCATTAATCCATCTAACTGAGCTTTACATGTTGTTCTGAGAAGTAAAAGCAGCTACTCCTAAAACTAGTATTTTGATACATAATAAGCTATTATATATATGAAATATTATAGTTTTTTATATCGCCAAAATAGAGAACTCGATACATCTTGAATCTCGATATATCACACAGTCCTAATTCCTAAATTATTAAACAGTCTAAATAAAAACATAAATGTGTATATGAAGCACATGTGTTTATTTAATATACTTACAGTTTATATACAAGTCAATACGTTGCATATTTACTGTTAATTTCACATTGTTTATCTTTAAGTTAGACATTAACATTTTATTTTTATTATGTATTTTCTTTTCATGCTCACTCATGTGGTTCTCTGGTGTTCACTAATGACTTATTAGACACATTTGTTGCAGACTTTACATTCTTTAACACTTTTTAAAGCAGTGTATATTTGTGGAGCTTGTGATTGGCTGATTTTTCATGGTGACTTACGTGGTTCCTTCCGCTGTGGTAGAACGTTAAAATCTCAGTTATTAATCTAACAGAACGTGTAACTGTGTCCCATCCTGCTGCTCTTTAGGAAGATAAACTCTCTTTCACATTTCATAATGTATTTACACCAGTTCTTTGTTTTTTTGCCAGAATGTCTTCATTCATCATCTCTGTTCTGAGTTGTTTCCGGATTTGTTGCCGCTGTCGGTACTAATCTCGCGAGAACTGCCATCAAGCCAGGCCATTTCAGGTGGCAGTTCTCGCGAGGCCAGTGACGGCGTTCAGTTTAGTAAGACATCTTTTCATTATTATTACATTAAAATACGGGATATTTACGGGAAAACAATGATACAGGGAGATAGCGGGAATGAGGGGTAAAATACGGGAGTTTCTCGGCCAAAACGGGATACTTGACAGGTATGCAGTATCTATTATCATACTTTGAAATTCATGACATTATAAATTGACTCCTGTTACTAACAGATATAGATTCTTTAGCTAAAGTGCAAAAAAATTCTAATCGAGTCATAGGAGCAATAATAAAGAACAGTTAAGGAAATCAAAGTAGTGCAAATTGCCAAGTAGTGCAAATTCTGTGTTTAGATTAATTTTGGGTTTTTCTAGAGAAAGATAAACAAGTCAACATGTGAGTTTGGGAGTAATCTCTGAGCATTCAAAGTATCCACTAATCTTTAAAACCCTCCTGTCATCAACAGAAAATGGCCGTAACTGAACGACGTCTTGTTATTTCTTGAGCCCTTGAGCTGTTATGAGGGAGCTTGGTTGTAAATGCTTCTTTTAGAATTTTTTGAACAGACTCAAACCAGAACTCTATGCTCGCGCTGTCACATGCCATTAATTCAACCACCTTTAACCTATGACGATGCCCCATAGCATTATGGTACATGTAGTTTAGTCTGAAATGGTCCGCTACAGCACACCCAAATCGCATTTTTTTTAGCACAACGGCTCATTATTTCATACTGTCACATAACCACAACAATGTCTATGCACTTGTTATACCTCGGTATCACAATATTGTCAATACTAATTTCAAGGTTCTTTTACTGGTTTTTAAGTCTCTTAATGGTCTTGGGCCTTCTTGTCTTTCAGAACTACTTTTACCCTATGAGCCTTCCCGGGCCCTGAGGTCCTCCTGTGCTGGCCTTTTACTAATCCCCAAAGTCTAGACACGCACTCACAGTTAGGCGTCATTCCAGTTTTACGGCCCCAGTCTGTGGAACATTCTGCCGGAGCACCTCAGGGCTGTAGTAAAAGTTCATGTTTTTAATACAAGGCTCAAAGGTTCAAATTACTTTTAACTAATTATTTATTCATTTTAGGATTGTTATCTTTCATGTTTTTTATTGTTATCTTTTGTTGTTTTTATAGTTTTGGGATTGTTATCTTTTATGTTGTTCTCCTTTATGTAATTTTTTATATATAGTTTTTAGGTTTATCTATTAGGATTACTATCCCATCGTTTCCTCGGGGGGTTCTCTGCACTAGTGGCTGTGATGGGCCGTAGCTGCAGTGGTGCTGTCTGTCTCGTGGCCCTCGGTGTTGGTGACTAGCGTTTGCTATTTTACTGGACTGTGGGCTCTATCTCAGAACCCTGTGCCCACGGTCTGTGTCCTGCTCCTGGTGCAGACGGCTCCTTGTGATGTCTCCTTACCTAGATCCTCTGCACCAGCCATGTCCCATTTTCCTTACTTTAACTTGTGTGTCTGTGTGTGGTGGACAGGATTTGTACGGGTTGGGTGTATTTTTAACTATGTAAAAGTACTTTGAGCTACATTTATTTGTATGAAAAGCGCTTTTTATAAATAAAGATTGATTGATTGATTGGTTGATTGTAGGGCCGGGACAACGCATCGACGTCATCGATGACGTCGACTCAAAATATGCGTCGTCCGACCAAAACAAGGATGGCAATAATCGAGTCGAGTCGAATGGAATCGAAAAAAATTAATTGTTAGATTAATCGATGCATCGAAAAAAATATTGCTAGATTAATCGTTTAAAAAATGTTTGTTTATCCCAGCCCTAATTGATTGAATACTGTGACATTCCTCCTGTTACTAAACGACAGACAAACAACCATATAAAACAGTTGGAAAAATCTAAAGTTGCCAGTTGGATCTTCAGTCTATAAATGGGTGATCTCCTCAAAAGGTTTTAAACAGGGAAGTGTACCTTGCAAGACTATTTATTTTTTTCACATTTTATTTTTCTAAAGACAGCAGTCCTCCCATCAACCTTGTAAAACTTTCAGAAATATTTATCTGTCTAAAAATAATGTATTCCTAATGTGCTCTCTCTGTCTGCACGCATGCATTAGTGTGTTACAGCCACACACACCTGCTGCATTTTCACTTTTTAAATGAGCAAGAAGAAGGAAGATGCTTAACCTTTTTTTTTTTTTTTTTGCGCTTTTTGTGACAACTTACATATTTTCATAAATAGGAAATTGGTCGGGGCTTCTTGCAAACTTATTATTCTGTTAGAGTGGCATTTTGGTTTCTCCTCATTAAAGATAAGTAACAATAGACATGTTGAAAAAAGAACGCAAGTGAGAAATACTGCCAAATTTATGCTGAAGTAAATACTTGTAATTACCAGACACACAGCATTTTTCATATAAGCACCTTGAGTACAATTATGTGCTAAAGTACATCTCCAGTTGTGCTTTAATAGCATGACGCTCACCTGAAAAATGGCAGAAGATTAGCTGAGGTTTAGAATGCAGGGTTTGCAGTAATTACAATGTCTATTTGGCTAAAGTGACTCCCACAAATGTTGCAGTTATACAAAGTACTACCATTACTGCTCTGGGAATGTGTACACAGTTCTTCTTACCTGCTGGACACTTCATTAAAGCCTAGCTAGTGATGGCACCTGCTAACAGGCTAACGCGGGGCTTTCACATCACTGATTAACTGTAGACCTGATAGGACCCAAGTGAACACAGTGTTCTGGCTACTGACATTGATTTATCTAATCATCATTAGGTTTAACATTTCAATACTTTATTCCCACTTCTTATGCACCTCTAACCCTGATCTCATTATTTCTGACACATGACTCACTCTGTGTGCTCATAATTTAGATTTGTAGTTCTTATTTGGAGGATGAAGTGTATTAAAGCATTTAACATGTGATATTAAAAGGTTTATACTCTTTTTGAATAAAGAATTGACTCTGGCAAAAATGCATATGAGTGACATTTTATGTATGAACAAAAGGCCTTGATTTAAGCAATAATACCATGAGGTGGGAGTGTTATGATAAATGTTGGAACAACGTTATTTCCAGATTCTGTGTCTACTAATTCCATCTTTGTGCAGTAAATCTTAAGGTTCTGGACCCGTGAAGTTGACACTAAAATGATGTGTAGCTCTCCTAGGAGAAGACGATGTTTGTTCGGCTTCAACTCAATCTGCGTAGTGAGACCTATGGAAGACCTTTAGTGCGTAGATGATTCTGTAAACAGGATATCAGATGTTTGACATGCATTCTTTAGGTTTATATGCACCCTGTCTGACCGTACCAGACAGACTTGTGTTCCAGTCCAGGTTTATATTTGATTAATTCCTCATACTGGTGCCCAGAAACTAAGTTGATTCCTTTATATGGTGACGAGCTAATGTTAAAGACATACCCCTGAAAGATATATACGGTTTGCTTTCCCCGAACGAGCTCAGAGTTTGCATCGATCGGGCCGCAGCTCTCAGCAGGTCTCATTTTTTTGTTACTTGTTTAGAACACTGATTGTATTAATAAACTGCCAATAATTTACAAATCACTTGTCCCAAAGACTTTTTCTACACCACCTTTTTTTTCATCACCATCCACACCACAAGATGCAACAAGAACAATCCAACGCATATTTTGCTAATTCAGTTTAGCAGCTGTATTTGTTATGTGACTGAGAAATGTTGAAATATTAATGGATTTAGAGTAGTCCATTGATTTTTTTGAATGTATTTCATCAAATTTAAAATGATAAATGCAAACTCTAACAAAATAAACTATTGATTTAACCAATACTGCTGAGTTTACATAATTGTGGGGCAACTGTTCAACTCCTAAGATGAAAACTGCAATGAATGATGTTTCTGAAACTGATATAAACTGTATTTTCCGGGCTATGGAGCGCGCCGCTGTATAAGCCGCATTCCAAGAATTTCCAAGAAAAATCCACATAAAGGCCACACTCAATTGGCTGATAAGGGCCCCCTTCAAACCACTCGGCCAATCAAAACGAGCAGGTCGGCGACTGCTATACTCCAGTTCAGTTTAACGGAGATTTCCATGTATTTCAGCGTATTCTGATCAGTTTCAAATGATGAGTTTCCTTCTCCACATGAAGTCTCCTCCTCACTGCCCTACGTCTGCATATCCGTCCGTTTACGGCTTTTATGGTCAGTTTTTACTGGAACCAGGCTTGGAGGTAGAAAGCTTTTTTTCTTGTAAACTTTGGCTCTAGAACTAGAACGACTATGAAATCAGTACCTGTAAGTGTAAACCAGGTTGCGTCCTATATAGCTCTGAATGTTAAAACATCCTACTTTCTGTAAATAATGCACAATGACACATCTATTGTCAAAGGTCACCTTGAATGATGTAAACTCAGTTGATGAATCATTTGAACAATCTCTATTTCCTAACCAGGAATGATCTGTTGCTTTTGGGCATGTTAAAGGTCGACCGATATGATTCTTTGGGGCCAATATCATTTATCAGTAATCAAGGAAACAGATATTTAGAAGCAATATTCAGATAGAGACAGACGGCTGTATAAAAGCCAAAGGAGCACTTTATCAGCCACACCAATTATTGGTTGATCCTTATTATATACACAGGAAGCTACACATTTGAATGTATGTGGCAGTGAATAAAGTTGCGCTGCGTTGTCATCAAGAAACCTTTTTTGTGCTGCCTTCGCCGCGCCACTTTGCCTTGCTGCGCTGCCTTCACCAAAATTCACCGCCTTCGCAGTGTCGCCTTCGATGCACCACCTTCGCTGACTCAAGTTCATACAAAGACATAATATAACAGTGAATTTTATACTATCAATGCATTATTATTGATTTGTTTAGACAGAAATGTACTATTGAGATATAAACTTAGACATATTTATGGTTCTTGTTGTTTGACTAACACATCCAAGAACATTGCTGGAGTTGTAGTTGTAGTCGTAGTAATAGTAGCTCCGGGAGGAGTGTGTTAAAGTTTGAGCTGACTATTTTCAAGATTTGGCCAATTTTCTATTAACACAAAATGGAGAGTATCAAATTGTCTTCACTAGGGATGTAACGATTAATCAAAAGGCAGTTAAAAATCGATTCATAGGTATCACAGTTCACATCGATGCTCTGAAAATTGAATCGCAGTACTTTTTTAAACAGCAAAGGGCGCTATATATTTATCATTCTCTTGTCCAATTGCTAAGGTGGCTGGCGGAATCTGCTACTACTTTCTTTCTGGCTGCCTTCTACTCTTAAATATCTTCATGAATGATTCCTTGCCCCTTTAGCACCGAAAGAATATTTGTAATATTACGTGAATATCTGTAAAAGTCACATTTTCCTATTAGCTCTGTCTGCTAGCATAGCATCTCTTCTTCATTGCACAGAATATCTGCATGGCAACCGACCGCTGGGTTACCAGCGCCCTCTGTTGGTCCAAACAAATATGTGATGTAAATACAGGGCAATGACTGTTTGCTTTTTTTAAAGTCCAGTTGTTAACACACAAAATACATTTTCAGTTGCACTTTTAAAAAGAAAAAGAACTATTAAGCAGTTTTGCATTGTTTACTATAGAACCAAAATTGAAATTAATAGGCTTCTTCTTCATTTGTATTATTGCTTTATTTATTTCATTCAAGATTTATTTTTAGTTAAATTGCATTGTTTTGAATAGTTTATCATGGGATTCTTTTGAAAATGAAAAATAAAAGAAAAATAGTACAGTATTTTCTAGTTTTTTTCCCCAAAAAAATAAAGGAATATTTTTCAATCATCATTTGTCTCCAGTCCCATTTTGTAAAATAAATTGTGAGAGAATTGTATCGTGAACCCAGTATCGTGAATGAAATTGTATCGGGAGTTGAGTGAATCGTTACATCCCTAGTCTTCACTCTGTAGGGAGCGCTAACACGGCAATTTCCTTATTTCCACATTGAGCTGTTTTAGGGTTTAACAACTGATTCATATTTGACGCAAATCCGACTTCGTATGTGCAAATGGGAGCATTTAAAAAAAAGAAATTATATTTTGTCATTTTTGTCCAAATTTCACGGCTCCGCCCTGCAAACGCCGTAAAAGTTATCAAAAATCCATGGATATCTTTCGATGTCCCACTTCTATAGATGATCTCCAGTGATTTTGAACTCTGTCAGTGAAACACCCTAGGAGAAATGCGTTAAAATACAATGAAAATAGCAATTTTTCAATTCAAGATTCTGGACTTCCTGTGTGTTTTTTGGCGTGGTCTGAATAATATTTTTTACTTGTCTTGTCATGGTCGACTTCTGTGTCAATTTTCATGATTTCACGATGAATTAATTTCTTTGGCAATTCCTATCTCGTAATGCATTTTAGGCGTACTTGGGGGCACTGGTGCATCAGATCTTTGCATTTTTTAAATCGGAAATAGCCAGAAATTAGAGAAGCGCGCGATTGAATTTTGTTTGAATTTTTGAGACTCTATACGTGATGGTTCAGTGAGTGAAAAATAGGTGAGTTGGTTCCAACACCGGGAAAGAAAGAAAGAAAGAAAGAAAGAAAGAAAGAAAGAAAGAAAGAAAGAAAGAAAGAAAGAAAAACGAAAAATAATCCAATCAATAACAAAGTTTCCCTCTTTTTGAGTACCATAAACTATACATTTTCAGAAAAGCGCAGGGTCATGCCTACAACATGACAATGGTCCCTGGTCACTGACGGGCAGGTGGCGTTTGCATAGGCTCCGCCCCTTCCCTCGTAGTGTGGCCACTTACCTTCGCCAGCTCGTGGCGCCCGGGCCTAACAAGTATTCCTCCAAGTATGATCTGGGATGTTTTTTTTAACCCTGATCAATATGTCTGGAAACAAAACAAATTGGACAAATGTAAAGGAGGATCCTTTATGGAGCATTAAAAACCCACTGTATTCCCAGACAAGGTCCCTCTGTTAGAAGGTTATGGGTTTAAGCCAAGTCTGCACTGTGTTTGTGCTCTCCAATCAGGTGTGAGTTTTCTTCTATCTTCTTCATACCATTAATACTGAAATAGGTTCTCCCAGACAAACAATCAATAAGGTTAATTAAAGTCCACTCTCTTCTACAATATCATCAGCACAAAGAAGAATTTTAATAAGCACTATGACCTTAAAATATTGATGGAAAAAGAGCACATTCCCAAACTTATCGCTAAAACTTGATTTATTATATATTAAAAGTAAATATTTTATTCACCTGAGTTCGTATTGACATGAATATTTGAATCAAACCTGCAGCAGCATAGCTTGGTTTAGAAATGTGAACTTAAGAGGACAGGTGCTCCCTGCTGGGAGCGCCTGTGTAGAAGTTGACATGTTTGTTATTTCTCCCTCCAACAGTGTGTGTGTTTTTTTGGATTGTTGACATGCGTGCTCATGCATTTTTTTTCTCTGCCCACCTGGATGTAATCTTTCTGTCAGGTCACGAATATGATTGACGGCTCAAAACTTTATTCATGGAGATCCTCCATCTTTATACCTTGAGTTTTAATGATGGCTGCCTACTAGCAAAATAAGTTGGATGCCACCCGGCGACACAAGTAAAACCTCACTTCAGGCTGAGCTAGATCTGTCCCAAGCCCTTGTATCCATATGGCTTTTATTGGGAAAAAATGCTGAAAACTTTTTGCTGCCACTTTGAAGGATGGTGGATATTTTTTTAGGAAGAACAACTTGTATAAATGTGTGTTACAGTGATGGAGCTTTACATGGTGTGAATAATTAAAACTCTTGGCCACTATTGGACTGTTCAGAGCCAAGAAATGTGTTTGCGTGAAGGTGTGTGTCTGAAGGGAGATGGTGTTGCTTTATCTCCATGCCAGCCCGGTGATGTGCCCGCAGGGCCCGGGTGAAAATGAGTGACATTATAATAGGAGCGCTCACATCGATGATGTCTAACATACTCTGTATAATGTAGTCTGTTGAGTGTAATTGTACTCACAGAGGCAGACACACAATTGCTATTGACAAAGCGGTAACAAATGTAGTCAGTACAGTGTTTATCAGTACTGCCAAAAAATTGGTAGAATTTAAAACTATCAAAACAAAAAGAATAATAGATACAGAATAGCTCTGGGGTGTATTCCAGAAAGGAGGGTTAACAAACTCTGAGTCTCTCCATAAACTCTGGGTGAACATACCCCGCGATCAAAAACTCTGGGTATCTGATCCCATTACAGCTGGTATGAAGTGGGTTAATCAACCCTTAGTATGTAAACCGTAGGTTACTTACGCGCACCTGCGCAATAAAAAGCCATCATCAATGGAGCAAAGATTACATGAGCTACCATGGCAACCACCCGAAAGAGAGTGATTTATTCACCCTGATGGGTGAAATGAGCCAGCGTTTGTGGAATAGGAGCCTGTTCTAAAGGCCCTTCAGCGACTATAGTCTTTCAAATCGCCCGTGAATAGTCGCGCTTTTTGGTCGCTTCATCACTTCATCGCATCAGTGACGTGACGACCGGAGAATAGTGTGAATAATAAGTGTATGTGGGGGCGGGGCAGCCGCAGAGGGCTGCTGCAGAGAGAGGGCTCATCACGGTAGGTTTACAGCTCTTATCATAGACACCTCCTCTTGTACTTAAGGTTTAAATGCTCAACATACAGAGTTTCTAAAGGATGAGTTCACTTAAAATATTAATCGAATTTAAAAGGTGTTTTAGAGTATTCCTCTTTCTTTGGCCCCAGTTAGTTGGGAAAGTGTACAGCACTACCGCTACAGTAGCTATGAAGACAGCGAAGGCCGCCTGACGTCGCATTTATAATGATTTTTAATGAATAGTAGTCACCAGAGTCATCTCGACGTCCAAAAAAAAGTCATAAAAAAGATGACTTAGCCTGGATTTAAACCCCCGACCGGTAGCTCCCATGACCACCACCTTATATTGAGGCCCCACAGTAGCTTTCAAATATGAATGTCCATACAATGAGGTGTATTACAGTATGAAACAACGTGAAGTCAAAGTAGAGCCTTAAATGTGTATTAATTTAAATTCTCATCTTCCCCTTTACATTTACCACAGGTTTGAACCCAGGGAACTTTACTACTGACGTCAGTAGGCATTTTAAATGCAGAAAAGAAAAGAAAACACAACATAAAGCAGCACATTATTAGTCATGATGTGAGCACGTATGTGTTGTGTGATGTTACTAATGTGTGTCGGAGAAGAGTGTCACGGTATATTAAAGCGTTCCTTAGGAAATGGTGTTCAGGTGGGCGGAGCCAGGTAGAAACCCAGGGTTTTTTTGATAAAACCTGCCAGTTTTAGTTTAGTTCACGGACAGTGTTACCATGGTGACATACTCAGAGAAGAACATTCAGGAATGGGATACTCAGAGTTTCCCTCATTTGAGCCTGAACATACTCAGAGTTTGAACATACCCTGCTTTGTGGAATACCCCTCAGATTGGATTACGATGAATAACACATTACAGTACAGTGAATAATAATAATAATAATAATAATAATAATAAGCAGTGGAATAATTACAATTAGTAAAGTCCTAAAGACAATTTTTCGCTACAAAATAAACAATTTTGATCATAGTTTTTTTTTAAATATATACAGTACATGTGTTCACAAATTAAGCTTATCCTATGAATATAAAAATGTATGAAAAACATGACATGAGAAAAACACATTTTATTTACTGAATCAAATGAAAAGTTTTATAATTGTTAATGTTTATTGTCATTAAAGTTTAGCTCCAAATTGTTGAGCTTTTTTAAACCGATGGGAATGTTTGTTTTTTTCTTTGGACCTTCATCACGTCACGTATTTGCTTTGAGAATGGTAAATGAAGCGGAAGCAACACACATGCCCTCCTTATTTCAAACAAAGAAACTACATTCAGTGATGCATTATTTTGTGGAGTTCACAAGAAAGGAATAGATAAAGGGGAATAAATCATGTGAAGAAGAAGCAGCTTGACTCTTTACCAGTGACATAACAAAGAGATATTTGGCTGATGTAAGGCTGCTGTCAGTCTGCATATTTTGAAACTTCTTTGTGGTGGGAGCTGGGTGGAATGAGTGAGTGTTCCTATCCCTTTGATATGTGACCACACATTTAGCATCTATATATTAACAACAAATATTTACAATGTCATAATTAGCAAAGAAGCGAAAGTAAATGAGCTGCAAACAGTGAGTCAATTTATGTGGATCATTTATTGGCCTTTTCTTTGCACCTAAAAGATAAACTGATAGTTACAAACACCATTCGGATGTTTTAGACCACAGTCAGTGGTGTGTGCTCCCAACAAACCCACTAAAGCAAAACCATTACTGACACAAACACACTAAAAACAACCTGAATTATTTAATCAGAGATGATACAACATGGAAAAGCAATCTTCAAGGTTCCATTTTAATAGTGCAGTGTTAATGCAAACAAACCACAAACATAATGGAGTCATTGGGATTAAATAAGGCAGTAGCAACATGTGATGTCATCAACCCAATTCAAGATAATGGCCCACAGGCTGTGTCCGAATAGTCCCTCCTATCTCCTTTCCTATCCACTGTTCCTTGACCCTGGAAGTGTTTAAGTGGCGGCCATGATAAGGAGCGTTGAAACTTTCTTTAAGCTGAGGAGGCTCAATGCTTCAATATAACCTCCTTTAGCCTAGGAAACCAAAGGAGATGAGATAATGCTGACCCACAATTCCTTGTGGCGACATTTAAAGGGGCACGCTCACCCGAGCGCTTACAAAAACTCACAAAGACCGACAAATGGTAAGTTACTTGAACAAGTTTAGATAATCTAAAACCCAAATTTTATTATATGTAAGCCATATTATCAGATTATAACAGACATAAAAAAGGATCAGATACATTTTTAGCCACGTTATGTTTTATTCAACATATTTTATATTTCTGAGTGGAAGGTGAGTGTGAGCAACCATTCTCAATGTGATTCTCATTTGATTTACATTCAAACCTTGTAATTTTTGAGAATATATCAGAGGAAAGTGTTATAAATGTGCTTTTAATAGTTGATTTTTTGGAAATGTGTAGTTTTTTCACCACGGCAGACATCAATAACCGTCGTGGTCTGATTGTCAAAACAAACATGATCGCCTTTTCTTAACTCCTCTCCTAACACCTTTCCTTTACCCTGTGGATGACAAAAAATTGGATAGGAAAGGAGATAGGAGAGACTATTCGGACGCAGCCACAAACTTCTAAACTATACATAATGCTGATCATTAAAAGACATTAAGTCCATTATAATAAGTACAGCTTTTAGGCCAAACATGTAAAAACAGTGGAGGGTTCATTTAACTATATCATTTTAGTTAAAATATTGATCATATGGGTCACATACCAAAGTAGAAATGATAAATCCTCGAAATAAATTGCACAGCCCATAGATTGTGAAACCTGATGTACAGGGTATGGATGAATATTTATTTTAGCAAAAACATCATCATGTTTAGATGAAAAGTGGAAAACAAGAGCAAAGGAGAAGGGAAAAAAGCAGGTCTTAAACTATTCTCCCTTAGAGGGAGCACAGTGTAGGACTAGGAAAAAACTCCTCAGCACATACAGGCACCAAAAAACACAATCAACAAAATTCAAGGACATAGCACGTAGTCAGGGGGTGGGGGGGGGGGATGGTTGAGGGTTGGGGGCGGAAGAAAGGTTTGCAGCCAGCCACTGTGGGGTGCACGTGCAGCCTCTTACAGGCACTTGCTCGCCCCTCCTGCTGCCACTACGTGGGAGGGAGGGGGACGGAGGGCCAAAGAAGGCGTTTGAAACATGATCCCGTGTGCTTCATTCTGTACAGTGCAGCCCGTCGCCAGATGACGTGAAACGACCTTGGGTAGATCTGATTCAGAAACAAAGTTCCCAGGTGGTGGCAGTGATGGGAAGAGGAGGACGAGGGGACGAGGCATCATTCAACACGAACATCCATGAGAATAGAGAAATCAACCGGCCTTGATTGGCTGGTTGTGGGGCAGCCAATGTATTTGTTTTTGGCCTGGCTAAGCACAGCCTTGGAGTCCAAGTCTCAAGTAGTATATCCAAAACGATGGCCCTGAGCTGTTAACTTCTCCAAGCTAGATTTCATCTTGCATAGACATTCCAAAGTAGCATCCCGCTTACTTTTGAGTCTGCATGAGTCTGCATGAGTCTGAGTGTTAAGAGCCCTGCACAATCCATCAGAAATGACAGGCAGCCTTTCCAAAACAGCTGCCAACGTAATCCGGACTTCGCGATAAATCAGAAAACTGCCAGCTCCAATCAGCAGCATACCTTATAATAATTCCAATTACAGTATGTAGACGTCTTCAACGTCCTCAATGGAAAGGACAGTCAGACACACGATCTTCCACTTGTCCCAGGAGTCCCATGTGTAACTACATGCAAACAGGACAGGCGGGCTCACCTCTGCCCATTCTTTTTCTCAGAAAAGTTTGGTCAATTGCATTGAGAAACCAACTGATCAATTCCAAAATTTCGGCTTTTGGATAGAGATGTAGAGAGATGTTCCTGTTAGATTCTGACAAAAGATAGTACAAGACAAATCAGCAAGCAGGGCAGATAAGGGACAGTGGGAGCAAGAGAAAAAGCTTCCGCCTTCGTTGAGAGCAAGAAGAGTGAAATTCTGGCTCTCCTGATGTTGTTTTTAGAGAACAGTAGATTGGACATAAAGTTCAAGTGATGGTATTTGGAATGCAATGTCACTTCAGAGCACACGTTAGGATTTCATAGAGAGGTATACATGTGATTTCCTTCCTTTACACATACTGTATTCCATGAAAAATTTACTAAATGTGTCTCCACCTCACATATTGCCCACACTCTGAACTGTTGAAGTTTGCCATCAATGCCTTTGGGGCAAAAGTCTTCAAAAATGTATTTGAAGTGAGACATTTCAGCTGAAGCTGGGTGACAGTAGCCTCAGTCTCTTTCTAAGCACACACGCTTGTGTTGTTGCTTATCGTTGCACCGAACTGTGAGAGCGGCAGTTAAAACAGGGTCACAGTGAGGCTAAAGCTAACTGCTGTGTAAGCTACTCTGTTGGCTTCTTTAGATGAGATGTGTGTGTGTATGTGTGTTTGGGTGGTTCACAATATAATGATACATAAAAAAAGTTTCACACATTTCACACATCGTATTTTGCCTTGTTCCTACTGATATTTTCAACAACAACCACCAAAAATCAGGCCAATATAACATCCGTAAAAGGTGGCACACTTTTTTCACAGTTTTTATTGCACAACCAAAGAATTTGTAACTTTCACAGATGTCAGAAACTTTAACATTATAAAGGTAAATATGGTCATTAATAGTTTCTCCAAGTATTTACAGTGAACTAGGACAGTGCCCGTCGGAAGTATGTATGTATGTATGCTTAAGTAGAGTTTTCAATTATGGCCAAATGAGTATGTGTTTGAAGGTTGGATGTACAAAGATGTGTACATACTCTGTACTCTGTAGTGTTTTAAAAGGGTATATTTGATGGTCCAAAGTAAAATAACGTGTGCGATTTCCCTTGTTTAATTATATGGGACATGCGCATGATAAATGTGTTCATTTTTTTTACTCATCTTTATATTTTTTTGTTTGGTGTATTTTTCTGTAATGTATGTTTTTTGGAGTCATTATGTGTTTTTGTATCTGCCAGTTGTCTTTTTGTACATTTTTTGTATAATTGTTGTTTTTGTTGCCATTGTAGTGTGATACTGGAGTCATTTTGTGTATCTTTTTTGGTGCAGTTTTGTGCATTTCTGCTGTCATTTTGTGCAGTTTTTGTATAAATATTTCGTTTTGAGTATTTTGATGTCATTTTCATATTTTTGCTGTTGTTTGGTGTATGTTTCTGTATTGTATGTTTTTTGGAGTCGTTTTGTGTGTTTTTGGAGCCTTTTTTGTATATTTTTGTGCTTTTCTATTGTCTTTTGTGTACTTTCTGTGTAAATGTTGTTTAGTTTTTAGTTTTATTTTACTCATTTAGTATATTTTTATTTTAAATACCTTATGTGTGTTGAAGGCGTGTGAGATGCGTGTGTGTGTGTGCGTTGAAATGTGTCAGCAATTACACGGACAGTTATATGGTTTAAACACTGGGAAACTTGTCGGCAAAAGACTCATCAGCTCCTGACAGTTTCCAATAATCTATTCAGAGAGCTTTTAAATAACCATGAAATATTAACTTAAATAACTTTTATCAGTACAAAAACGTTTTTAATATTGACAATCTTTTTTAAACCCAAACAAACTACGACACAGTGACGTCATGAACCGGTGTAGGGCGCTCGATACCGCGCTCAATACCGAGAGGGAGCTGTAATCTTAAAATTCAAATGAACCTTTTGAGCCTTTTGTAAAACAAAATTACTCCAAAATAACGGATTCACACACTTGTGGTATTTGGAAGCCGTTGACAAAGTTTCAGGTTGAACAGACATCGCGTCGGGGAGATATTCGCTACACAAACACACCAAGGCATACAGACCTTTTTTACTTTTATAGGTAGATGAGTAAGAACATTACACCATTTCAAACACTATTTCTGAAAATCGAAAAAAAAATGTCAACATTGTGAAAAAGTGTGTCTCCCCTAAATGTGCAGCGATTAACTCCATTTTTTTTGGTGAAAAGCGATCTGGTAACATTTGGTGAAAAATATTTTTGTGAACCAGTGTATTTTTAAGAGTCATAATCATGTTTACAGTATTTTTTATTTTTTGTCTTGTGGTACATTTTGATTACATCGTAATCCTAAATTCAGTTTGTAATTTGTGTAGTGGTTACAATACACAAATGCATATTACAAAAAAATTATATTTCAATAAAGCTTAGGATTAATGGGCAGGTCTGTATCTGTTATTACTGTAGTTCACTGGTGCCCTGTGGGGCTGTACCATACCTTTTACCTGATATGAGTAATGTAAGCACCTGCAGACCTCTCCATTACCCTGTACACTACTGTATAGGGAAAAAACAGGCCCAGAAGACAAGAATTAATAAATCTGAATGAAAAATCTGAAAAGCCTGTCACCTCTGATTTTGTTATTTGTTTCCCAGAAAAGCCAAAAGTAAAAAAAAACGGTGACAGCAAACACATATTTCACCGTAAAATACATTTTTACAAAGAAATAGAAAAGGCTGCTCATTAAAGCAACAAAACCCATATATCAAAGATGACCTGACAAGGGTACCCAGATTCCTTGGGCGAACTGTTTTGCTCTTAAAGGGTCCACAGCATTTTATTATAGCCTATTAAATTCAAACGTTATAACACTAAAAGGTTATTAGTTGATCTTTAATATGCATCTGTATGAAGTTAATGTTTGTGCGGAATTTCAGGGTTTCTTTTTAAATGCAGCAAACATGCAGCATTTACCATGTTTTCAAAATGTTTTTCCTTTTCTTGGTGTAAAAACAGCATGATTCATTTGAAAGTATGATTTCTGTGCACAGGTGAAGGTTGGGGATTTTGTGAAAAGACGTATCACTGTAAAATATGCATTGTTACCCCAACCTGATTCTCTAGGAAAGGTAAGAATGTTCAGGAAAAGGCATTGTATTGTGTCTGTCACTTAATATGTGTGTGTGTTTGTGTGTGTGAGAGACAGGATAAAAAAAGAAATATATGGAGACAGAGGAACAAGCACAAGGCGGGAAGAAGCTCCATTGAATGGTGACGAGTAATGATTTCCAGCCCTGTGGTATGGGGAGTGCAATTTGTCGTATTAGTTGGAAAAACGCTGAGGCGGGTAACAAGAAGTCATTGCTGTTTTCATTGTGGCGACAGATTGCCCAATCCCCTCTGCTGGACGGCCCCTGTGTGTTGTACAAGCGCTGTGATAAATAATTGAAATGTTGACTCAGCCCACTGGTCTGGGTCAGAAGAAGCTGTATTTTTGTTGCTCGTGTGTGTTTTGGTGGATGTGTGTGTCTGCCACGGAAGTCTGTCCTAAAAGCCTTAAGAAGGCTGTTATTGTGAGAGACTTCATTGTGCATGCAGTGGAGACTGTTGGGCTTAGGTTTACATCGATAAAAGGATGTTGTTAACCCAAGAGGGGGATGCTGGGTAGTATGCTTACTAAGAGTGGAGTAAAGGGAATGTTAGTGCAACTATGTTTTGAAGCTGATTATAGTATAACATGTGAAAAACGATAACTAGCCTATTCAGTGCTACTATTTTTCATTGTTTTCATTCATTTATTTAGCACTAGGGATATAACGATTCACTCAACTCCCGATACAATTCGATTCACGATACTGGGTTCACGATACGATTCTCTCGCAATTTATTTTACAAAATGGGACTGTACACAAATGACTGAAAAATATACCTTTATTTTTTTTGGGAAAATACTGTACTATTTTCCTTTTATTTTTCATTGTCAAAAAAATCCCTTGAATAACTATTCAAAACAATGCAATTTAACTAAAAATAAATCTTGAATGAAATAAATAAAGGAATAATACAAATGAAGAAGAAGCTTATTATTTAAATTCTGGTTCCATAGTAAACAATACAAAACTGCATAATTATTATTTTTCTTTTTAAAAGTGCAACTGAAAATGTATTTTGTGCCTTAACAATTGGACTTTAAAAAAAAAAAGAACCAGTCATTTCACCGTATTTAGGTCAGATATTTGTTTGGACCAGCAGAGGGCGTTGGTAACCCAGTGGTCGGTTGGCATGCAGATATCTTGCAGTGAAGAAGACATGCTATGCTAGCAGACAGAGCTAATAGAAAAACGGGACTTTTACAGATATTCACGTAATATTACAGATATTCTTTCGGTGCTAAAGGGGTAAGGAATCATTTATGAATATGTTTAAGAGTAGAAGGCGGCCAGAAACGAAAGTATAAGCAGATTTTGCCCGCTGCCTACACTGCTGGTTAAAAACTGCTGCGACTCAATTTTCACAGCATCGATGTGAACCTTGATACCTATGAATCGATTTTTAACTGCCTTACGATTAATCGTTACATCCCTATTTAGCACACATGAAAGGAAAAACAACATTAAAAATGCAAGGAGGCAACAAAGCCTAAATGGTTTGTATGAGAGCTCCACCCTTTTCAATAAACACAAACAATTTAGAATAACGGCAGACAAATAAACACAATTAAACGTTGATATATGAGGGAAAATTATATATAAACAAAGACAAATGGAAACATTTAACACAATATCAATTGAAAATTTAAAAAAAAAAAAACTAAAAAAAAAAACTTTAAACATATAGGGATCTCCCAGTCACGTGACCCCTAACCGCGGGATACGTCCCCCTCCGTGCCCCCGACTCGAAGGGGGCGAGGCCTCCTGCCGAGAAGGGATCGCAGGTGCCGTCACTGCACTGCTTCTTGTGGCAGATTTTACTTTCATTTGTGGCAACCTCGGCCTTCGGTCTGGGTGCAACAATTGAAATGAAACAACTGGCCGAACTTCCCGTGGAACATGTCCGTTTCACCGGAACGTAACAACACAGCCACAACCATCCAGCGGCAGGGCAGCTAATCGCATAGGGAGGCGTTCCCTCTACGGAACAGTGGGCCAACCTCCAAGTCATGTTGACGGCATGCCCCCGGTGTAGGTCCGGACGCTGAACCATATATCAGGCTTACACGGAAAAGGAGGGGGAAGCATTTTCAAAAACGAACACGTTCCCAACTAATTTTAAACTTTCTGTTATCAGCTCCACAGCACCACCCTACTGCTAATGTAAAACAATGGTAATTTGTGGTGATGGGAAGGAAGTGCAACAAAAAAAAGCATTCAGACTGCTGTAAATAGGGGATTTTTTTTTTGTTTTTTTAAATAACAATTTCAAATATGGACCAACTTTGGACGGCCCTGGTCTGAGCCCTTCTCTGTTCGGTTGTTCTTTAGTTGTTACAAAATAAAGGCAAAGGCAGGAACAGCACAAGATGGATTCTGGTGTTTGTGAACACCAGGATAATCCATCTTGCAGACAAGGTTAATTTAAAACAGTGATGTACCAAAATTTCGGGCCACCTGAAATTTTTGGCAGAAAACGCCCTTTTGTGAAATTTTCGGTTGAAAAATTCGGTGCGCCCCTAGTTTAAACCAATGCACATGACCTAGTGTTTTAAAGGTGCTGGTGATTGAGGGGGAAAATGACTTGTTTGGATATTTAACATTTACTTTTTGCAGCAACTCTATGAAGTTTAAAAATGCAGAACTGGATTTCCAGAGAGCAATTTTAAACATCTGTCCATGTCATCATGCTACACGTGAAAAAAATTGGAAGAAAATTAAATTTGGAATAATTTTGTTTCATTTGCTCAATTTTCTGTGGCATACAGAAAGGGGCAAGTACAAGAAAGCATTGAATCTTGTCCGTTGAAACTTTTTATTCCAACTTTTACCTTACCTTATGTTGTTTTTTTTTTATGATGATTGTGTATGTTTGGCTAAAATCATTTAAATATAGTTGAATGTTGTTGGGAGGGGCATGTGCAATGACAATACAATTATTCTATTCTATTCTAATCTATTGAATCAAAAAATTACTTATAAACTGAAATGTTTTTATAAGATCCATTGCTCAAACTAGAAAACTAGCTTTCTCACCACTTCAGCCAAGTTGAGTTGACTGAGTGATCACAACAGAACCTTTTTTTCCACTACTTTAATCTTTCTGGTCAAGAGGGTTCCACTGAACAATACATCCTCCTCAGCACAATCACACACTCTAGCACAGGCTGCTGTAATAGAAGACTCTGACTTGTAGTTTTCTTATAGCTTGATTATTTCTTCCATTCCCCTTTTCTCTGGCATGTCTTACAATTTGCTGTACCTCGCAATCTCCCTTTCACCTCCCATCATGTACTCTGCCTCCAGGCTGACTGACAGATTGACACTAAAACAGTAACCCCCTCTCCGATCTCTCTCACCTTGTCTTCTTGTCATCATAAGTCCCAGACTGATAACACTTTCCCGCTCCTGCTCAGAGAAACCTTGCTTTTCTCTGTGTCACATGTTGAGCCGCTTCAAGCAAATGAGTTATACTTTGTGGCCCTGGAGGAAGGTGGTTGATGTGCAAAAAAAGGAGGGATGATTCAACCTGAAAGCGAGGTCACAGAATGAGGAATAACTTCCACTTACCGAGTTGCTATTATTTCCAACAACAAAAGCTATTTAAATGCATCGGAACCAAAATGGGCTTTAAGAGAAGGATCAATGGCAGATGCACACTCAAGGAGGTTGCTCATGGTCAGTGGGTATAAAAGCGCACAGTTTCAGTGGTAATTTACATCCAATGCCAACCTTCAAAGTCAAAGAGCAAATAAGTGACGCTCTGTGTAGTGAGTCATAATGTTATAGGTTTTAGTGCATTTGACATTCATGAGGATTATATTTCTATCCTGTAATGGATTTTTTATCAGGTTACCCAACCTTTGTCTGAAGCACTTGATAACATGTGTGTGATGTGTGCTTTAAGCAAAGCTCTGCACCACATCAGAATATGTGTAAAGTACCCCATTATTGGCTTTATGTGCTACTTGCTGTCAGCCACCAAGGAGTATTTAATTATGCTGCCTGCTGTTTAAGTATTAAAGGCTCCTCTTGCTAGTCATTTAATATCATCATGCAAAAATAGGTCTTTGGGCTTCAAAACACCTGATGTGACGATCTGTTATTATGGCATCTAGATCTGTAATGGCATGGTGATAAAAACAAACAAACACTCCTAGTTTGTGTTTTTTAAAATGTCTTTGCACAAAAGTATTACAGTTGATCTAATCCGATAAGTCAAAGGAAATTGCACACATATTTGCAGTAATTTTAGGCTTGAATGAAACATATAATAGGGTAGTATAGATGTTAGATGCTCCCAAAATCCATACACTAAGGAATCATAGGAACATCGCTCGATCTTGACATGTTACGGTAAATGCCATCGTCCTCTGAATTGACCAAAGCAACGTTCCTTTCTACCATTATTACTCAACTCTCAATATTTTCTGCATCTAAACTGGTTTGGTTTAAAATTGTCTCCCTTGTTACATGTGAGCTGAGCCTGTATTTGTGCTTCGACTGTGTATTTAAAGCCATATTCTATGGAAATGATCTACTGCAGACATGGGCAACTGGCGGCCCACGGGACACACGCACACACACTTCTAAAAACACAGAAAATTACAGAACAATACACAAAAGAACAACAAAAACACACAAGATGACTACAAAAATACACAAAAAAAGCAGAAACAAACAAAAAATTAAATTAAATAAAATACATAGAACAACAACAAAGATAGTATATAAAATAACTCATAATCTTCATAATACACAGAATAACAGAAAATGTAACAAAAGGTCAATATAAACAGATAAAGAGAAGTCAAAAATATAAAGCAAATAATCCAAAAACACACAAAAAGAAAATAGAAAATAAAAGCTGGCCAAGCAAAACAAAAAGTACACAAAACAACAAAAAATACACAGAGGGATTGAAAAACACAAAATATACTCAAAAACACTCAAAACTACAACAAAACTCTTTGTTCTTTTCCGTATCGATGCTCAGATTGGTCATTATTCTAAAAATGGCTCCCTAGTGCTTCACTTTTACCAAATACAAATGGATATAGAATTTTTCTAAATCACAATGCATTGTTATACCCACAAAAACAAATATTTGAAAGTTGATGTCAAGGATAAGGGTTTTGGCAAACATCCCTGGAAATGTCGACAGTTTGGTTCATCAGTAAAGCAGAAATGGTCCAGGACTGTGGTGATTAAATTGTTATAACAAAGCAAATAAAGATGTCTAGGTCTGCTCATTAAGTGAATCCACAGCTCATTGAACCCTGAAATTCAAGTCAAAAGAAAACAAGCTGATTGACGACCACAGCATGACATGGTGAATGGAATTAGACATACAAATTATCAGAACGAAAGCACAAGGAGATCATCAGGTGAGTCAGAGAATCAGCTTTATTTTAAATATACATGATTTTAAAAAAAAAATAAGAGTTAGGTTGCCCTTAGGCAGAGTATCGCGCAGTTTTTATATCAACATACGCATTCATGTATTTGTTGGTGCGCTAGCAAATGTGTTTTGGTGTCCGTAGGCAAGCGGAACATTTGTTTGTCGGTGCTATCTTTCGCTTAAGTTCTGTCTTATGGGGATAAGGGAATGGCCAGTGGCTAGATAGATATAAGAATGTTGTGTTTATTTCAAAATATCCATGGGCTGTAGCCTCAACAACACAACTAAGAACACAGGGGAAGGGAGATAGCTTCACCCCAGGGAGTTAGGAGTCGTCATTAGCATTGTAGAAGGAAGTGATTGGAAGTCAAATAAAAGTGTGGAAAGAGGGGAACTTTGCTAAACTTTTTAAAAATATAGTGCCAAATACAACACAGTTATCATTTGGCTTATGTCAACTTCAATGAGTTGTATTTCAAATGGAAAAACCTAATGATCCTAATGATGGAGATGAAAAACATTCTTTAATCAGGAAAAAAAAAAAACACTCAACCAGAGCCAGACTCAGCAGTAAAGACCATCTGTCTCAACAGGTTATTGGAAAGAACGGATGACCTATACGGACTGCTGATGTTTGGAGCCGATACTACATTTGCTCCCTTAATTTACATCAGAAAAATTACACAATGATGATAACAAATGATATGGGTCTCAATTAAAAAAAAAAAAAAAAAAAGAAACATTTATTGAAATTAACAAAGGTGAGGTAGAACAACAACAAGTAAAAGATATTTAACAGATATTAAAAACAGGTGATGTAGAACAAGAACAAGTAAAAAATATTTCTGCTCTCTGTAAATAACGCGGATTGGCAAACGCAGTAGCCAGCATCGGCCAATGCCGATACACGTAAAAAACGCAATGTATTGCTCTATCATGAACCCTTTCATGAAACGTTTTCGGTACCAATAAAACGTTCTTGTGTGAATGCTTACATTCCATCTATTCACAGATTCCAGAAGAAATGCAAAGCTTCCATACCATGCTGAGTGTTTTACATCAGAATCACTAAACCAAACACAGACCCTTAGGTTTATTGTTGATTTTGTAACATATTCTATGACTTACAGTATGTATGACATGCCCAGCGCTGGGCCTTATTTATCACATGGAATGTAAAACCTAAGTATTTGAAACTTAAAATATTCCTGCTGCCTGTTGGTCTCTCACAGATTAAAGAGTGTAGAGTTGCTTATTACAGAGATCAAAACACTTTGAAGTCAAAAAGCACAAAACAAAGTCATCTGTAAGATTTCCCCTTCAGGAGTTTAAGTTAGTTTGCAGGCCAAGCCGCTAAAAAAAACAACATAAGTGTGTCGGTTCTGTGGATTTTGTAAGATTTGTATTGTCAATGTTTTGCTGCACGCAGAGAATATAAATCATGACTCACGAAACCCGCCAACACATCCTGTACAGTCATAACCTGAGCCTGTCCTCATCAGGATTAAGAGGTTTTTGAAAGCATCATGTTTTGTCATGGTTTTCTCCTTTGAAAATAATTCCCATGTTACAGACCTACAAACACTTGTTTTTTTAGCATTGTTGGGACATCATGAGGCTCTTTTGTTCCTGAAAGCTCCTAGAAATTGCAACCTTAAGGTTTATAATGTACCTATTTATTTTGCTTTGAACTTAACTCCCACATAAACACAATAAATTGCCTTGCTAATAGGGGTGGGACAATAGAGTAGACTAGCAATATACCATACACAAGACTGACCATATTTAAAGGAAAACAAAAGGACAAAAAATCATTTCTGTTGTTTTTTCCTCATTTATGCCAGCCATTTTAAAGCATTTTGACTGATTTTTAAAGACCCACAGAATATTTTGTACTATGACAATCTGAAGTCTGAAAAATTAAAGTCTCTACTTTCATAAGAAAAAAATATTTTGTTTCTAGCTTGTTGTAATCGTAATCAGCAGTTGAATAGAGGCAAGTTTCACACAAATTGCCAGTTTGTGACAAAAAACTGAGGAAAACAGCTTTTTCTGAAAAAACCTATAAGTGACTTTGATGCATTTTTTTTTTTTTGCTTTAGGGACACCTCAACATTGGTTTCCTTCTATAAAACTACAAAAACAACACTGAGACCAGGCTTTTGATGGCAACATTAATAGTACTTTGCTATCTACGTATGTCAGAGTTGAATGGATTTCTTACTGTATTTTGGCATTCCTCCAAGTCTCTACCCCCATGCAACTTGCTCCTCAATCAAGTGTCAGCGCTTGTCCTGTTTTTTGATCGTTTTCTCTCACCATCGCCACACTCTCAATAGTCCACTCAACCACATGCTCTGGTTGAGTGTGCGCTGCTGTGAGCAGGTGGGAGCTTCAGCATCAACTTTCGTAGCGCCATTTTTTGTCGTGTAAACTCCTTTCCTCTCCCTCTGAGCTCTGCCCATCACAGGTGATCTCTCATCCAAAGGTGCGCTGTTGCCACCTACATGGCACCTATTATCTGGCTCACATTTGAATGTTTTGCTTACTGTATTTTGTATCCCCTCCCCCCGTCAATCACACAGATATAACTTTTTCTTCCTCCCAAAATGCAGAGATGACCCGTTTGGCCTAGTTAGTTGATCGTTTTGTCTCACCATCGCAACATTATCAATAATTCACTCAGGTCCACACATTTTTCGTGCTAGTATGTGGTGCTGTGAGCTGCTGGATACTTTACCATATCACTCTGTAGCGCCATAATCTCACACGTCCCTGCTTCTTCCTCCTTAGCTAATGGTAGCATCAGTGGCTAATCTCTTATCTAAAGGTGCTCTGCTGCCACCTTCAGGGTACAGTTGATCACTACATTAACAGAGAAGCCTGATATTCACTGTAGAACTCCGTCACTATGTATCCTCGCAACTTCCGTGAAAAAACGTAATTGACGTAAAATTACGTCTTTGGCACTGAGCGTTTGGATTTGAAATGACAAAATATTACGTCAATGGCACTGAATGAATCAGTGTACATACATCAGAAAAGTCATGAAAGCTTAATCAAAACATCCAATACTAAATGGAAAGCTGTAAAAACCTAGAGTTGTTACTAACATTTATCATAATGAAAAACTGAAGCATTTTTGATGAGACACTGATCCATGTGTGTGTGCTGAGTGAGTTACTGTACAGTTTATTTTTACACCTGTCAGCGTTTTCTTACACAATACGCCCAGAGAAAAAAATGAAGATTTAGTATTTTCATTAGAGAAATTGATTCTAGATATTTCGTACTAAACATAGAATTCGTTGAGGTGCACCCAGGGAGATCCACACAATAAGCCTTTGCTAAACACTGATGAGATATTTCTCACTAAATCCATGCACTGTTTTGACACAAATCTGAGGAGCCGGCACACTATTATTATTTTAATATATACCCCTGTGAATAATTACATTTAAAAATAAATATGGCACATTCTCCTCCCCCACCGTGGATGTGAGGGGGTGCCAGGGGAAAAGATTCTGTTGAGCATACTGACCATATTTATCATGGTTACTGTTAGGAATGCAAAGAAATAAAATTACATTAAAGTATCCCTTATGTCAGTTAAAAAAAAAAAAAAAGAAACGAAGAGCAAAATAAATCTCCATACAGTATTGTGGTTTATTAAAAATTGGACATGAACATGAAACAGAAAATGCTGTTTTGAGTTTAATAACATTATTTCTGATGTAAAAATGTGTTTCTTTTAAAATAATTGCATGATACTTTGTGTTATCAGTTGGAAACTCTGCCAAACAAGCATGCTAAAGGCAGCTCGCAGCGTTTTCTATTTGATGAACCAGTGATGTTCTTTAGGAAAACCTCAGCTTTAGTTTAAGTTCACATCACAAGGGTCACAATAATGTAATATAGGCTGTTGCTATTGGTCCAGACCCGGACCTCAGACAATCCTGACTATAGTTCCAGCACTTCCAGTACGTTCGCATGCACAGTAAGCCGAATGCTGGTGATTCTGTCACTGCTGGACCAGTGTCTTTCTAGCTATAGTTTTGTCAGTTTTATTTTAGCCCTAACTCAGGAAATACCCTAAATTGTTTCTTTTTTCGTGTATGTAATTTTAAAAGTGAAATTTGCAGTGCTAAATATGTTAAAATGAAAGAAACGGCAGTGACGGAACTGTGCACGCACACAGGAAGTGCTGGAACAATAGTTTTATATATGACAGTTACACAGGCTGTGGGTTTATTTGCAGTCCAACAACATAAAGGTCAGAATCAATAATAAAGTTGAATGATTGATTTTGGTGGATTACGATCTTACTGTCCCATTCATTTTCACCAGACTAAGGAAATTCATTAGCTTTATGAGGATTACTCGTTCTGTACTGCATTGTGTGTCTCTCTAATTGTAGCATTTTGACATTCAAGCAGTTAATTGACAATTTTGGCTATTAGGTTGGTTGGTTGGTTGGTTGATGCCAAAATTGTCAGCCATTGTTATGATTACAGTTTTTTTCTCACACTGCTGACACGTTCTGCTTGTTTCCTCTTTTTTCTTTTGCTGGACTGAAGACAACTACAATTTAATATTATCTCTGTGCAACATCTGAGAAACAGTTTTGTATGTCACGACGACTTGTATTTCTTTGATATTCTATTTCCAAACTTCAGCAGCTGCATTTGTAATAGTGAAAGGTGTGGTTGTGATGATAAAAGTTTGGAAAATGTAACTTAATAAAGGAAAGAGCCTGTCGCATCAATATATAGTTTTTAATATCTGCACGACTGTATTTAGTTTGTGCTGTTTCTTCCTTTCCAGGGGTTTTTTCAAGCATTCTGGTTTACACATTCCATAAACTCTGGTCCTTATTTTGGCAGCACAGTGTGCATGTATCACTCTGAGGCCAACTTTTTCAATTATTTAAAGCTGCAGTATGTAGAATTGTGAGACGTGTATGGAATCAACCAGGCTCCCCCTTCCCTCTCTGTTTTGGACTAGTGACAAATGTAGGGACTTTATCTGGTGGTATTGGAGAGTTTTCTGATGTTTTAGAGACATGAAAGCACACACCGTATCACAGTGTTTTTCAACCTTTTTTGAGCCAAGGTACATCTTTTCATTGAAAAAATCCCAAGGCACACCACCAACCGAAAATGTTAAAAAATTAAACTTTGTAGCCTGTATTAACAATATGCAGTCATTCTTATCAAAGTTTCTTGAATACAAATATAAAACAAAACAAAAAATATGATTAGAACTACGATTTAACTTAATTCTGTTAAATATTGTTTTGTTTTCCATGATGTATTTTTTTATAGTATTTTATACTATTTATAATATTTTATAATTTGACATTATATTTATATAATATATAAATATATTAGTAGTAAATACATTTATACTAAATAATAATAATTACATTTTGTTCTGTGTTGTTAAACGTCTTTGTGCCGGCAAATGTGGCACAAATCCGATTTTTTGGGAGTCAAAGTGACCAAATCTGATCAGTGTGAACACTCAAATCCGATCCATATCTGATCTTTTCCAATCATATTTAGACCACTTTCATATGTGGTCCTGAATCAGATACAGATCAGGTATTTTTCAATGCCGCCTCAGTGTGAACGGACAAGGAGGATTTAATGTGCGTTTGATACGTTGACGTCACTTCATAGTAACAGCTGTTCTCTTCAGCTGTCCTCTGATCACCATGGAGTAGAGAGGAACAGGGACAGGCTTGAAACTTTCACTTTTTAATCAATTCTGCACAAGAACATTGATCATCCTTATATGTCATACGTGGATTACGTAACTAGATCCACTGTCTGTGGCGCGCACTACGCCTGTGTTTGACGTCCGCTGGTTACCCCGTGCGCTGATCTGATGTTGACATGTGTCTGTTATTGAAAGCACGCTTACCACTAAAACAAGCGTATGAGGGAAAAAAAATAGGTTTTAATTGCTGTTTCGGGTCAGACACAGATATAAATATCTAATGTCTGTTGGACCTATCAGTTTCAGTTTTGCTCTGTCAGGTTTGGGTCAAAGCATTAAGGTTCATATCAATTCAATTCAACTTTATTATTATATCATTGTATTTGTATTATTTATCATAAATGGTCTGTGTTTTAAACGGCATCATAAAAAGCCAAAACAAAAATGTGTCTCTCATTTTCTTTTTCCTCATCCTCCTCTGCACCTGCTCATTCATTCTCTGGTTCCGCTTCACAAAAACTTTAAAACAAATGCAAAAATGTGCATGCGTGTCAGTTTGGAGCTACAAACCGTTCACATTTGGTCACATTTGATACAGGTCACATTTTAAATGGTAATGTGAACGGAAAAACAAAAAATCGGATCTGAGCAAAAAATCAGATATGAGCATGAAGGCTTGCAGTGTGAACGTAGCCGGTTTTCAAAAATGTTTTTTAGACTAATTAGGTGAAATTTTATCATTTCCCACAGCCCACCTGACGACCTCTCATGGCATGCAAGTGTGCCGTGGCACAGTGGTTGAAAAACACTGCTGTATCACACTCTAGTGAGGTCAAAGCAGACTCACTGCACTCCGTATCGCGACTGCAAATAAATTGTGCATGTTCTATCTACCTTGAATATGCTTCTCTTGTGTTTACACATGATTTATCCCATTTGTTATCACTCTTCCTCGTACACCAGTATGTGGGGCAGACAGTCCGTTCTGCCTGAATATATTTGGCCTGTCAGACTGTTGTTTCACCACATCGGTCGTCCTTTTTTGGCATGCTTTACGTGTAACTGTTGTGCCTAACTTTTGTTGCCTAAACGCCTGTCATTGCACTTTTACTATTTGATAGGATGTGAACGTGCATCGAGCTGAGTCAAACATCCAATAGTAATGCTCAAAACAGCTCATGGAGCGCTCTGTTCATAAAAAAGATCTCTGATCGAAAGAAAAGGTTGCATCATGCGTTTTGTTTTCTAGAGCTTAAATATAGAACCAAGAGAAGTCCAGAGTCCACTCAGAACACTTTAGATGGCAATATGCTCAAAGGGCAGTATGGATTTTTGCTTTTAATTTACTTATTTTAAATACTTTTGTAAGAAATCTATGGCTTATGTTGTCTGTACTTATTAATGTACGCATTAAAATAAAAAAATGTAATAAAATAAAAATAGTAATAAAATTCGCACCCCTCCCCCACTTCCAGCTTCGTCAAAGCAGCTGCAGTCACAGCAAACAGCTGAGCGATAACTGTGTGTTGATCTAATAGGTAGATTAAAAGCTAAATCTGCCCGAGGCGGGTGCTGTTGGCTGAACTAAGGAAGTGAACATAGGAGGGGCCTCGTCCCCTCTAGCATAACGGTAGGAAAATGGCTGCTAGCAGGATATTTAAGCTGAGAAACACTGCATGTATATTTTTCAAGTGGGAATGACACCCATAATGATATAAAGCTTGAAAAAGTGTTTTTTACAACTTAAATAAGTTGCTAAGGTGGCAACTTTGTACAAATAGGGTGTGGTCTGGGTTTGAACCCTAGAAGTAACCTGTGTTATTACTTTTTGTAGGTTTTGTATTTTTGTAATGATGTAAAATGAGATAAGAGAAAAAAAAAAAAAAAAACATACAATTTAAGAATAAACACAGGCCATCTTTCCTGAAATATTTTAAGCTAAAGGTTGCACACAGGCTAACTTCTTCAATTCAAGAATCTAAATGTCTGCAGGCAAAGCTGTATTTGATGAGAATTTTCTCATTTATTCGGTTAAACTTGCGCTGTAAGCAGCATGGTGGCAGATTATTGATTGTAGCGGGCTGGGAACACTCAGCTAACTGTCCTGTAACACAGTTAGGCTTCTCGTAATGAGTGCTTAGTTGCATCTAATATATCTTGTGTCAGCTGCAGACGACTGTGTGAATGAACAGCTGTTAGTTCAGCAGGTGTAGCAAGTTAATGTTGCATTTCAATCCGTCAGTAGATTTACCGCTCAAATATAAATCATCAAACATCTCTATCCATCACCTGCTGATCGCGGGTTGACCTGCGGAGCCGCCAATCATTCGTTTTGTGAAATACTTCTCCATTTCTAAACATCTGTTCACACATCAACACATATAGGCTGGTAGTGCTTATGCTTGATATATTGTTTAAATGTTTATGTCTGTGTCACTCTTCGGCAGCTACATCTGAATATTAAGAAACCTAATCTACCGTTATTGAGTCAGATTTAGGCAGACATCGGGACAGTACTGTGGTTCTTATGATTTCTTCTGACGGGCTCCATCGGCATATGATTTGCCTCACAATGTTATTGCTCAATACATTTACTGTATACTCTCAGAAGCAGCAAAATCACAAATATGTTTTGGTGCACTTTGGGGAAACATCTTCAAATTCACAATCCCGTTCAGCGCTGACAGAATAACAAGCCCCACAGTGCTTGATCGCATCGGAACAACAAACTGAGGAAAATAAACATTTGCAGTGTAAGACAGGTGATGTACAGGAACAGACTTTGGATGAGTCATTCTCTGGTGAGACCACCACCACTGTTGGGTTACCTTCCCGTAGGTTTGTGCAGACAGAGGTGTGTGTAAATGTGACTTTTTGCCTACAGTGTTTTGTAAAGTAAAATGCTGTGGATAGTGCTAGTGCCTGGAAGCTTTCCCACCAGGCGTTTACAGACTCAGGTTCAGTTTGAGATGCAGTGAGACAAATTATGAAAAGTTGTGTTCCTGTTTTGTTGCCAGGAGCTGCCTTGTCATAGCATATAGAATGGGTAGATTTTCACCCTAATGCAGAAAACTGTGATTATGTTGTTTGGAATGCTTGACAGGCAGACAAATGTTGCAAAATGCAAATTCAGTAATGAAATCACAATCATTAGACAGCATGGAAATGAAGCTGTCCCCTCCTTTAGCTCTTCATTTAAATGCTTGCCTAATTGTCTGTGCATCATAATGCTGCCTGTTATGTGGGATGATATCAAATGTTCTGATGTTTGGGAAAAATAATAATTGAGAATTAATTCATTTGAAAAAATCAATTCTTTTCATAAAACAGTTTTCTGCTGCTTTGAGTCTAACATATTACTGTTAGTTTCATGCCCCAGATGTTAGTTCTATCTCAGGTGTGTAGTATAAGTAATAAATAAATAAACCTTTGAGACTTTAGGTTGGTTCTTCTTCTGCTGTGCAATTCTTTTTCACAATGTCAATGGTGAAGCGACACTGCACCCACCAGTTTATGTATGGTACTGCAGCAAAAATGAAGCATAAAGCGGCCGCCGGCCTGATTTTCTCATGAATTTACAACATTAAAGGAGAAAGTTTTTGTAGTCAACATTATCAATTACTAATTACAGGTGTGCATTGCCTGGCTTCTGGCGATACAATTTATATCCTGATACATAGGTCACGATACAATACGATATATCTCGATATTAAAGTATAAGGCGATTATTGCGATTTTTTTTATATATATATGACTTAAGAAACAACTAATCTGTAAATGAGACCATTATGTATGCAATATATTTTATTGGCATATTTTACACTGAAAACATTGGCTTTAACATGCCATGTGCCAACAATTTAAAATAAAATAATAACATGTGGCTTTTAAACCGACTTTGACTTTAATGCAACTTAACTGAGGTATATGCCTAGAACAACAAATAAGAAAGTTAGTACTTTCTTTTTAGATTTTATTGAAAAAACACAAGCTGGTCAACATGCCTAGCATGTATAGTAAAAAAAAATATTGATATGGATGCATTTTGAATCAATGTGAGAATTGCGCGATGTAATAATTGCGATATATTGCCGAATTTATTTTTTTTCAACACCCTTATTACTAATCATTATTGTATGTTACGCACATTGTGGTTGGTGCAAATCTCGAGACGGTCTATACATTTAATTCTATTTTTTCTTTTGCCCCCTGGCAAGAATCTCAAACAGCGTCCATGGTGGTAATGCTGGTAACATTGCAGAATAAATTTAAATATTTAAAAGCTGGTTTTGAGTTATCTGTATGCACTTTTCTTTAGATCAGTGCTTTGCTTAAGTGTGTGCAAAACTTCAGTGAGACTTTCTTTTCACATACCATTAGCAGAGATCCATGGATGCCAGAGATGTAGGGTAATAAGCTCTTCTTTCCCCGACTCTAAAAGGCTCTGCTTCCTCACACAGGCACACTGGTATTAACAATTCAGTTTGTGAATGGAGAGTAGACGCCCCAATGGATAGCTGACAGTGCCGTCCCCAACTACCAACTAAGTTCAATTGCCAGGAAATGGTCTCCAAACACTTGGAAATGGTGTCCGTGTCACTCACCTCAGAGGCACCTGGGAGATAATTGCTTGGCTGATTCTGCTTCTCTCTCTCTCTCTCTCTCTCTCTCTCTCTCTCTCTCTCTCTCTCTCCATCCATCCGCAGCTGCACTCCGATTGTAAAGCAATGCTTTTTGTAATTACTATGGAGGACTACGGTTCACTTAAAAAGATGTGCTGTCTCTATTTGCCATTACCCAAAGCCTCATTTTTTACTACACAGTTTTATTACTAGTTTGGGGTAAAACCATCTTTATATCTGACAAAAGTGGTCAACAAGTGAGAAAAATAGCTTTTTACCAATGCTATAAATCATACTCTCTAATGCTCGTCTCTGTTACAGTCATTTTAGTATTTGAGGTGTCAAAGCTGGATGAATACTTGGCTATTGTGCCTTAATGATTGTGAATAAAGTGCCTATGTTTGCTGCAATGCCTTTGAGCTCAGTACAAGTACTGCTGTTTTTCATTTGATTACCAACGTTTTAGACTAATTGGGGATGTCATGCTGCGCTGCAATTTATTTTTTTATCAAATTGTTGGAGCATAAAATACAGTTATCTTTAAACCTGAACAATAAAAATGGAGATGTATATGAGAAGAGACTCTGGAGTTGAGAACATAATGAACATGGACTAAAAGTGATTATAAAAATGGCTTTAGAATGTCAGAGAGAGAGAAGGAATTAAATAAAAAACAGACTAATTTGTTTTAATTTTACTAAACGTTTTTGTCAACTATGTTTTTTAAAGTGACAATATTTAGAATATGACAACAACACACACCAACAAAAGCCACAACACAAACCAACAAAAGCCACAACACACACCAACAAAAGCCACAACACACACCAACAAAAGCCACAACACACACCAACAAAAGCTACAACACACACCAACAAAAGTCACAACACACACCAACAGAAGCCACAACACACACCAACAAAAGCCACAACACACACCAACAAAAGCTACAACACACACCAACAAAAGCCACAACACACACCAACAAAAGCTACAACACACACCAACAAAAGTCACAACACACACCAACAGAAGCCACAACACACGCCAACAAAAGTCACAACACACACCAACAAAAGCCACAACACACACCAACAAAATCCACAACACACACCAACAAAAGCCACAACACACACCAACAAAAGCTACAACACACACCAACAAAAGTCACAACACACACCAACAGAAGCCACAACACACGCCAACAAAAGTCACAACACACACCAACAAAAGCCACAACACACACCAACAAAAGCCGCAACACACACCAACAAAAGTCACAACACACCAACAAAAGTCACAACACGCCAACAAAAGTCACAACACACCAACAAAAGTCACAACACACACCAACAAAAGTCACAACACACCAACAAAAGTCACAACACGCCAACAAAAGTCACAACACGCCAACAAAAGCTACAACACGCCAACAAAAGTCACAACGGAAAAGAGGTTGGATTATTTTCCAAATAAAACAGTCGACTTTCCTGGACTTCCAGCAGGCCCATTTCAGACTCCATTTGAATAAAACCTCTCCGCTGATGCCACATTTTACACTAAATAAACACTTTTTTTTTCCGCCCAAAAGTTGTGCATTTCAACTTTAGCGGGCGCAATTCGGACTCTACCCGAAAACCAAGCACATATTCGGACTCGGGAGGACCAGGCCTTTCCGTTGAACTAGACCACAACTGAAATTGTCCTGATGACAACATTTTGATTGAAATGAAGTTGCTTTTTGTTCAAAAGGCTGACTAAAACTAAATCAACATCAAAATTAACATCACATTTAGGAAGCTCTCCTTCTGACTAACAGACATGAACATTGAACATTGCCAAGTGTAGAAGTTTCTCTGCATTTGACTTTACGATAAATTGTAATGTGTAATGCATTGTAAAAGATTATTCATCAGTTTTTTGACTACAAGTTTGAAATATTCATCAGTTACTAAAATGTTTGTTTACTGCAGCCCTCAAAATAAATCTAAGCTCAGAGCACTGACTTAGTGGTTCCTCCTCTGTGGAACATGATGGCTGACAAAGGGAGCAGATTACAGCCATCAGTCCCCATCACTCTGTGAAGATGTCACTGGGAGAAACACAGATCTGTCACATGGTGTCACACAGCCAAAGCATACGGACTACTTCAAATGCAAACCTGCTCGCAAAGATGACTTTAAAAGACACTCGAGGTCACCTCGTGCATTGGTTGGGGCTCAGTTCTCCATGTGAAGGTCTTCAGGTTCCATGTAATCAGAATTTAGTATGTCATGACAGTAGAACATGAACTAAAATCAAGTTAGCGTCATTTGATCCGACTACATGGATATTTTTACCTCACAACAATGAGTGTCAAACTGTATTTTAGTTCATAAAGAATGAATAGCGTGTCTCCCCCAGGTCCAGCATGATGAAATGACATAAAAAAACAAAGACATTTTTGTCTCTCATCTCGGCTCTGTTGATTATTACTCCCCACAAAGAGTAATCTAAAGCCATCCACGTGTGGTACAAACAACAGATCAATAGCAGCTGTTAGAGCATGTTGTGTGAGATGCATATGAAACAGCAGCACTGCAGGCGCAAACAGGACGACATCTACTGAACCTCGCTACTACAGCTTTTTATGACATTTTAATCAGGATCATCTCAGATAATTTACTTCAGTTCATTTTGGTTTTACTGTAGTTTATTAGGCAAGGACCATGTACAGAAAACATTAAACACGGAGTAAACATGTTCTGTAGCAGATTACAGCATTCACACTTTATTCCATCTGCCTATATATCGCTGTAGCAGACAAAAACAGAATTAAGTGAAACAGCTCAAAAAAAAGGATAACACTTAAAAGAGGTCACGTACACGCAGATGTACACCTAAAAAAGCTGGCAGGCTTGGTTTATTTTTGTATTTCTATTCTATATGTTTGCATATGCTGTTGATGGTTAACACTATTTTATTCTTTGGGAAAAAAAACAGATACATTTATTTTATTGCTTAATTGTGACCACCACCAGTGTCTAAGGAAGCTTACAGTTTTTCTCGATTGCTAAAGCACAATTTCTAGATCTCTGAGCACAATGACCAGTTGCCTAAACACTTTAATAAATCTGGCCTCTAGTTGGCTTAACTATAAACACATTTCACCTCAATCTCCAATTTCACAAAACTCTGAACACATTTGCATTTGCCAAAACACATGTTGCAGAACTCTAAACACATTTGCACTGCTCTAAACACATTCACACTTATGCTAAACACTTTCACACTTGCTAAAACACACTTTTGCTCACACAATGCAAAATGGTAGACTCAGACATCAAAAGTTGAACACAATGAAAGCACGGGTGTCATTGCTTAAACACTGTGACTCAAAATTGAAGACACATGTGACACCATCCATATTGGCCGCTTGAGAATGCACAACGACTCAAAATTGAAGACACCTGCCAATGATGTGACAACACCTATATAGGCCAGTTTAGAATGCACAGTTTGCTGAAGGTGCCAAACGGCAACAGAATGTACAGAGGCGGAGTTCGTGTCAGAGGAGGGCGAGGAGCAGGCCAAGGAGGGCGAGGAGGGAGAGGAGGAGTGCAAGGAGGAAGAGCAAGACAACCACGTACAATCATCACAGATGAAATGCGAGCTACTGTCATTGACCATGTCATTGTCCATGGAATGTCACTGAGAGAAGCTGGACTAAGAGTCCAACCCAACCTCAGCAGGTTCTCAGTGTCCACCATAATTCGGGCATTCAGACAACACAACAGGTATGTACTGTAGTTACTTTGTCTAAATGTTTGTAGCCCACAATCTAAATTGGTTTCACCACATTACGTTTGCTTTGGGAGACTGGACATTTCCATTGATGTTTGTATTGTAGATTGTAAGTCTTTTTTTGAAGAGTGAAAGCATATTTGTTTCTATAGGGTTGAAAGATTGCCACATCATGGTGGAAGGGCTCCCCTATTTACAGCACAGCAAGAGATCCTCATTGTGGACATGGTCCGGGAAAACAACATCATCAGACTCAGGGAAATAAAGGAGAGAGTCATAGCTGACAACATAAATTTTGGAGGTATTGACAGAGTCAGTTTGGCCACCATAGACAGAGTCCTCCGTCGCCAGAAGCTACGCATGAAGCAAGCTTATAGAGTTCCCTTTGAGCGTAACTCGGACAGAATCAAAGAGCTACGTTTCCAGTATGTGCAAGTAAGTATACATACGGGTATACAATGTTGATTGTTCACAGTACAGTGGGTGTACAAGCTCACTGTACTGCACAGTAGCCCACAGTGTACTGTAGTACTCCTTCTGTGACACTACCCATACTCTATTCCTTTCCACAGAGAATCTTGGGGTTGGACGCCATGATGAGACAACATGAATACATCTTCCTGGATGAGGCTGGCTTCAACCTCACCAAGAGACGGAGGAGAGGCCGTAACATAATTGGCCAAAGAGCAATTGTGGACGTTCCTGGCCAACGTGGGGGGAATATCACCCTATGTGCAGCCATGACCTCAGAAGGGCTTCTCCACAGGCAGGCTCTCCTTGGGTCCTTCAACACCCAGCGTCTCCTCACATTCCTGGGAGACCTACGGGACATCCTGATTGACCGTGAGCAGCAGAATCTGGTTCCAGCACAGCCTCCTCCCATCTATGTCATCATCTGGGACAACGTCAGTTTTCACCGCACCAACCAGATAAGAGAGTGGTTCAATATACACCAACAATTCCTCAATGTATGTCTGCCACCCTACTCACCTTTCCTCAACCCCATAGAGGAGTTCTTCTCATCATGGCGGTGGAAGGTGTATGACCGGCAACCATATAGTAGAGAGAACCTCCTCAGGGCCATGGACCTGGCCTGTGATGATGTGGGGGATTACTCAGGCTGGGTCCGGCATGCCAGAGCTTTCTTCCCCCGCTGCCTGGCGAGGGAAAACATAGCCTGCGATGTGGACGAGGTCCTGTGGCCTGACCCCACCCGACGACGTGATGCGCAGGCCCGTGCACAGTCCCCCGCACAGCCCCCCCCACAGGCCCCCGCACAGGCCCCCCCACAGGCCCCTGCACAGGCCCCCCCACAGACCCCATAGAACCTCTTTACTGTAAGAATTTGTGACATGTATCCCCATGTATGCTTTTGTTCTCTTTTGAAATTTGTTTTGGAAAAAGTATGTTTGTACAGGTTGTCAATAAATGAGGTTCCCCTAAAAATAATCTGTGACTTACTATTGATTACTATACAGATGTGATTACTATACAAATGATGGGGTACTGAGAACATCACACCCTGAACATTGTGTTTTCAATTTTTATTGAAGTGTGTGATAGATATCCAATAGTGTTTACATTTTTGCAAGCTGTGAGGACCATTTTGTTGTCAAAGTTTGGTTTTGGCCATAGGAGCAACAGTTTTGTGGTGAAAGTTTGGGTTTTGGAGTGAGAGTTTCGTTTTGTAAAGAGACTGCGAGTTTTTGTGGAGCTAGCTTGAGAAAAGTGTTTTGTGTTTAGAGTTTAGAGAAAATGGAGGGCAGTTTCCTGAAATGTGTCCTGACATTCGAGAAAAACTGTAAGCTAAACTGTATTAGAGGGGAAGATATAAAAAAGAAAGGGCAGTGTGACATCCTCACATCCTTACTTAAAGAGGGTGAAACATTACACTACTTAGATATAATGATGGTGATGATGAATAGAATGAGAGGGTGGGTGCTTACACCTGTTATAGAACTAATAGTTGGGATCAACGTATCTAAAGTTAAGCCCAAATGTGAGCTTTTCCTATAGCAGGTATTTGCATCCTCAACCAATGTGCGGGCCAGAGCCGGGCCAGACTTGGTTCATTGTTTGTGTGGAAAACTTTTAGACAATGGGATGCAACACTGCCATCTAGAAGGAAAATTATTGTTTGTTTAGGTGTCAAGTGATCAGTTGATACTACGCTATCGGCTACTGAAAAGCCTACTCTTTTACTTCCAACGCGATAGAATTAGTGTTCATTACGTAAGTCACGTAAGACAGCAGGAGTGGGTCTGTGACTAAACCGCCGCCCTGAGCTGACTGAGATGGCACTACAAGTTATATGGAGATGACTCATTGATTGCAATAGCTCAATCAATGACTTAAATTGAAAGCTTTATCAAAAGATCATGTATAATACTAGAGGTAGCGTTTGTCAAAGGTGCTTGTTAAACAGCTAAGTAACCGCTCTGTCAGCAAGACCTGATGGAGTATTTTACCTCCACGAGCTAGCAGTGATGTATGCAGGTTGTTTTGGATCTGCCATCACACACTTCAGTAGCAGAGTCGCAGGCTGTGTCTGGCTCCGGTGCGCATCAGAACTTGAGGTAACAGCTTAAGTGATATTGTACGTGAAAGTACTTTCAACACACATCCTTGTGTTGTCGGTAGTAATAACAAAAAAGACGTTAAAGGAAATATGGAGAAAAGTACAACTAAAATGTAAATACAATGTAAAACAAAGAAAGAAGGTGGGAGCTGATGCAAAACGCTGCAACTTGAATCATTGGGACACATCTGTACGAAAATGGCTATGCTTGTATTAAAATGAACAAAATTGGAGAGAAAATCACTTTTAAGTTGTTACTAAGTGCACATCTGTTGTTTATTAAGAAGATTGATGTTTTAAACATGACTAGTACAAGTATTCTTTAAACAGCAATCTTTGTTCAGTGGAAATTTAAAAAAAAAATGACGGTATTAGTTCACGTCACTATTAATCAATTATTTTGTAAAATTCTTAGCAAAGTTGTTGTAGTTTACCGTTGTATCTTTCGTAAAGTGTTAGAAAGTTCACTACCCGCAGAGAAATTAAAGTCAGAATCAATATTAAAGGTCCTATATCATGATAGATTCACTTTTTTGAGCTTTTAACCTTGTTACAATGTTAATTCTTTTTCAAAAACACCCCCAAAGTATTATTGGGCTTCCTTTCTGCGTCTCTGAGTAATCCTCAATAATCCCTCCGGTTCAGACTTTAGTGATGTCACTAAAGTCTGAACCGCCCCCTCCAGGAAGTGTCTGCTGCCGGCGCCACGCCTCCACAGTGAACATACTTGCCTGTTGCCCACGCTGCTTTGCCGGGGCCCGAGGGCTACGTCATGAAATGGGCGGCACTCACACGGGGAGAGGCGGCACTCCAGAGGAACCGTGCGTCTCAACTTCCAGGTTGAAAGAAAATAAGTCATATTTCTTAATAAATTAGTGTTTTAATTTGCAAAATGTTAAATAATAACCACGTGGCAGTAGTTGACTTTGGAAGGTTTAAAATAGCATGATATAGATCCTTTAAGACCAATTGCTCCAAAGATTTATATTTTAAGGCCTTGACCCCTTGAGACAAATCTGAGTGCCAAAAACTAAAACAAATCAGTTCTTAATCAAGAACCGCCTCCCATCGATCATTTCTATCCATCCCCAGTATGCAAATACTCTTTCTGTTGCGCATGTGCACCAATTATAGCCACTTCTAAGAAAAAAAAAATCCAACTTTGATGTATCTGTAATGAGTAACTACAGGCCAGTGCTCGCCTACCTCCCTGTCTGTAAAGGCAACAAATTGTAATCACTGACTCAAACCTGAATTTCAACAAGAAAGCTGTAACTTAGTCCACCTAGGCTATTACCATCTGAAAAGTATTGCATGAATCAAAAGTTTCCTGTTCAAACCAGATAAAGGAAAACTTTGTAAGAAGATTGTGTGTGTGTTTGTACGTTTAGAAAATAAATCGGCCAGACAGGTGCAGCTGGTCTAGAATGCTGCAGTCCTTAGTAACACTAAGAAGGTGGACCACTTTACCCCAGTCCATAAATCCCAACACTGGCTTCCTGTGAGTCAAAGAATAGACTTCAAAATTTTTAACCTAGTTTACAAAGCCTTAAATGGCCTCAGACCAAAATACATCTTTGAAGTGTTTGTTTCCTACTCGGCATCCAGAACCCCCAGGTCATCAGGGACAGGTTTATGGTGTGTTCCTAGAATCAGGACCAAACACGTTAGTTATTATGCTCCACACTTCTGGAACAAACTTTCTGAGCACCTGAAAGTGTGCACACTGTCAGCTCCTTTAAATCAGGTTTGAAAACATTGTCATTAATGCAGCTTTTTCTTAACAAATAAACAATAAATTCTTGTTAAATCAATTGTTTTATTCTGAAATGCCTGCTTATGACAGAGCTAGTCTCACCGTTGCTATTGTTGCTTTCGTCACTAAATGCTACATTTGCTGCCACACAGAAAGCCCTATTCCTACCCACCGTAGCACAGGTTATAGTATTCCAAATAGTTAATTTTATTCCCAAAAAAAAAATGATTATGTAATGTATTGAACTTGATTGGAAGATATGAATCTAATGAGAGAGAACAGTTCTTCTTTTAAACCATGTTGTGTTTTGTAATATGGAAATATAAGCACGTCTGCATGACTCAGAAAGTCATTTTTTTTGGGGGGGATGGAAAAAAAGGAAGACAAAGTCTGTGAAGTCAGTCTGACATTTTCTTCAGACTGGTTGTAGCGCAACAGAAAGAAACATATGAGAGGCTGGGATTGTGCATTTCTTTCAACTTTAGATGTGCTTCATGTATTGAAAGAAAGGGAAAAAAGGCTTGCTGAAACACTGACTGTGCATCTAATATTCTCTTTATGAAGCGAATACAAAAAAAATGGGGCAATAGCTTGAGGTTTTCCTGATGTTTCAGCTTATGGTCCAGCTTTTATGAGATTCTGATACTTATTTTTAATTTTCTTTTTCAACTGTCAATGGAAATAAATCAATAGTTTTCAGTCACGGAAAGATTCCAGGGGTTTTATCTTATTTTCTTTTTCCATTCGCTCACTTATTTTCCAATGTTGAATATCCTGTAAAGCAGTGTTTCCCAACATTTTCTGTCATGTGTACCCTGTGAGCCTCTCTTCAGATAAAAAGTATCCCCCATCACACAATTAGGACCCCCTTGTTTTATTCAGATCTTGCTACTGTTGTCTCTACTGTTGGAAATAATAATTTCCACTGAGTTCAGGTCCGATTTTCCTCCTCAAATTCTAACACCAAATATCATCGTTTTCAGACATAGAACAGGGTAGAACTTTTGATGCTGGTGTTTCCAATGACCTAGACATGACTCCATTTCAAGCACGATTGTGGTTCTCTGCTTCCTTCACAGCAGGCTGCTCTAGATGCCAAAAAACAACTTCATCTATCTGACTCACTTGTTCTTCTTCTGGTGCATTCTATCTACAGTTCAGAGTCCAGGGCTGGGGGGTATGACCCCCCACTCTTTACCATTTGCTGATCTTGTGATAACCAACAGGGGTGACATCCTGGGTCTTTGTTCTCTTCTGATTCCTGCTCCAAGAATCATTATCTTCACTTCTAGTCGACTCCTTTTTTACGATGGTGTGTGTGTGTGTGTGTCTGTGTGTGTGTGTGTGTGTCTGTGTGTGTGTGTGTGTGTGTGTGTGTGTGTGTGTGTGTGTGTGTGTGTGTGTGTGTGTGTGTGTGTGTGTGTGTGTGTGTGTGTGTGTTACCAAGTCTAGTTCCCCCAATAATGATTCTACACAAGCATTCAGGCTACAAGCTAACATCTGAACAATACTTAAAGGTATAGAATAGGATTTTCCCCAAGTTTAGAAAAGAAACGCCCTCTCCACTTTTTGAAAAAATGCACATGCGCAACACTCTCTTGGCTCCCAATAGGGAACACCTATTAAACGAGTGCGAGAGAGCGTGCACGAGCCCAGTTTTCCTCGTGCACAGCTCTGTTTACAAGTCGGTGTTGGCATCGCTCATACAAGCTTACTTACCCGGTGAGAACGGCAAGCTTCAATAAATGGCTGACACCGTAGCTCACGTCACACATAAACACTTGTAATGGTGCGTTCATAGCGAATGCGACTATAGCAACTGCAGTCACTTCAATCCCCCGTGATGAGTCGCTTGAACATAGTGGTTCTTTTTGGTCACTCCATCATTTCATTGCTCCAGTGACGTGATGACCAGGGAACTGTGTGTGTGTGTGTGTGTGTGTGTGTGTGTGTGTGTGTGTGTGTGTGTGTGTGTGTGTGTGTGTGTGTGTGTGTGTGTGTGTGTGTGTGTGTGTGTCGCTGACGGCCTTACGTCAGAATGATTGACAATTTGGAGGACCAATAGTCTAGATGATCCACCCGGAATTGGAAGCCAAAATAACAACCTCCACAATACCGTTAACTTTAGTTCCTAAAGACAATGTCTATAAAATGACAGTAGAGGTCTTTCACCTAATGTGCATATCCAGGTCTATATTATTATTAAACATAGAAAAGGAAGAAAAGAAAATGTACATAATCAAATAAAAGACTGTTAATTAAATAGGGATTAAAAGTGTTAGTGGCCCGTACGGAGATCAAACCCGCGACCTTGGCGTTATTAGCACCACGCTGCAAGATTTCCTTTTCATACTTTTTTTTACTGAATGCTCCAAAAGCTTTTTTCCAAATGTTTATTGACTTTAATATCTCCAGGTCAAGCTATATAAAGAGATATGTGGTGAGTCATGTAACTTGAGCTGCTGCATTTTTTAAAAAGAAAACACATCCTAGAGGGAGGCAAAGAAAAAAGTTATCAGCCAATGTCAAAAAAATGCTTCTGCTAGAAAACGACCTCTTAGTTACCGCAGCTATAGAATAAAACACTGATGCTTGGATCGGTGTCAGCAGTGTTGCTTGGTGTTTGCCTGATTTTGCCGGAGGCTTGTTGATCAGTGTTGAAAAGTTGGTGTAAATATCACCACCTATGGTTGCTGGCGTTCTTTTAGAAGTTTCCAGTTCAAGGTTTTTAATAGGAGAGAAAAGTTGCTAATTTCAAGGGCAACATCTGCATATTCTTTTTCACTTTATTGTTTTATATTTGTATTGTAATGAATGCTACGGATTGTTTTAGCGACGTTAAAAAGCTGCCCACGTAACCACTGCTCTGTCTTTGATGCCATAATGTGCTACATTAATGTGTGTGTATGTGTGTGTGTGTGTGTGTGTGTATCAAGAAGTTGAAATGTACAGAAGTTTTTGAAAGAAGCAAACACTAGGCTCTAAATAGGACGGAGACATTTGGTTTTAAACCCCAAAAGTCTCCATTGTCCCCTGAAGTTTAGTAAAAACTGTGTTAGCAGAGTAGGGAGCAGGCAGGAGGAGGAAGCACCTCATAAATCATGTGATTCATGAGGTGAAGTTTTATTCACATCTGAGACAGAGTTACTTTATCACACAAAGGTTTTTGTTTTAAAACTCCACTCAAATGTTCATTGCATCTTTCTCACTCAGGTTTCATTTGTTTTTAATCCTTCAGGAGAAGAAAATACAAAACTTTTACTGAGTATGACAAGGAGGGAAAGTATGACACAGAGGTTTAAAAACATCAATGTATATGTTGTTAACTACTTTCACACAGACAGAAGAAGGAGGGTTTTTGTTAGTTTGTTTGTTTGCTTGTTTTTTTTTTTTGCTGCTTTACCAAAAGTTCAGCAAGAGTTTGAATCCACAGATATAAAAACTACTACCGGGTCTAGAAACTGCTTTTTATATTTATACATTTTATACTTTTAAGTAGGGCTGCTCGATTATAGAAAAAAATCTAAACATAATTAATTATTATTAAAATCACAACTATTATTTGTCAACCAAAAAGTTATTTATTTTTGTACAAAAAAAAAAATTCTTTAAACATAAATAAAATCCTTCAAACACTAAAATCAAGTATGTTCACTCTTGCACAAAACCAAACACTTTGTGTGCGTGATGTGTCTTTGCTCTAGGTCGTCATCATCAAACCCAAGGTGTTCTCATAGAAGAGAATTTGACTTGTTTCAGTTTTAAAGGACATTCTTTTGATAATATAGTAACAGTAGAAATGTGATTTATTTACTGTAACTGGGTGGTGTTTTTTCTCTCTCCTCCATGATTTTCTAAAGACCTTTTAGCAAGAATGATCTTTTAGCTGCTAACAGGTGAAGGTCTTTTTTTAAGGGTGATACAAGCTTTTATGGATTTATTTTGCCTTTTTTTTGTTTTCTGCTTTTTTAAGTAATCAAACTAGTAAACCACTGGACTTCCTCTACGTTAGATGTCGTTTCTGAGTGGATAGCAGAGCTTGCAGGGAGTTTGTTTTTTTTAAACTGTATTCTGCTGGGTTGAATAATATTTTACAATGATACAGACACATTCTTTTTTTCGTTTTTGTTTTTGTATCTTTTAGTGTATTTTTCTGGATGTGTGACCCTGATAATCACCGAGTGCTTCCACTGGGTGTTTGAGATGGGAGCAAAGAGACAGGACTTGGCACTGATTTGTAATCATGCCCCTACAAACCGCTTATCTTGGAGGACTTTTCCTCTGACTGAACAAAGTTGTTATGGAAGGCGACAAGAGCATGTGGCCTGAACAAAGTGATTTCCCTTTTACTGTCACTTTACAGAGATTTTCTACGCATCGCACACTCATTTTCTACACTACCTGTGACAGATAAAAATTGGCCAGCCTGAAACTCAACAAAATGTTTTCTCGTTGATGTGAGCAATGTCACTAAAACAAGTTACTTGGAGGTAGAATCTGTTCAATAAAGTTGTGTTTGCGTTTAACATCAATGGTGGTTCTGGTCTGCTGCTACTGCTGTATCGTGGTGATAGCATCGGTGGCAGCAGGTGATGTTAGAGATAAGAGGACATCCTACAACCTCTCGCCTGATTACCTGCGTGTACTGCAAATCCAGTATCGATTGTTTGTGGAATCACAGCTCATGCTGTAAAGCTGTTGAAATAAGCTTTGAAATGGTTGAAGGTAAACATGTTTTAATACAGTTTGTTTTAAAATACTATTAAGATACTGAACTAATTTGATCTAAGGGCCAAACTTGGACCAGTTTGATTTGAAGCGGGAAAATGAGAAATTTCCACTATTTTCTGCCCTATACTGTAAACATATCTAAAATAATGTAAGTTAGAGACAATATCCAATCTTTAAATTTCCTTGAGTTTGTGACCATTTTTTTTTTTTTTTTTATTCAATTTGGAAAAAAGTTGTGGAATAATTTAACTCTGTAGTCAACGAAGGAAATGGTTGGTCGACCAAGACTATGGCACACGTAGCAATTAGTTGATCAAAAAAATTATAATAATTTACATAATCCACATATCAAATATAAGGATAATCCATGTTCTTGTGCAAAAAAAGGATTGATTTAACAATGGACAATGTTCTTTTTTTTCCTTTTTTTTTTTTGCAGCCTGCACGTACTCACACAGAGCTTTTGCTGGACATAGAATCATGTTTAGGCATTAAAAACATTATATTGATTTGTAATCCTTATCACTTATATAAGTGCATTGCATTTTCTTTTTCTTTTTTTTTTTTTTTAAAAATTGGCATCAACCAATTTTTCGACTAAATGACCAAAGCTGGCAGTCGTAGAATAATTTTAATCAAATTGCAGGATTTTGGAAAAGATAAAGATTTAGTGTTAAAAGTTTGCGATTATAAATGATGGCCATCATGCGATCAAAGTGTGGGGAAACTGTGAGCCCTGGCAAATGTTGTGGACTTTCTTTGAATTTATGTATTTGGAAGGGCTTAGATATCTATAACTGTAACACTTGGTGTTTTATTTTCGACAAAACCCTGCGGGATGATATTGATGATCTAAAGGGCCAGATTTGGTACCCGGGCCTTGAGTTTGATACATGTGCCTTATACTATTTAAATGTATTTTATTTGCGGGATGAGCCCCTTGAGATGAATAAATAAAACAGTGGCATCAGCATAAAGTTGGATATAGCAGCCCTTACATGCAAGGGGAAGGTCATTAATAAATATTGAAAATAAAAGTGGCCCCAAAGAGGAACCTTGCGGCACACCCCTTTCTATATAAGAAAATTCAGAATAGCTGCCTTTGTAAAAGAAACACTGCTGCAGATGATGAAGATAAGAATTGAACCAGAGAAGCAAGGACCTATCAAGGCCTATAGAATTAAGCCTGTCTAAAAGCAAGTAATGATCAACCATAGCGAACGCTTTTGTGAGATCTGTAATTAACGCACCAGTAAGCAAACTATTGTCAAAACCAGAAAAATATCATTGGTAAATTCCTGTAATGCAGACGTAGTTGAAAAAATGCTTTCTGAAGCCAGATTGAAATGGAGAAAAGAGATTTAAACTATTAAACTATCCCATATCGATTCATCCAGTTGGCAACAGAAAGGTTTGAGTGTCTAACCATCGTCTTACAGCAAAGTAACAGCAACTAACAGACCATATTTACCCATGAATACAGAATTTATTACCATTATGTTAGAATTACAACACAATAATTAGAATGTAGCAAACCTGATGCAAACACAGTTGGTGTTCTGTGGGTGTTAAACCTGTGTTGCATTAAAGCGCCATAAAAAGTCATCTGGAACCTGATTAATATGTGTCACTGCATGTACCAAATGGAATGGAAGTTAGCAAAACTGTGTCTCAGGGAGAAGGTTTCCAGGTGTTTTAAAGCCTTTGAGGTTACTGGTTTGTAGACAGAAAGACTTAAGAAATAATGTTTGTACAGCAGAAAGCTACAGTCATCTGGAAGTGAGCTTCTTATAAAAGTCATTTTCCAGGTACTCTGGTACTTTATTCAGTAAATCCAAAGTGTTGAGCTAATGCCACTGAATGGAATGTTTCCATTATGAAGATAATGATATTCTAAAAAGAGAAAACAATGCATTGTCAGGTCTTTCTCTAAAATCAGTACAGATGCAATAAGCCAGATTATTTCAACACTTCTGCAACAAGATCATTTGAGGAAAATAACTAGTTATTCAAGCATGTTTCATAAGGCTGTCCCGACCTCATATTAATATTGCATTTTGGTCCGATATCTGCAAACCAATTAATTATCCCGTTTTGGCCGGGAAACTCCCGCATTTTACCCCTCTTTATTTTCTTTTGGCGTCTCCCACGGGGGAAGGAACCACGTAATTCACCATGAAAAATCGGCCAATCACAAGCGCCACAAACATACGCTCCTTTCAAAAAGTGTTGAAGGATGTAAAGTCTGCACCAAATGTGTCGAATAAGTCATTAGTGAATATCAGAGAACCACGTGAGTGAGCATGAGAAATTAAAATAAAATATGTAATGAAAATAAAATGTTAATGTCTAACTTGAAGACAGACTACGTGACATTAACAGTAAATATGCAACGTGTTGACTTGTGTATGAAGTATATTAAATAAACACATGTGCTTCATAATACCATTTTTGTTTTAGTTTAGGCTGTATTATAATTAATCAGTTAGGGCTGGACGATATATCGAAATTCAAGATGTATCGAATTTTCTAATTTTGCGATATAGAAAACTACAATATTGCATATATGTATATGTATATATATATATATATATATATATATATATATATATGCAATATTTTAGTGTGTGTGTGTGTGTGAGAGAGAGAGAGAGAGAGAGAGATTATAGCATATTTTGTAAAAGCTCAGTTAGATGGATTAAAGAGTGGGTCCCAGATCTTCCCCATAACAAGCCACACAGGAGAAAAAGCCAAAATTGGCTCATATTGTGCAGCTGTTTGTTAATAAATGTGCCTGTGTAGCATTTTGCATCAGCAAATTTAACCCAGAATTGTTTTTCTGGTCAGACTTTATTTGAAAAAAAAAATAACAAGATTTATAACGTATATATCACCATTTTGAGAAAATATATTGAGATATTAGTTTTGGTTCATATCACCCAGCCCTAGTAGGAATGTTCACAGCATTTCAATTTTAATAAAGGTCGACTTACTAGATTCTAATCACCTAATTGTATTTAGTAGGTGGTTGACAAGTCTGTCTTAAAATATAAGGGGCACTGGAGCTTGGTTTGGGTGGTGGAAGGGCTAGTAGCGGGCGCCAGAAAATTTCCCTTATTTTTAAATCCAAAACATTTGTATCTGCAATAATAAACAATAGAGGCCAATCTCCAATACATATTGTTTTTTTTTTATTGGATTTATTATTGTTAAGAATGTTCTAATTTACTTTTATTTATTCCATTTAATTTTAAAATATTATTGTATTTAAGGTAAAAATGTAATAATAAATGGTCAGTTATTCTCATATCTACTGTTGAGGACTATTGTTTTCTGTTCGGGTTATTTCACATTCCACTCTATCAAATAAGTAATAAAAGTATGTAGGATGTGTGCTGATATCGCATCACATTGGTATCAATATCGACTCATTTTTAAGATTGCAATATTGGTATCATATTAGAAGGGTAAAGTAGTGTCGGGACACCCCTACATTTTCTGGGCCAATAAAATCTAACCCGTACCTTAACTTATAATTTGATGTTATTTATAGTTTGAAAATATTCTTTTGAAAAGGTTAACAGTAACAATTTTATTTAGTTCACGTGTAAAACATATTCAGTTCCTTTAGCTTCCAATTGTCAGACAAACAACGCCTCTGGGTTTAAATGATGGATTTTCTGCTACTTTGTAATGTGGTTATTGTCAATTCCTGCATCTTGTGATGTTGCATTAAGTCGTCCTATATTTAACAGGCAAATGTTCTGCAGCATATTGTTTTCATATTCCCATTCCTTGTTTGTGCCAAAGGCTAATTTCCTCCCGCACACAGTTTTAAAACTTGTGTGGTTTCTCTATCGTAATCAATCAGCACAATGATGAAATTACTGTCTTCTGCTTGTTTATTTTCAAGAGCCATTCACGTTGTTTTTCCTGGCTGTTGGGTTCCAGCTTGTACTTGCAAGACATGAGCAGAAGGAAACAGAAAATCAGGCTTCATTTTTCAAGCCCAGAACAACAGACTGTTCCTCCTCCTGTTGCCTCCCACTCCCACGCGCACTCCCTCATCCCTTGTCCCTATAAGGGTTCGCTGGGCTTTATCTGCAGCTGTAGCACTCAACGCAACGTAAACACGTCCTCATCCTTCCCGTTCTATCTCTCCTTTTTTTTTTTTTTTTTTTTTTTTCCCCAGCACACGAGGGAAAAGCAATTAAAGGGAATCTGCAACGGTGCTATCTCATAGAAACATCCGGGGCTGTTTTGATAATAGCACATTGCTGGATCATTAGTCAGAATCTTCAGATGGTGCATATCTCAGTGCGCAGATGAGAGGGCGGGAGATCGTGAGACCTTTTATTCTCAACTACGGAGACTGGCTGAAATATAAATACTCGTCTGTGTTCTTTTGTTCTGCTATTTTTCTGTCATTTCCTCCATTTTTCTGTACTTTTTTTTTTTTTTTTTTAATCAAAACTCTCTTAGTTCAAGTTCTTACAGTGAACACCATTACCCTTTAATCACGGCTTATGAAGAGCAATTTGTTCATATAATGTTACTGTGATTATCAATCTCATTTGTTTGACAACTTTAATTACTTTGCAAGGCAAGAATATAATTTGAAAACCAATTGAAATTAGAAAATTAAATGCTTTATTCATTCGTCTTCTTAATCTACTTATACCAAATGGGGTTGGTTCTTGATTTGTGCAATTGTTAGTTACCTTTGCTTTATAATCTAACATGGAAATGATTTTCTAAATTATATTTTGTTTTATCGGGTCAAATATTTCTGACAAAGCCAATGAAAGAGACTGTTAAGCATCACGGGAGGACGCTCATCATTTCAGTGTAAAATTGGATTTGAATTCATCTGCATTCATTTCCTTCCTCCCTGCTGAGCCTGAATTACAGTCATGAAGTCTCATTATTTTGTGGCAGTGTGCTTTAAAGCAGAGGCTAATAGTGCTTCTGGTCCCGTCTCTCACCACACGAGTAACTCAATGAATGATTCAATAGATCAATAGATCCACGCATCATAATCGTCTTGTATTATGATAAAGATCATACCTCACCATGAAGGACTGTTTTACGACCCGTGGGATATTGTGATGTAACATCTGTAGATCCAACAACCTCAGGCTCCAATTTTACAGCCTTTGATCATCAGGAATGACTCAGAGTCAATATAATGTTTGATCTTTAAAAAAAAGCTTTAAAATAACACAGTGGGACCCATTGGAGCATCAGCTAAGATGTGGTGATTAGTCTTATGGGGGCTCAGGGGACCACTTGAAGAAATGAGATATCTTTGGTAATAAGTGGTGTGAAGCCCTTTGTACCAGCAGTGAGATCTGTGCAGAAATCACTCCATTAAAAATTAATTAATATCATTGTTGCACCCCCGCCGTGAATACACAATTAAATGAAATTGAAATCAGACAACAGGAGGATGGTTCACCCTTCTGCCAACAAAGCTTTTTAAAGTGAATGTTGTTATAAGATGAGCAATGCTAGATGTGGTTATGACTACCGGACTCAGAACACTACTGACTTTGTTGTTGCTGTTCTTCTTTTTGTTGTTGTGTACACTAGCTAAAATCGCTAATCCTCTGTTATTCGTGAATGGATCAGGCTGAAATTTGGTAGCTATAATCTGTGGATGTGTATGCATCGACGCTCGGAGCACGATTTGTGATTTGGGGCCCAGGGGAGCACAAGGGTCCCCAAAAGAAAAAAAATTAAAATCAATTTCTCACTTATTTGCGAATCAAATATTACAATGGTTGGTGGTACCGAATCATTGGCACATACCATTATATAAATGGGACCCATTACCCAGTATGTGTCACGGGGGGGGGGGGGGGGGGGGGGGGGGTGGCATTTTTCACATGACTACTCCACCATTAGTTCTCTATAGATTGGAATGCAGTTTGGTATGAATACTCTGTGAATGAATATGATGAGCCATTTTTTTGAAATGGGGTCTGGGGGCCCACCCACCATTTTCGGTAATTTCCAAATTTATGGGAACATAGTCATGTGATATATCGTTTCCAAGGTAATTCAACATAGATTACGATTATGCCTCGCACAATTCCATTTCGGGTCCGAGGGGGCACCCCCTTTTTTTTAAGCAATTCCCATTAAAGTTGTTTTCTCATTTATTTGTGAGTCAAATATTGCGACAGCTGGTGGTGCCGAAATACTGACACTTGCCCATTACTCCGTAGGTGCCACGGGGGTGCCAGGGGGCCCCTTGGGACCCCATTTTTTTTTAATAAGTGGAATTAAGTCATTTGACTGAATTCTCGAGAACGTGGTACGTGCTATTCAGCGCTGAGATATTCTGGGGGCCTGGCTGTAGTTCATCCAAACTTGTTAATGACATAGAGTCATTGCGTCCAATATTTACCTTTACATGTACTTGTCTAATTTCCCAAAACTAGCATTTACTAGATCCGTTAAAAGGAAGTCTATTTTAAAAGTTAAAAAAAAAAAAAAATCGATGCATAAATGTAGAACAGGGGTGTCAAACTTATTATTTAGTTCTGGGGCCAAAAAAGGAGCAGTTTGATCTCAAGTGGGCCACAGTTTTTATCAGAAAAGTTTATTTTGCCAAGTACAGTTTTTAAAAAACAGCACAGGGAATTTGACTCGGTAGACGGTGAACAGAACAGAAAAACGAATATCTTCTATATTTTTGTGCACGTGTTTGCACTTCTACACATACATAAAATACAAAATATGTAAGAAACCGACAATATCAAGGCAATACATGATAGATCTCAGTCCCCACAGGATCTTCAGTTCAAACTTCCTAGATTTTTTTTAACCAATTCCTATTCAATTAAGGGAAATGTGTAATAATAAGTGAAAAATTAAATGATTTTGTAAGAATTTTGAGTTTTTTAAACTATTTAAAATAAATATTTGACTACAATCATGCGATATAAGCACCGGGAAAACTGAGCACCTTTCATTTACACAATAATTCACGTTTTTTTACTTCTTTCTGCGGGCTAAATTTGATGCTCCAAAGGGCCGGATTTGGCCTCCGGGCCATGGGTTTGACACGTGCTGTAGAATCACAATGTCCTCATTCCTTTAGAGATAGCTTAATTTAGACATTTTTAAAAACGTTAGCAAACATTAACAACTATGCCTCGGTCACATGATTTTATTACAGTTATCTTGTCCTCAATTACAGCATTGGAGTGATTTTTAGAGGAAAAAAGAAGCCTTTCAAAAAGAGGTGATTTGCAAACTGGCCAAAATATATGGACACTGCATGTGTTTAGTGATTGCTGCTGTTTATCTTGGCCAGGTTTGCCGTTGAAAAGAGGTTCTTAACCTTAAAGGGTACCTGTAGTGAATTTTAATTACAAGCTCTATCAAAATATTGTATATAGGTTTAGTCGGGTTATTTTCTTCAAAATTATAGCAAGGCCGTGCGTCACAACAGCAAACAGGTAAATATGATTTTGGCTCTTACCTGACCCATAGACCTATATCAATGTGACCCGATGCAACCTTGTTATGTTCCGCAATGCGTGTACAAAAAATTAGAGGCATGGCTTCTGGTAGTGGAGCAAGTGAAGCTGTTTAGGGCGGGACATCGAGATGTTTCTCAGAAAATTCAGATATCAGCTTTTCGAGTAATTGCAGAATTCAGCCAAAAAAGCCGGAGTCACCAGCTTTGTGTATTCCCACCTTTATTAGCTTTGTCATGTTGAAAAAAAGATTTTATCAAAAATTTGATGAACACTTTAGGTGGGGTTTGCTTTGGCCAAAAAATAAGAAAAAGTGTCAAATTTGGCCCACTAAATTCAAAATTGAAGACTTCCTGTTGAATTTAGATTATAGGTCCATTATAGGTTCCTTTTTGCTAGTCATAATGCAATGCATATACCTCCCGAATGCCATCAAGCTAGTTCAAACCAGTGAAAAGTTACAAACGCTAGGTGGCGCTAACGAGGCTCAAAATTGCATTAAAAACTACACGTAAAATTTTTCACCAACCTACGTATAAACCCTCGTGCCAAATTTCATGTAATTGCATCCCAGGCCTCAAAAAAAGTAAAGTTTCAGAAGAAGAAAAAGAAGATTAAGAAGAAACGATAAAAAGCTGATCTTATGTCAATAGGTCACTCCAGATCCGTGCTACTCTATATAAACTGTAATATACAGTCACCATATTGATATGAGAGGCATTGATAGGATATAATATTCCTGCATAAAGTATAAGATATATTTCTTGTCATAATATGATGACAATTTCTTGTCCTGCACGATGACTGTTTCCCATCCCTACTTTTGGTTCTTGAGTAAAATCTTATTACATGTTTAAACAAAGAGATTTGAACCTCATAAATGTGCCTCATAAAGATTTATCCAACGATTAAATGAGTTTTTATAGGCCATAGAGATCCTTAGCGCTGGCATTACAGCCTAAAAACATTCATCAGTATTAGCAGCATTTCCTCCATATTTGGAGCTCATTTCAGAGTTTTCCCGTACATTGTGCATTTCATCTGGTGTTTCCTTAAAGCCAGAGCCCTTTTTATTTGCCATGTACATCTACAAACATTGTAAACAGAGGAGCACAGCAATAAGTGAACATCCTTATTCATGTAATGAAGACAGGGTTGAATCGATAACGGGGTGTCAGTGGATCGATGCAGAATCGGCCACAGCTGCATTCTGATCCAATGATTCAATCACATATTTCCACACATTTGTTTTTTCAATCTCTTAAGACAATCCTGGTACTACAGTGGCCTGTAAATCCCATAGAACCTATAGGTTTTCAATGTGAGCTATGGGTGCCCCTAGAGGTAATGCCAGTAGGCTAATTAATTAAATAAATTGAGTAATAATTCTGAATAAGATGGTTTATTGTGTGCTTAGTGCATACGGATTATTATTCCTTAACAGGATTGGTCAAATTCAGAGAAATTTCACTGTAGGGCTAATGTACATGACATTAGTGCAGGGTTTTTCAACCCATGTAGGGTCATCTGGAGTTTAAATGGGGTCGCCTGAAATGTCTAGTAATTGATAAAAAAAGAAGAAAAAAAATACTGATTAAAAATCTATTTTAGATTCTTATTTTTTTTTTTTTTACTAATTAAAACAACACATTCTTAAACAACTGTATTCTATACTTTCAGTTTGTCAAATATGAATAATATTAATAATGATAACAAAATGCATTATAACCAGAAATTCTTGATATCAAAATGGGGTCACGATCCAAAAACAAGGTTAAGAACCAATGCATTAGTGTGTGCATAAGTAGGGGGTACATGGCATCAGGGTAAACATCTGAAGGGGTACAGGACTGCGAAAAATTTGGGGACCACTACTCTAGAAGGAAAATATGGTCAGTTTGTTTATGTCTGCTTGCATTTTATATTGTTCTGTAGCAGGACAAAGAGACACATTTTTATGTGGAGTCATGTTTCCCACGTAACCACTCAGGGAATTGCACCCCGAGGTCTTTTGGATTTGAGGCAGAATGTCAAAACCCAGTGCTGCAGTAGTGACATTTAAAAAAATTATTTATTCATCATTGTCAGTCAAGCAAAAATCAATCTGTGCATTTATTCTGATGAATTCCAAAGATGTAAAGCTAGAGGTTGAAATGAGAAGAAAAAAATAAAAGCTACTCATGCTAGCTTCGGGCAATTCAGGATCATCCAACATAGAATATTAACTTCCACAGACTTCATGTCGGTGATGGTTTCTAATGAATGGTTAGAAAAGAAATGGTGTTTTCCAAGTGCTCTGACAGACAAAGTTGCATAATTCAAAGCCAAGTAATGTGTTACTGGATTGAAATTGGACTCAAGTACAAGTAAGTCATACATAAAATACTCAAGTACAAGTAAAAAGTAGCTCAATTAAATAGTAGTTACTTGTTACTTTCACCTCCCATGTTTATTTTTGGTCATAAATCTTGCCACGGTTCCCTTGCATACAGTAAACATCTCATGTTTAAACTTAAAACAGAAGAGACAAAATCTTCCACAATTGGAACTAAATTTTCCACAAAGGCATCTGTATGAAAAAAAAAGTTGGTCAAAATTTATACAATTCTTTTTTTTAAACAAAATAACACCAATGAATGATGTTACCAAATAAAAAAAAAAAGTTTTGCTAAATTTATGAACTCTAAAACAGGGGTTCTTCAACTCGTTTCACCCTGGGACCCACATTTTACCACGCTCGTGCATTTGCGACTCAATTCATCAGATCGAATTTAGTTTTTCAAAAATAGCAGTTGAATTTTCCTGTGAAACATGCATTTCACAGCATGCCTGTCAAAAATAAAAGACAAGACCAACATGAGAGACATGAGAAAATATTTATTTTTGACCAGCTGTCCGTGACCCACATAGTTCAGGTCCGCGACCCACCAGTTTAGAATCACTGCTCTAAAACTCAGAAAATAACCTCCATTCAATGCTGTTTTGGTTCAGTGCTTTACGTTTAATCTGATTGGTCGGCTATGATGTGATGCATTTGATTGTTGTCTGGTCATTTCATTTTTTTGTAGTTTCACAATGTCTGTTGATCATTTTAAAACAAAAAATAATTATTTCCTCAGTAATGGTTGGGTGTAGAAATGTAAGAAATTACTTCTTTTAAATTGTACTTAGGTATTTCTGATTTAGAATAAAAGCAACTCAGTTACAGTAAGGAGAGTACTTGTAATCTGTTACTTTCACCTCTGCTGATGAATAATATTCCAGCTGCTTTGGAGATCTTCACTATAAATTACTGAAGCTGTTGCTTTTGCTGCTTCTGACCTTTTGATTAAAAGTGGCACCTGTCAGTCACACAGTTCAAAGCCACTGCCAGCTAACCTTTACCTTCATTGCAAATGCTGCACATTGCTGCCCAAAATGGCAGTTGATTCACTGTGAAGAATTAGTCAGTTGGGAGGAAAAGGCTGAGTAGTGTTGCAGGAGTTGTTCTAGATCCTAGGTTCCCAAAGTGGGGTACGGGTACCCCCAGGGGTACGCCAAGTGTCATAGGGGGTACGTGAAAAGAACATAGATTATTGTACCCAAGATTGTACTTTCCATGACATATACATTTCAAATTTCATTAATTTTGAGACCAAATTTTATTTCATTTGGGGAAATTCTGTTAAATAATTGCAGGAAAATTTGACTTATTTGAACAATTTTAAATTTAAAATGACTTGAGTCATGGGAAAATTGTGATTCTACAAATATTTTGGAATATTGAATTTGTGTATTTATATATGTGAGATATCCTAGCTGATTTATCTCCAACTGGAAAATAATTTATGCTTTTTCTGTCTTTTTGACTTTCTCCTTCAGGCTGAATTTGATGGTCTAAAGGGCCAGATTTGGGCTGTAGAGCTACGTTGTATATGACATTACATTACTATGTTTTAAGTGTGAATGAGTAGTGGGTACATGGCTTCAGGTTCAATGTCTGAAGGGGTACCGGACTGTGAAAAGTTTTGGAACCACTCTTCTGAATGTAATAATAAATATGTTGCTTAAGCTCTTAGTCTATGAATGTTGTGCAGTTATGATAAGCAAATATTTTCTCTACATTTACATAAAAAAATATCCAAAAACAAAACATTTGAATGATGTTGTATCTGCAGTATAATTGTGGTGTATTTTATCTGCACTCTTGCAAAGTATATTTTCTTACCTTGAACAATGTACATACTGTGTAATGGAAATAAAGCTGAATCTAATATTTCATACAGTAATAGCTTAAAAGTGCACACTCCCAGTTTTACTGCACTAACCAATGAGAGAATTCATTATTCAACCACCTAATATTTGGTCATTGGAGTTCAGGCAACACAAAACTCCTCCCTATTAACATATTTAAGCTTTTGTGGAGCTTTAACACAGTAACTAAAAACTAACTACATCACTTTTTGACCTTTATTAAACTTGGGTCAATGAAAGCCCAGAGGCTGCTTTTATATATATATATATATATATATATATATATATATATATATTTGTGCTGTAAGGACAGTCTGTTCTGTCAGTGGAAGCAGCTGTACAAGCACAGTAATAAGAACGGGAGTGAAAGAAAGGCACTTGGTTAGATAGGAGTGCAATAGAAATAATGATGGTGAATAAATGAATGTACTGTATGTCCAAAAATAGCTAGTAAAGGCACAAAAGCAGCGATCACTAAAGAAGGAGAATGTGAGTGATAAAGAAGACAATGTGGTAAAAAGCACGTACAGTACATATCAGTTGTAGTCTTTTTTTTATGTGTAAGATCACACAATCACTTGAGTTCTGATTTCATATGATGAAATGATTATAGTTTGACTTTTAATTGGCAAGGAAAATATGAATATATTGTAATAGTTTTCATTACAGTGGTTTTTAAATTAGTCATAGTCTATTGTAACCTAAAGAAACGGTAGTCAAAAACTATGGCAAAACTTTTTAGTGAACAAAATGAACACTGGTTCAAAACGCTTTTAATTAAATGTTAATGTTAAATATTGATTTGTAAAAATGTTAACAATAAAATTGTATTATGTTGTTTAACTCATTGACTGCCTTTTTCGTAATTTGGTTTAGTAACGTTGACTGCCAATGACGTCTATAGACGTCAATTATGTTTTTCAGTGGGGGCGGGTGCAGTAAAGCCTTATGTAACTTCCATGTAAAAAATATTACTTGTAGGCAATATTCTATTGAGTCAGCAGGTGGCAGCAGTGCTTTTTGGATGCCCGATCACAGAAGTAGAAACTACGGCTACTTCCTACTTATTCATATTTCTGGAAAAAATTGAGATGGAATGGTGAATGCGGAAAATCAGATAAAGGAAAAAACAAACAACTTACATGTGAACAGGTTTTGGTTAGGGGTAGGGTTGGGCATCGTTTAGATTTTAACGATTCTGATTCCGATTCTCAATTTCGATTCCTGTTCAAAACGATTCTCGATTACGATTTTTTTGAGTTGTGCAGGTCAACAGGTCAGATTTCACAAGATAATTTTTTTTTTTTTGAAAAAGCCTTTAAACAGGCCATTTTTATTAATTAACTTAGTTGATACAGTTTAATGCGGTTGCTGTAATGTAACTAGGGTATTCAATTACAAAGGTCCCCAACTGTAACTGTGAAAGTGAAACTTGCTGAAATAACACTAAAAACAAGTTGGCAGCAGTCTAAAAACAAAGAGCAGCAGCCCAGGTAGATGTGAAACTAAATAAAACAAACTCAAACCCTGGAGCAGTCATGTGACAATATGAGGTGGCTGCTCTGAAAATGGCTGGCAGCCAATGAGTTAATAAATAATTACAAGATCATGGACGTGTAATTTTTGGAACACGTTTTTACTGTGTGTTTCATGACCCCTGCCAAACCTCAGAGACTGACTTATTGCACCCCTGGGTTTCAATCAAACCCAGTTTAGGTGCCACTGACATAGAAGAATGAGTGGCAGTAAACTACTAGAGTAAACTAGAGATTATAGTGACTGTAATTTGTCTATGAACCCAAGTGAAGTCGGACTGACAAGAAAAACACAGACGTGTGTGTCAACAAACGGCACATGCAGGAAATATAAATGGCTGGCATTAACAAAAGCCTCTGAGGTGAAATCACACATGCATCAAAAACATTTGAATCAATCCAACCAGTGAGTTCCTGGTTTGTTATCACTTTCAATTAGTGATTTTCCCCATGCGAGGTCAGCTGGCCACATTTCAAAACAATCATTGTGCCCTGCTTAATGGACTTCTCTATGCACTAAAGCAGGCCAAATAAAAATGGAGCTGCATGATGAATGATTTACACTTGGATACGTTGCTATGCTGGGGCCTTTGAAGCAAATAGAAATCATCCATCAATGTCAGTCCTTTCATTTTGACAAGCAAAACAACAATAGACATTATATTAAATTCATTAAACGTCATTAATTCACAAAATTGTCATTTATTTAATGATTTTTACGTTCAAGTGTGGTAGATTTTACTATATTATACTATATACATATATATATGTGTGCGTATTTGCAGGGACACTTCTTATAAAGTGTGACCTGTGTTGATACTGAACTGTTATTCACTCAATGCAAAGTTCTAGTTTGTATAGTTCAACAGCATTTTTAGTTTAGTTAATCTGTCAAAAGTTAATCTGATTTAAATAAAAAAAAATAAATCTGCCTTACAAAAGGCGGAACCTCCCAGTAGGAGGCAGTGTAATGCGCTTGTGCTTTTGTTTATTCTACTGGTAATTTCTTCCTAGATCATAGGTAAATGACAATAACAAGCCAATACATGTAAAAACAAATGGATATACAGGGCAGCATAGAACTTTTTAGGTTGGGCTACTGGACTCAAAATGCCACTCACTCGGGCTGAAATATGGTAGCTATAATCTATGGATGTGTACGCATGGACGCTTTTTCTGTAATTTCTAAATTTATCGGAACATAGTCCTGTGACATATCATTTCAAAGACAATTCAACGTAGATTACAATTACACAGCACAGTTTCATTTGTTTTACTAGGTGGAACTGAGTCATTTGACTGAATTCTGTGAAACGTGGTACGTGCTATTCGGCGCAGAGACGTTGCGTGGGCCCGGCCGTAGTTCATCAGAACTTGTTTTGACTAGTGCTCAGGGGAACACCAAGGGTTGTTGCTTTTGGTGCTTACTTTTTAAATACATGTTTTCCATAACCACCTCACAGGAGAAACAGAATGAACCAAATTTAAGCTAAAATGAATAGAAACAGCACAACAGCATGTCTGCTCTTTAAAGCCTCACAGAATATAAAGCTTTCAAATTAAATTAGTGAAAAATAAATCTATAAATATCTGCTTTTTCAAAAGCCGAAACAAAATATATTTGTTGAAAAATATATACTATAGTAAAAAGTAAAAAACACATGAATTATATCAAGTATTTAATGTTTTTATGGTTTCATTTGTATACTTAACTTCAAACAGTGCTACATGGTTTAAGAGTTATTTGGGATGTTTGTTTTCTTGGTGACACATTCACCCCAGCGCACCACTAATGTGCACCCCTGTTTATATATTTCCACGTGGTTATTTCTAAAAATAGCGCTTACTCGTGTGTTTGTAAAGGTATGTGTACCACTATTAAATTTCAACATGAAGGCATTTTTTTTTTGGCTTTCAGTAAACCAGCGTCTTGCTAGGAAATAACACTTTGCAGTCATTAGAAATTCTTATTAGGTATGACTTAAATTGAAATTCCTCATTAAACACTACAAATATATTATTACAAATAACTCTTCAACACACTGAACCTTCATTTTGATATTATAATTATTACCATGACCCATTTCCTGAATGGTGTCAACACAAATTTATAAAAGTTTACCTGTGATTTGATCTGCTGATAGATGGTTAACCCAACACCCACAGTGACAAACACTAATTCATGTGTGATTGCTCAAAAGTATGACTCAGTTACATTTGGGGCATGCTGTTTTCTATTCTTTGTTGTTAGCAGAAAAAAAAAATTGGGGTTTTTCATCCTGGTATTTGTTGTGCTGCGCTCCGTTCCTATAAACTTTAACCTTAACACAAATACCTTTAGTTTGTTTTCAGAAAAAACATCTAGGGCAAAAATTGCTTTGAGCTCATAAAAAAATTAGCTGGCTTTGATTTTATAAAACAGCTTTGAATTGAGTTTTCCCTCATTTTTACTTTAGTCTGTTCTTCCCGGCCTGGTTGAAAAATCGTACCTTTCCTTTAGTCTACCTTTTAATTTTTTATTTATCTCCTGTATTGAAGTGCACAACAAGAGTGTTGAACTGAGTAGTGAGTTTTAGTTCAAAGACCAAAGCAACGAATGCTTTGATCAAACTGTGGCTACTCTGAGCTCACTTTTATATCTCCATTAATTGCATAAAACAAGATTTTTTTTTTTCTCCCATCACTCAGAGAAAATATTTAAGGTTTTTTTTTTTTTTTTTTTGTTTGGTCTGAAGTTTTTTTTTTTGTGAAATTGCAAGTAAAAATGTGTGGCATCACATGGTGGTGAAAACACTATTGTTCCATGGGCACAGAACCATGGGAACAGAATCCCATTTTAGTTTAAAACTAAAAATGTTTTGATTTCATTGACTTTTTTTAAGAGAAGTATTGATCTTTTTCTCTGACTCGCTCTAATAAATATAATATGAATTGTTTGTATAACTAGTATGATGGTGAAATCTGCAGCACTGTGTTGGCCAGTTGCTCAGGAGCTATAACTGGTCCTCAAACAACTCAAGGATCTTTGGCAAAAAAATTGCCCATATGAATGTGAGTGCATGATACATGCATTTGTGGTTCATAGGTGGTATAGTAAACAGGATGTCCATTTGCTGTCCATATAGGCACTAACCCTTTATATAATTGTTTCAAGACGAAGTAAACTGTGGACACACAGAGTCAAGCAATGTGATAGACACACCATCACAGAACCACATACAGTACATATCAATAGACCAACTTTAACAGTTAGATATTATGACAATCGCAAATAAGGAACAAGCTTGTAAATAACCTTAATTTATAAAATCATGTAATTACACCAAAATAGTTCAAATGTTCTTTTGAATATCGACCAAATTCACTCACTTCACAGAGCGTCCATACAAGTCACTGATCTATCCTTGATAGCAATATAGGGTTCATTTTCTTGCTCAAACACACTTCAACACATGCACTTTGACAGGTATAGCTTTGGGATTGAACCCCAAACCACTTGAATAGAAGACAACTCTACTACCAGCAGAGTATGGTTGTCCACATTCAATTGGTTTGATCAAATATTGCACCTTAGGCTAAAAAAATGTACCACTTATATGTTGGCTACTATTAACAATTTTACTGCTACACATCCAATATAAACTATAAAAAAAAAAAAAAAAAAAAAAAACTCAACACAGAACCACTCCGCAATGTTGCTGGAAGAAAACTGCATGTTATGGAAGGGTTTAAAAACTATATGTATATTAAAAAAAAAGAAGAGGCAAAGTGAAGAGAAAATGAGAGGTGTTGTTGGTGGATGAAAGAGCAAGAGATGAAGAGATGCAAAAAGTAATAGAAAAGAGGAGTAGAGATTGGAGAAGTGGTTATTGATAGTGAGAGCAGATAGCTTGGTATCTCCGTCACTCGGGGCACACAATTCCTCTCATTACACTTTCACTCCGTGCCTCCAGTCTGCTCTTTGGTCCTCCCCCACAGCTAGCCCTAGAGCAGGGATCCATCCAATCCAGCCCTGCTGTCAGCACGAGCCCAGCTCAGCAGCTCCGGCCAAAGGCATCCGTCAGCCCACACAGTCCCCTGTCGGCTGTAGCTTATTGTCCAGTTCATATTGGCACAGCACAGCGGGGCAGGACAGGAGTATAATACAGAACTGTGGAACATCCATCAGTGTGAAACAGCATCCCAAGCAAAACCACACCAGTATAGACAGATCAACAACTTTACCATATGTCATTTACAAGCCTATAAATAATGACAAAAGTAAGAATTTACATTATAAATATCTGTTTTAATCTTGAGACTGTACTTTATTCCTCTGAGATTTATGTGTGTTGACAGGATCTTGTAGATAATGACTTACTCTGTGATTCTGTTGTGCTAATAAATGACAGATTGTAAGCAAAATATTTAAATAAAATGAGTTAGAGACGCAGGATAATGCAGCAGAGAAACTATACCCTTGTCATGACTGCAGTTAATTTATGTTTTCCAACAATGGCTCATTCTTCCAAATCAAGTTTTCCAGGGTCTAACTTTTTCTGAAACCTTTTAATTTGGATTATTTCAAGATAAATGCCGAGTATATATTGCTCAGACATTTCAATCAAGTTTATTCTTAGCTTATAGGAAATATCTATACATTTTCTGACCCGATTGCTCCTTTTTCAGGGTCACAGGGGTCTGCTGGTGCCTAAATCCAGCTTTCATTGGGTGCTAAGCAGGGGTACACCCTGGTCAGAGTGCCAGTTCATCACAGTAATAAGAAAAATGTGACTTTATTCTACTTTCATACTAAATTCACATTACTCTATACCAGAGGTCACCAACACAGTGGCCCGTGAGCACCAGATAGCCCGTATAGAGCACTTGAGGGGCCCTCAGGACTGTTCTAACAAAAGAAGCATTCACCAATGAGCTCCGTCTAAAATCTGATTTACTTTGCAGGATTCAAACTCAAAAATAAATTCAGATGACAGATGTAGTTAGTATTTAGAATGTTTATTTTCACAGAAACATTGTTACAAAGTTGTTCAAGTAACACAGATAGGATTTTGTTAAAGAATGCAGCAGATTTGGTGTTTAAATTGTGATGTTAAAAAAAAAAAAAATGAAAGGAAATTTATTTATTTATTTTTTTTCAAATGTATATATATGATTGAAACATTTTTAAACGTGTTTCTATTAGTTAAAAGTAGTTTGTGGCTATGAACATAGGAACATTATGGTTTTTCTATGAAATTTTTCAGAAGAGTTCATTTGAAAATGAAACAATTGCATGAATTAAGAAAAATAAAGCGTCGAAACGCAAGTATTTCCTACCTTTTCAATTAATGCTAGTCATCCATTATATTTCGGTGACCCCACTCTATACAATTATATCTATTAAATGACAAAAAAAAAAACATCTTGCATTTAATTACATTCTGTTACTTTGTTCATTATGTGCAATACTTGGTTTGCTCATATACAGTAGAGTTGCATCCAGCAAAACCAGATTACTTCTGCCTTTAAAACAAACTTAGTTCATATTATATTTTGTGTTTATTGTCCAATATTGGACATGTAAAATATACCAACCATTTTTTTTTGGTTTTTTGTTTTTTTAACAAAAATAACAGAGACTTAGTGTACACAAAGACAAACAAAGAGTAACCATCAGACCACAGTGCCTCGCTGTGCAGGCTAATGAGAGCAGATTTGGCATTTGCTAACAAGTGAGAACAGCCAATATTTCCAACTGAGAAGGCTTTGCAGCCTGGACCAAAGGTTATCACAACCCTCTGAGGGCTTCAGCATTCCCAGTCAGTACTGGTAAAGGAAAGTATAGGTGATAAGGTGCCCAGCACTGATCAATGGCCTGTTTTTGTATTGTGGTTAAAAGCTGGCTACTTTTGAGTCAGAAAGAATTGGGTGGGCTGTAATAATAGGCAGTAGTACATGGGGATGACAGCAGGGAACGTTACAGTGATGTCTTAGAGTTGAGAAGATGGGAATGTTAGCACTGATGCCATGTGTTGCGTTTCATCATTTGCAATTTTTGTTTAGTATTTTTTCAAATCTTTGATTGTGACATATGGTAGTGACTGATGGGAAGGAAGATATACTGTACATGGGGACATTTGGGTGATTATTTTTTCTTGCTTGAATTGGCCATGACATTACAGACTTACAAGTCTGTGGATAGGAGAGAGGGAAAGAAAAGGCATGTAATTATCCTCAAATTGCACTTTTAATTCAAACAGCGCAACACAAAATAGCACAAAATTAATGTTCATGACATGTTCCATTTTAATCTTTCTATTATCCTAAAATTTTACCCTTGGGGTCAATCTGGATATTTGCCTCCAAAAAATGATTTCCCAAAAATTATTGACCAAGTTTTTGTGTCAGGAACTTTGTTTATTTATTGAATACATAAATCACCCTTTGATAATGAAACATTGACCTGTTCTCTCACGCCACCACCAGACCAAATTCTGTGTTTCACACAGCTAAAACAGCTTGGGGTCAAATTGACCCCAGAGGAACACCAATGTCTGCAATATGTGTGCAGCACATGGCTTCCAAAACATCAACTTCAAAAACAATATGTCCATTCACTGCCGACAATCAGGTGCTATGAAAAAGATCTAATCAACAGATACTGTATATGAACACTGAGTAACCAGCTTCATTTCCAGCCCAATTAAAAGTACATTATGTAGCCATTTCTTTTTGATTTAACTGATCCCATCTGATTAAAATAAAGCTCATCCTTTTGGTGTGTGCTTGTATAACTCCTATAATCTTTTTAACCTGATTGAAAAAGACTCCATGCACTTTATCTGTCATTATTCATAAGTCTAAGCTTGGCCTGGAGCTTTTTCTAAGTGGAACTTTTATGTTTGGGTTTTCTTTTTAGATCCCTGTTTTCACTTTCCTGAAATATGCTGTCCAGACATAGACTTAGCCCTGTATTATTTGTAGTGCAAATCATTAAGTAAAATATATATAATTAAATGTTATAGAAACCATGTACCTCAGTGTATTTGTGCTTTTAGTCAGTTCAACTATTCCAAGCTTTTATCACAGCAAGCTTACAAAACTCGTATATTATATTCATGCATCCTCTTTAATTTGTGTGTAAGTATACGATTGCTAAAAATAAATACTGACACGTTTAGTGGAGAGGTTTACATACTGCAATAGTCCAAAATGATGTGATCATTCATGTACATTATACAGTTTTAGTGAAATAACAGCGTGTGCCTCTTTGCTTTTAGAAACAGGAAAAACTCTGCCACTCACTGACAGTAAAAACGATACATTTCTCTGATGCACTTTGTTCATGACAAAAGAAACGTGTAAAAACAAAAAGAAGCCTGACATATTTTCCCCCTCAGCAGCACAATGTGTGCTTAACTAGCAGCTACACACACACACACACACACACACCTCAATGCAGGATTACTGTGCACAAACCAGTGGCGTCACTAGGCTGTTTTGTTCGGGGCTAAAGCCCCAGATTTTAATCAGCCCCAAATATAATCAGCCCCAAATATAATTTAAAAGAAAAAAAGACTTTCCATCGGACCTTGAATGCCTCTTATTTAACTCACGACAACAGGTCGACAAAATCTCTGAATCTCCGCCATCTGTGATGACAACAACATTAGGGTCACCGTTTTAGAATTTGTCTGGGTTTCCCAGGGACCCTGAACGCATCTCGGAGAACGTTAGATTAAAACACTTAAACTCCGCCAATATTTGCTCTTTCTGAGAAATCCCACCAGTTTGTGAAAGCTAATGAGATGCTCTTTACACTCATGTATCATGTTATTTTTAAGGACAATAGCAACTTATTTACCTACTCGGGATGTCCCGATACAACTTCTTCTTCCTCTCTCTCTCTCTCTCTCTCTCTCTCTCCCTCTCTCTCTCTCTCTCTCTCTCTCTCCCTCTCTCCCTCTATAGGTCACAATACGGTACGATATATCCCTATATTAAAGTAGAAGGTGATTATTGTATTATTATTTTTTTTTTAATAACTGACAAGAAACAACTAATCTGTAAATGTGTACACCTTCATGAGAACATTATGTATGAAATATATTTTATTGGCATATTTTACACTCAAAACATTGGCTTTAACATGCCATGTGCCAACAACTTAAAATAAAGAAAATAACATACAATCTGCCTGTGGCTTTTAAACCGACTTTGACTTTAGTGTAACTTAACTGAGGTATATGCCTAGAACAACAAATAAATGCAGAAAGTTAGTACTTTCTTTTTAGATTTGATTGAAAAAACACAAGCTGGTCAACATGTCCAGGTTTTAGAGCACTTTTTTGTGCAGTTACAATGTCTCCTGCTGTGGAAAAGACTTTACTGGTTAAATTAAGGTAAAAAAATAAATAAATTAATTAAAAAAATAATAATCGATATGATACATTTTGAGTCGATCCGAGAATTGCTCGACGTAATATTGTCAAATCAATTTTTTTTAACACCCCTAATGTAGATCATGATAATTAGAACTGCTAACAAACATTAGCTTCAAATACTAGCTGATGCTAAAGAAAACTCCTTTTTCATTTTGAACAAGCTCTCTGAATCACAAGAGATAAATCATTCGGATGTCCTTCATCCCAAGGCAAGATTTGCCCAATTTTTATTAATAGCTTATTTGGCTCATAACCAAATGAGCTATTAGTGGTACCAACACAAACAATTTGTACAGATTGAGGCCGACGCTAAAGTTTGTTGTGGGAAAAAATGGATAAAAGACAAATTATGGAATAAATAACTGTTAGATTCAGCATAATGTACCAACACTTGAATGGCATTAGACAAAGAAAAGTCACTCTTTAATGTTGTTGTTTTATGAGGACATTGTTCGGTTAAAATTATTCTCATTAAAAGCTGATCTGAACAAGCTCTTTGTAATATTTACTAGGGATGTCTCGATACAACTTTTTCACTTCCGATACGATACCGATATTGCAGCCTTGCATATTGGCCGATACCGAAATCAATCTGATACAATATCAGCACGAATCATACATACTTTTATTACATAGTGTGTAGTGTGGAATGTTAGAAAAGGCTTGAGAACAATAGTCAACAATTGAAGTTCACTTCAGTTATTTTTTACTGTCAGTATATGGTGGGAACAACTGAGGACGACAAAAACTTATCGGAGCGCTTATATCAGAGATTTTACATGCAGTCCTATAAAACCCGATATTGGTTTTCTGGTTGATATCGGACCGATACCAGATATCATTATTTACTGAGTTTGATTTCTTTTTCTTTTCTTTTTTTTAATTTTTTTGTTGCGATTACATTAACACTCCTTTTCAATGATCTGCCTTTATTTTGATTTCAAAGCCACTCGATGAGTTTAAAGTACTTTTCCACACTAATTTCTTGATAAATATGCGTTCAGGAACGTGGATCCTGTGATATCACTTATTTTCACAAAGTACGGTTCGGGGTGATTGGAATTAACACTTGCAACCCTGTTATGTAGGACCGCAGTCTTTTGTTGTGTGTTGGAATGTTTGTAGGGTGTGAAGTGAAAATGAGGTGACCATAGCAGCTCAGAAATATTTAATTGTCTTCTGTGTGATTTTTTTTTTTTTTTTCATTTCAATAAAGCATTTGGTACACTACAATAATTAGAGGCAATCATATATTTATTTTAAAATCAGTTTTAAAAGATGGAGTTAGGTCGGTAAGATAGTAAAGAGGTGGAATTGAAGATGTTTAGGATCTAGTAATGTTTGTACCAAATGGAATTAATTCACTTTTGTTGAAGATTGTCGTTACAGAAAGTTGCCGTTAAAACCTTGACTTCAGTAACAGCTTTAGTTTTGTGCCTAACATTTTATTTTATCGAGGCAACTGAACAAAACTGGTCTTGACATTACATTCACATTTATTCCCCTTTTCTATCTTCCCCATTGCCACTTTTATTCCTCCTCCTCTTCACAGTTCACTTTACAGTGGGGTAGAAGCGTTAATGAGGAAATAAAAAGCAAGCTTTGTATCAGCAAACAATGCACTTGTTTGCAAGGAAGCTATTGAAGCCATCGCTAACCAAGAACCTTAAAAGCTCTTCAATTTCAAAGTGCGTGGCCATGGTTTTCACTGATGTGTCGTGATTGGGTAGCATTAACACTTAGAGAAATGGGGAATAACATTGTTTTTTTGTTCTATTTCAATGTTAAATTAGGCTTTGAATCAGAAAAATAATTTGATTTAATAGATGACACGTTAGTGAGGCTTTTTCTCAGCAAGGTGGTTGTGTTCTAGACAGGGGTGGACTGGAATTTTTCTGTCCAGACCAGCCCACTACATTATCAGCGGACACTATGTAGAAGCTGTTATTAAGTCAGGGATACTCAACATGTGACTCTTTATGTCTTAATTTTGTTTATTATTCCCCCAGAAAACCTTAAAAGGGGCAAACGTTTTCCTTTGTCCCATTTTTTCCGACTTTAGCTACCATTGCTGTCACGACCATGGCTCAGGTGGTAGTGGGTCGTCTTCTGATCGAGAGGTTGGGGGTTCGATCCCAGTACCTGAGTATGTGTCGAAGTGTCCTTGGGCAAGACACTGAACCCTAAGTTGCTCCCAGTGGTCGACTAGCACCTTGCATGGCAGTCCTGTCCCACTGGTGTGTGAATGTGAGAGTGATTGGGTGAATGAGCTGATGTGTGAAGCGCTTTGAGACTGCTTCAGTGTGGTGATAAAGCGCTATATAAAATCAAGTCCATTTACCAAGTCCATTTAAAAATAAATATCCATTTTTTGTCTATTTTTGCAAGTCATTTTAATCCAATTTTTGTCCTTTCTTAAATTGTTTTTGGCCACTTTTCATCCCAATAAGCTACCTTTTGCCCAATAAATACCACTTTTTTTTCCCCTTTTCCCATACATTTTGACTCTTTTTGTTCCACATTTTTGTCCTTTTTCCACTATTGTTTACCACATTTTGCTCATTAAAGCTACCCTTTGCCATTATATACCACCTGGTTCTTCTTTATTTGCCAATTTTTTGCCCATTCTTGACTGCTTTTGGCCCATTTTAGTCACTTTTCAGTCATTTCTTGCCACGATTTTGCCACATTTGGACCATTTTTGGCCGCCTGTTGCAATGCTTGCCTCTACTCGCTTGCACTAGACCGGCCCACTTCGGGTCAACGACCCACCGGGACAATGCCCGGTATGTCAGATGGCCAGTCCACCCCTGGTTCTCAACGTTGTCCCTGAATGTACTGAATGTAGACTACACAGTGTATGACATCAGTCTTACAACTCAACCAAAATACACATTTTATTTTTCGCAAAGGAAATTTCCTCAACAGTAAAAGCTAAAAGAAACACAAGGGCAATATAACAAAATCATATCTACAGTATTATCGAAATATCCATTCAGCTCTTCATAATTGTGAGAAAATACTGTATGCATTAAAAAAAAACTATGTACAACAATTTCATGGCATCCCTTTTAATTAGAGCCAATCACTACGCTTGGAGGCTGAGCGATATGGGATGTGGATGGCAGGATGAGTCAATGAATACAGTGAGTTATCAACCACACAAAGAGGGGGAGCTTCACTTGGGACTCAAGCTGTGAGCTGCAAACCTTCAACAAAGCTGACATCCACTCCATATGAGGTATCAGACAGGGGTGACTGTGCCACTGCTCACCTGCCAGAGAAAACCTCTCTCTGCTGCCTAATCTACTCTATCCAAGCCAAACAAACTAAAATGCCAAGCAAAGCAAAGCTTTGGGACTTGTCTGCATTTGCATGTGAAGCGCATCCACTGTCAGCTTCCATTGCAGCTAATATTCATTCCTATTGATTTCAACGTCTTCCTACATTTACATTTATTCTTGAGGAAAACGCACAATTCTACTCCTGTGCAAGATGTCGCTCCAGCTTAGTCAGCGTAATGTGGTGACAGCAGAAAAGGATTTCCAGTGTCTTTTCTCACTGCTAGCATCTCATTGTTGAAGATGCTATATTTATCAGGTAGAGGAGGGAACGCAGATAGGAAAGAAACATTTTTTATTGTTTCAATAATTTTGTTTGTGTTTGTTTGATTGAGTTTTGATATGCCCAGTTAACCACATTGTTTCCTAAAATGTTGTTTACCTGATGCCACATCTGTCGTGTTCTAGGTACAGATTTTATGCGGTTTGCTGTTTGGCAATAACCATCAATGTTACAAACTGAAAAAATTCAATAACATGTCACTTGTTAAAGTGGCTCACTAAAATATCAAATGGTACCACTCTGTGGGTACCGGTAACAGTTGCGGCTAGTGCATTTTTCTCCAGGGGGGGCTACAACTCCAAAAACAATATACTGTACACCAAAAACAGGGTTTGTGTAGCTTTGAACAAATAAGTAGGGAACATTGCAGTTACAGAACTGCTTTCAGACTAACCACATTTATTTCTACAGAACCCATAAACAAGCAAGAACAAATGTAGTTTATACCAGTGGTTCTCAGAATCTGCTTTTGAAACTAAGTGGAAAGAAACAGTATTTAGTGCCTCATGGATAGATTTATGTCTATTAACTCTGGTTTATACAATAGAGTGAGTGAATGTGTGTCACGGTTATTATACTTCTTGAGTTATAGTTCAGAGTTTACCTATTGTTTTAGTTACAGCAGTTTAACAAATAACTAAATAAAACAGAATGACAAAGGAAGTGGTAAATGAATATAGACAATTGACAAAATGTAATTTAGGACCTATTTTACAAAATAAGAACATGTTAAAAATTTTACTTCATCAAATTCAGTTTTTTCATGTTTCTTGTGCCTTCTCTGAAAAGTGCTTTAAATGGGTCGTCTCATTATTTCACCTGTCAAAGCCGCTTAATGATGGACGACTTTGATGTCAGCCCCTCCCATAGCGGGAGGGGGTGTTGTGTAAAGAATCTGGCTGCATTCAACTCTTCACAGCCGCAGAGTGTCTATGGGGGAATATAGCTGCGCCAACAGACACTCCATTGATTTGTATTGAAGAGGAGTTACTGCGCATGCACATCTTTTAATGAGAGTGGATGGTAAAGATTTTTGCGAGCCAAGGAGGAAGCACGTCACCAATCTGACACTGATGAACAAAACAACTTTACACATCATCATTATCTATATCATATTTATTCTGATTATCTAAATACGTTGTTTCATAGTATTTTTAATTGATTATTTTTAATTGATTATTTTTAATTGATTATTTTTAATTGATTATTTTTAATTGATTATTTTTAATTGATTTTTATTGTTTTTTATGTCTTACTCAAACTAACGTGCTGAGTGGTGGGGCGGCGCCCTCACACCCTCTAATGGCCATCCGCCACTGACTGGTAGTTAGCTATTGTGATATCTCTCTATCAACTTGTAAGTGGGTTCCCAAACAGTGGTCAGTCGTTTGATACTGGTCCGCAAAGAAAGAATGAAGTTTTGAAAAATGTACTGCATATTATTTGTAAGTATTTTCTTGTACTTTTTTAGTGAAAAACTGCTACTTCTACCAACTTAATTTAACTGACTTGATCAGACCAGTGCAAAAGTAATGCACGTCTGGGAAGTGTGTTTACTGCACAGGAGATTGAAGAACACGAGAAACCCACTGACAATACCACCCTTCCACCACCTGGTTTACGGAAACTTGGTCTGATGTGATAGTGGTCCAGGACAAACAATATTAAAACATATAAAAAAAAACCCCAACATAACAGCAAAATTGAAGTAAAAAAACAAGTAACCTAAAGGAATAAACTACAAAATATTTTGCCTGTGTATTTACTTAATTATATACTTTCTATAAAGACAAATCTTATCGAACAAGTTGTTTGGTATGGTTACGGCATGGTTTTTATTTAATAAATAGCCCTCATGGAATAAAAGCTTTTAAACTACAGTCTCAGTGCCTCAGAACTTTTTGAAACTGTTTCATTTAATATTTTCTTATTTCATGTTTTAATGTCATATGTACTCTCACTACAAAAAACATGACCTTTTAAATGTCGAACCAAAAACCCACTTGTTTGTGCCCTCAGGTGTTACGTTGATGATAAAGTATCAAAAGTGGCCTGGCTCAATCGATCCAACATCATTTTTGCTGGCCAGGACAAGTGGTCCCTGGACCCCAGAGTGGACCTGGTCACCAAAGGACAGCTTGAGTACAGCCTACGCATACAGAAGGTAAAAAACATATATAATCTTTACATGTTTGATTCTTTGTAAAATATGTGAAAATAAAGATGAAACATACTTTGTATGCAGAGATAAATGAATCAATCATTAACGGTCTTAATAAGAGTTCTATGTTTATTATTTTCAACATCTGTTTGCATAAATTGATACTGAAATTAGAGTGACATACTGTAGAATGTTCTTGTCTGATTGAGGGAGTTAGCTTAGCCTAGCATGAAGATTACAGAAATAAAAGATAGTTTTATAAGTTAACTTGCTATTAGGGTGTGTATTGCCTGGCATCTGGCGATACGATTTGTGTCCCGATATTAAAGTATTAGGCCCATTATTGCGACTTTGTTTTTTGTATATGACTTAAGAAACAACTAATCTGTAAATGTGTACACCTTCATGACAACATTATGTATGAAATATATTTTATTGGCATATTTTACACAAAACATTGGCTTTAACATGCCATGTGCCAACAACTTAAAAAAAATAATAAAAATAACATACAATCTGCCTGTGGATTTTAAACCAACTTTGACTTTAGTGCAACATGACTTTTGTGCAATCAGTTAATGAGGTATATGCCTAGAACAACAAATAAATGCAGAAAGTTAGTACTTTCTTTTTAGATTTTATTGAAAAAACACAAGCTGGTCAACATGCCCAGGTTTCAGAGCACTTCTTTGTGCAGTTACAATGTCTCCTGCTGTGGTAAAGACTTTACTGATTAAATTAAGGTAAAAAAAATAAAAAAAAATCTATAAAAATTGATATGGCTGCATTTTGAATCGATCCGAGAATTGTGCGACGTAATCTCGCGATTTATCACAGAATCGATTTTTTTTTCAACACCCCTTCTTGCTATCATTTTTTTTTTCTGACGGATGGGGTAATTAATGAATGTTTATCATGAATCAATCTCATTAAGATATCTTGTGTACTAGCAGTGTTGCCAAGTCCCAGTAAGAAAAGTTCCCAATGGCTGTTCCGCCTAGTTTGAATTTCTATATATTTGCATGTAGCCCATTTAATAACAACGATAGCAGGGAGGTATTTCATTCGGGGAGCTTGCATGTGGTAGAGACAAATGTATTAAATAATCTATCAAAACACACATTTAGAACTACAAATACTGTAGGTACCGTCTTTAATCGATTTATTTATTTTTGTCAGTAATAATCCTCCTACAGTGAATGGTCAGGTCCTCTGTTAAAAGTGTTTGTCCATGGTTTAAAGCTGCAAAGTCAACAATCTGTTCTTCAGGGAGCTGAATCAGGAGATAACTATGTCCAAACCTGGAATGAGTCATAATCACTGGGTTTTGATATTGATATATAGATTTTCTAAACTTTCCAAAAAGCGACATGGGGGGGTAAAAGACGCTTGCAGTCCTCCTGAACATCTCATAGAAGCTCATCCTAAACTCTGGCATTTTAGTGGACGAATGGATGGTAAGACATGAGAAATACACAGGCCAGATGGCATATAAAGGCTGTAAATAGAGGACAGATAGATAATAGATGGGGGTGATATTGATAGATATCTAGGGACTTTTTCTAATGTAATCCCACTAAACATCCGACGTCCACGGACCTCCAGATCATGTTCATAACGCGTCAGCCAGTCTGGACCACATCTGCACGTCTATATGATGTCCAAAATAGGTCGACATCTGAACGTCATGACTATGACCTCATCTGAACCTTGATATGTCATTCAACGTTTGAAGCAATTTCACATATAGAATTTAAACAGCCTTGCAATTCCACACTCAGTCACAGACACATGCATGTGCATGTGTTTGTTTATTAAAAATCATTATTCAGTAATATCCACAGTCTCTAAGTATATATCCAGGTGTACTTCCTCAACATATACCAGAGAGACAAGCTTTGATAAAGTTGACATTGACATTGATGTAAATTTTCTGTGTTCAAAACAGGGGACGGGACTTGGATAAGCAAACTGCTTCTCTCGTCTCCTTTTTCAGCATGTACAAAACAAAAAAAACAAAAAAAAGGAATAACAAAACTTCTGTGAATGCAACCATGTCGGAAATAAACTGAATAAATGAATAAAAAAAAAAAATATGGTCTGCGATCTTTTTAAGAAATAATTAATGTTGAGCTCCCATTGAGCAAGTCAACGTTGAGAAGACGTCTTTTTTGGACGTCATCGGGTCAGGTTAAATTAACAATACCCCCAAAATGAATGGTATTGTATGCGTTTCAAATAACTGACAATGTACCTTTGATAAAAGATTTGGATAGAAAAATTAATATCTGGCTTTATTCGACGATGCAACAAACTTTGGTCATTCAAATGTTCATTCTTGTGGTCACAGTAGCTGAATAGGTAACAAAGTGCACTTAAAAGCATAAGGTCTAGGGATTGAACCCACCATGGGCCATCTTTCTTATCCATCTTTCTGGGATGTCTAGAGTACATCGTTTTCAGACGTCCGAAAAAGACGGTGTATAAACTTTCATTCTGCACCCGCCAAAGACGTCTTCTCAACTTCAGGCCGTCACGTTGTTTCAACGTCGGTCTGCTCAGTGGGATGACTTTTTAAGTTGCTAGATATACCTAAAAAATGAGTGAAGGGAGTCTGAAAACCATCAGCTTTATTTGTCATTGCACATGTTACAGAGCAACAAAATTTAATTTCAGTTTCATCTCGTCCAAGAAAAACATGACGACAATCACATTTATTACACTTATAACGTGGGGAGACAGGAGTGGGAAAACTGTGGGTCACTACAATATTTAGATGAAAAAAAGGGTAACAACAGAAGGGTAGGTTGCTAAAAGTAGTCACAATAGTAGCAATACTGTGGTGATGGTGCACTAGGCAAGATTTTTAGTGGCACCGTCAGCATCAATTCCTATGTGTGCTAATCAATCAGTTTGCTTGCATCACGAAATTTAAAAAAAATGTGTTTCAAACCTCTGATGCCCACTAGCGTATCACCCGAGACAAGATGAACACAGGAGAGGAGAAGGGGTGATTGGGAAAGATGTCATAGTTTTAATTTTAGTATATGATTAATGTTTTGTGTAAAGAAATACAATTACCAGCAGTTTTTAAAATTCATAGACATGCAGAATTAATAGTTTATGGTTTTAATCAATATATCCTCAAGTGGTGTTTGGTTAAGCAACAACCAAAAAAAAAACAAAAAAAACTGTTTTCTCTGCTCCTCTCAAAAAACATGTAAGAATTAGCAAGTTTTGTGCATGTTTTTGTTTTTAAATGTTAATCAAGGTTACACCTTCTGAATAGAATCAGTTAGCAACATCAACTGCAAAGTAGTTTCCCATAATGACTGTACTCTACTTGCTGCAGGTAGTTTTTTTTTAATTTTTTTTATTACCACACATGTTTGAAAAACATCACAAACATATTTATTACCAGCATTTTAAAGTCCAGTCTTATCAGCTCCAAACATTTCCACATTATGTTAATAGAAAACCCATCATCCAGGAACCATTGTGTTTCTTTCCCAACACATATCCTGTTTCAAGTTAGTTGTTAAAAGTGATGAGGACAATACTTTGGCTGGGCTGACATTCAAAGAAAAAATAGACAGTTGCAAACAAAAGAAAAGAAACAGCAGGCAACAAAGTTTTTTTTGCAATATTACACAAAACAAATGGGTTTTTAGAGGTCGTCTTGCTGCCTCCTCACTTAGACAATTAATATATGCAAACTCAATGTAGCTCCAAGTACTATGTTTGTTAGTTGCTAATAAAAGCTATTCCGCCTGCAGTTTTCAGCATTCATCAGAGACTGTTAGCCAACGGTGATGCTTAAAGTGCCAGAATAAAGCACAGGACAAGTATTCTTCCTTTTGTGATTTGTGTTTGCAAGCTTTGGATTTTCTGACTCCTTCCTAAAGAGCATTTAAAATCATTGTTTTAGAACATTTTAATTATTTTAGCTACTTAGTTACAAAACAACCAACATACACAGTTATAGCCTGCCAGTAATCTGTGTGACACAGGAACTTGCAAAGTGCACTTGTTAAAAAAAACTACATCATGGTAGTAGATGGTGAGTAAATGGCCAAATGTTAAAGTCTCAGGAGGAAACGACTCTCCCACAGTTTGTATGTGGGTAAAGTGAGCTGCTATGTGTAGCAGGGATATAATTGGGTCGTGCCACTTTCAGAAGCTCTTCACTCCCACTGTGGTAAGCAGGACCGGCAGCGCATGGGACAGACAGATTTAGAAGCAGAACTCAATTTCAACAGTTTTCTATTTGTTTTTCTTCTTTGGTTGGTGCAATATAATTACAGTGAATCCCCAAAACAGTAAACCAAAAACTGAGCAAACACAAAAGTAAAGGGCATTGGGATGCCAGGCTACATTTTACAAATCCATGAACATATATACTTTAACCTCTGTTTGTTTTGCTTTTAGCTTTATTTGTTTCTGCTCACCCAGGATTTCTCCTTCTTTTGAATTTCCAGTAGGCTACACCAGTGACGTGCCATCAGGGTAGGCAAGGTAGGCAGGGCCTACCCAAGGGTGAATTGATATTTTGATTATTTTTTTTTTTTAATTATAATATAGTGATAAATTATTTATTTTTCCATTTCCAATAGCCTACAGTTCCTATAATTTTGAAAGTGTCCGCATTTTGTGCATTTCATAGCCCAAATTACTAAACAGCGCTATTTCCTGGAACAGCTGCACAGTCTCACTCCGCTGTAAGGCAGAGGGAGGCCACGCCCCCTCCCAAAGGCATGTTGCTCCTCTGTCTCCGTTCCCATTGCTTGTTTTTACGTGTTTGCGCATGCACAGTCAAATCCCTAAGATGACATCCGCGCTATGCTAAATGCTATACGTAAGTTCACAGTGCATTAGTGAATTGATTCCATGTGACCGCTGCTGCTACGTTCTCTAGCTAGTGGGCGGGATAACACTACAGGCAGGGTGACAGCACCAGAGATGATAGAGAAACTTTTTTTGAGGACAGCTTTTAAAAGATGGGAGACCAACACCTGAGCTATCAGACCTTCAGCAAAGGTAAGGTTAGGACATTGTTGGTATTTTCTACAGTGAAAGGAACAAAAGGAAGGATTGGCTTTGTGGATGCTCCTCACTGAGGCTTTTCTGAGTTGTTGTTGTCATTTACTCCGTGTTTCTGTGTTTCCAACACAAACAACAGATGTGCTGCCATGTCATGAGATATATCTTGTTGGGAGAATATGGAGGCTATATTAAATAATTGTTTATGTTTCTATAATGGTGTTTTCCGATGTTGATTTTGTTAGATGGCCCAAATACTTGTTCATGTGGATCTTGTTGAGTTTTTTCTTTGTTATTATGAATTTTATATTTTTATAAGCGCATTGAGATGACTTTGTTGGAAATTTCTTTATACAAATAAAATTGATTTGAATTGAATTAACACTTGACAGCAGAAACATATGAAATTGTCATTGGTGGTCTCCATTTGCAACATGCCTACCCAACCCTCGTGGTCACGGCACGTCACTGGACGAGACACATCAGAGGCGTCCTTCACAGGTCTTGTGTTTCCCCTCATGTAATCCATATATGTGTTCAGTTTACCCTTTGCTACTCCAGTTCTGTACCAATTCTGTTTTAACTATGCTCGCAATGAGCGCTCCTCAGTCACAGACTGAGACTGGACACTCATCACTCCCTTCCTTGCAACTGAGGCTGGTTCTCTTTTATAGGCACTACCTGTAACTCCTCCCTCAAAAAAAAACAAACCCAATCTGAAATCAATTAACTCAATAACAAAATAAATTCTCATAAACAACATACCGTCAGTTCCGTCAGTTGTATTGTAGCTCACATTAATCATATATACTACCCCGCTAACCCTTTTATTTTAGCCCTAACCCTAATCCTAATCCAGGAAATACCGTAAATGTTTATTTTTGTCAGATATGTATTTTTAAAGGTGGTATTTCCAGTGTTAAATACGTTAAAATGAAAAAAGGTTTTATGTCAAAAGTGGGATTCAAAGTCACGTCAGCGGAAGGAAGAATCCTTGAGTGCAATGCCTTAGACCATCGGCCATCCCGACATGGTGAAAACACAGGCACATTACGCTTATGTAGAAAAGGTCCGAAAAAGTACTCGTAGTCCTGCGGGCTATGGCTACGTTTAATGTATCTCTAGACACTTTCTATATATTAAGATGAGGAAACAGAGCTGTGAGACTAGGAGTTGGAGATTCAGTTCATGAGATGTTAAATTTTTTGTTTGTTTGTTTTTAAAGGTAACTACACTTAAAAGTTCAACCCCATGATAGTCAAATAGAGGGTGGGATTGATTTACATTGGTCCTCCTCATATAAGAGGTGCAATGTGGTTTTTGGACTGAGAGTGGAACCATTGAGCAGCTTTCAATCCTTATTGTGGTGCTGGAGAGTCCAAATGTTTGAGCTTCATTAGGTAATAGCCTCCAGTGCTTACTGGGGCAGTTCATAACTCAATGTGAAGTGTTTAAGATGAAACTCAGAACCACCACATCTGAGGCCATGGCAAAGAGAAAGACGGGGTCTCTCCATGGGACCCTAAACCTGAACTGAGTTTAAGCATCTCAGTGTCTTATTTAGGAGTAAAAGTTGCTAATATGACATAGAACTTGTGAAGTAATAATTATAAAGAATGTATGAATTTAATAACTCATATTCTTATTTGTTTTGTTTAGGTTGATGTCTATGACGAGGGTTCATACACCTGCTCCATACAGACAAAACAGCAGCCCAAGACCTCACAGGTTTATCTCATCGTACAAGGTAAGCCACTGACCAGAGCTCATCTATTCACGCTGTGACAAAACAAAGTTTGGCAATATTTGTGGAGAATTACACCAACAACACATTAAAGAAATTAAAGTACATACAGTACCTGAAATCATGGAAATAATGTTTAATAATTGCTACAGACTTGCAAAATGCCTGCTTCTATATACAGTAGTTGTCATTGTGTTGTTTTGATTGTATCTCAGTTTAAAGGTACAGTAAGACCAGACAAACAGTGATCCATCCATATTTTGTACAGTGGAATGAACACATTTGTGGTAATGCAGAAGATATATTACCAGGGTTTTAAAAGAACGCCCGCCAACCCGCCAAATGCGGATAAAAATGATTGCCATTTTGGCTGGTGAAGAATGAAACAAATACCACAGCATCTGTTTGAATCGGCAGGCTGCAGAAACTATGTTACAACATCGTTGCCAGATTGGGCTGTTTTTCGTCAAGAAATGTGAGGGTTTTCATGTGTGTTTAGACTTTAAAATGTAATATGTATCTGGAAACCCTGCTGGTTGTTCTAATCCTACATTTCCCATGAACACTATGCCGTGACGTGTCATACAACAATTGGCTACGTGCTTACGTTAGCGTGAATGTTATGGTTCGCTAACGGACAAGATGAAAGAGATTAAGATTAAAGAGGATCTGAAAAGAAGTTAGTACTTCTATTTTTCTAACTTCAAACAGTGTTCCAGGAATCCAATTTTCATCTCAGTTAAGTTTGTTTATTAAGTTATGACCAGTGTTGGTAACGTTACTTTAAAAAAGTAATTAGTTATAGTTGACCACTACTTGATCCAAAAAGTTAGTAATTGAATTACTCTATAATTCTATATAAAAACTATAAAAGTAACTCATTACTAAGGAAAGTAACTATTTTCTGTTAAAAAAAAAAGTTGCTATATGTCAAAGAATTTTTTTAGATGTGTGTGTCGTTGTGAGGTGCTTCATTAAATTTGAGTTGCTTACAACGGATGTTGACAAAGTCTTCTCTCCTGGATATAATGAACACTTCACATACACGTTCTTGTCTTTGACCACAAATAATTTAAAGTAGTGTTTGTATCGCTACCTTAAAAATGCCAACTTTTCATCAGACTGTTCCACGTTCACACTGGCTCTGATTGGCTACCATGAAACATGACGCCACCTTAGCCAATCATAATCGCTCACCTTGTTTTTAACCCACCTCCTCACTACAGCTGCGTATGAAGCCAGGGGTGCTTTTGGATAAAAGTTTATTCAATCAATGCATGTAACGCACCGCATTTAGCATTCAGTAACGCTAACGGCGTTGTAACGGCGTAAAAAGTAATTAGTTAGATTACCCCGTTTCTGAAAAAAAAAAAACGCCGTTACCTAACGCCGTTATTCCAAACACTGGTTATGAGAATATACTTTATAAAAGGTGTACTTCTCCGACACATCCAAAGTTCCATATTGCACCTTTTAGGCATTGTTCCAACATTGTTTTTAAATAAATGTATATATGTTTTTTTTTTTTTTTTTTTTTTACCATTTGAATGTATTTCAGCAGTCAACTAAATTACAAACTATTTAAAAAAAACATGAACGCTTAAATCTGTGGTCCATAATGTAGTTTATTTTTGCTGGAAAAAAAAATTGGCTGGTGGAAAATCTGGTTGGCTGGTAACTTTAGGAATCTACTAGCCATGATGGATGCCTGGTGATCTAAAAAGTTAATTTAAAGCCCTGTCTATTACCCATCGCTCGCCAAAAGCAACAGAACATTTTGTTCCGATTTAAATGAATCTCAGAAATCCTTTACTGATGGTATTCTCTTTCAAAAAAAAAAAAAAAAACAATAGAAAGTTGATGTGAGATAAAGGTGGTGAGGAGGTGAGAGAACAGGAGACTCACAATTAGATTCTGTCTGATTGTGTCTACAACTTTTTAACTTGTTACATTTTCTTTCCCTCCTGTTTTAACAGAGGTCACAACTCAATAATTATTGTTCTCAGCTGAACATGTGTGTGTTGAGCAGGTTTGTTGAAAGTGTTTTGTCATCAACTCAAATAACATACAGTACATATTTTGATGCAAACATAATTTGCCTCTTAGGATAATTTAGACTTTTTGGGTTTATAGGTATCTGCTATTCTCTGCTAACTATATGGTTATCTTAAGCTTTAACATACTAATATATATATATATTGTCCTTTTGCAAGGAGGAATGGGCCAATATTCCAGTCTCTCAATGTGCAAAACTGATAGACATACCCCAAGCGACTTACAGCAGTTATCGCAGCAAAAGGTGGCGCAACAAAGTATTCACTTAAGGGGGCTGAATAATTTTGCACGCCCAATTTTTCAGTTTTTTATTTGTTAAAAATGTTTGAAATATCCAATAAATGTTGTTTCACTTCATGATTGTGTCCCACTTGTTGTTGATTCTTCACAAAAAATTACAGTTTTATATCTTTATGTTTGAAGCCTGAAATGTGGCAAAAGGTCGAAAAGTTCAGGGGGCCGAATACTTTTGCAAGGCACTGTATATATATAATGTTATTATTTTTTTCTTTCCTTTTGGTTGTTTTCATCATTGAATCCTCAGTGATTTGCATGTTTAGTTTGCTTTGGGTTTTTACATCAGATGCCCTTCCTGACACAACCCTCTGTATCAATCCAAGCCTTGGACCAACATAAAGACACTGGTTCGTGCCGCCGTGAGGCTGCAGCACCGGCAAACAGTTACCCGGGGTTTCCACTGGATACGTCTCCGCTGCGCCACGGCACCGATCCGGTATTTCACCGCTGTCCGCCGTCCGGTAATTCACACCGGTTGCGTTTTGAGTGCGCCGCGGTGCGCTCCGGTTCAACGAGTGTGACGTCACGAGACAGAGCAGTTCTCACAATATTTATATAATCGCGCGAGAACGCGATTAAAGGTATTTGTTATAAACCCAACAATAAACAGATAAACAGCTCAGTGTTCCTAACAAAGGAGAACAAGAAGGTTGGACTCTGGATTTGTCAAAGACACATTTTTTAGCAACAGCCAACAGAGAAGAGATAAAACTGCACCAGTAAAACATGAACTAAATCAAAGTTTCTGCAGTTTACAGTGTAGTTACAGTATGAGAGGAATCAATATAGTGGATGTGAATTTGTTTTTACACATTATGACGTTTTGGTGATGTATTTACTTGAAATATAATCTGTTTTTGAAAAGTAACCCGATATTTTATTGCGGAGTACGTGCTTAATTTGCTCTGTGCTGATTGATGCGTCGTGCTCCGGTGTCCGCCAGAAATAGAAGCCCTGCGTATATCTGGCGGAGGGCACTGGACTACCGCATCTGGGAAGGAGCAGACACGCACCGCAGCGGACCCGGTGGAAATTAACACATAGACTAAAGTGGAAACCTATCAGCTCCGGTGACACGGCGGTGACGTTCCGCAGCGGAGCCGCATCCAGTGGAAATTGGGGGTTAGACACTTAGGTTGGGGGTAAAGGGCTTTGCTCAAGGGCCCAAAGCACGTGGGGCTCAACCCAGCTAACCTTCAGTTACAAATCTGCTTTCTAAACCATTAGGCCACTGCTTCCCAACATTTACCAAAATAACTACATGTCAAAAAATGTTAGAAGTAATATTTTTCCCAAAAACAGTGTTATGATTATTTATAAATATTACTGTTATCATTGTATCTATTCATTTTACTTTTTTAATGGGCTGCTCGATTATAGAAAAAATGATAATTGCATTTATTTTTAGTCATAATTGAAATCACGGTTTTTTTGTCAACCAAAAAGTTATTTTTTTGGACAAAACAATGTAAAATATAGTATTTAAACACAAATCCTTTAAACACTAAAATTAAGTATGTTCAATTTTGCACAAAACAAAACACTCTATCTCTCGGTCTTCATCATCAAACTCAAACTGTTCCCGATATAAGAAAAAATGACGTGCCTTGCTTGTTTACCAGGTGTTTTTGCTGCATTTCTCCTGCCATGTTTCAAGACCGCGAGCAACAACTTTCCTCTTGTTGGCCTGCAGGTAGCTTTGGCTTTAGGATGCTTGTGCATTAAACAACTCATGTTAGTAATAATAGTCGTTTTTTCTCGTGTGTACCAAGCTTTATTCTTTGTACATGTCCTAAATCAGGGGTGCACACACTTTCTACCACTGCAAACACACAACGCTGGTGGCTTGTCATTACCCCGTCCTCACCGAGGGCACTCAGGGCCGACCTGCTTACTTCTGGAGGGGTCCGGTTTGCCGTCCAAAACCCCACTCTGCGCCAGTGGGCACGGCAGTCTGGCCATCGCGGTTTCCGACGTGGCACCTGTCTTACGTTACCCTCGTTTCGAAGGCAAAGAGAAACCAGCCTGTCCCCCATTTGTGACTATTAAAGCTACCATGACTGAATATTCGAATAACATGTAACTGACTTCATGATGTCATTCTGTTCTTCTCTGTTGTGTTGCTGTTAAGCCCGTGTTTGAGGTAATACATGCACCAGTCCTCTGTGCACGTTTTCAGTCACCAACTGGGATAGTGGGCGTCGCCAGTCTCTGTCAGTTATTTTGGGGGTCGCGGGCTGAAAAGTTTGGGAACCCCTGCTTTAGAAGAACTTCCATAGCTTCCATACACGTAGGTGTCTGCTGCTAATAAATATACCTGGCTGGGCCGGTGTGGAGCGGCTTAGGGTTGGAGGAGGGTCTTCTTCTACTGAATATTAGAGGTTGTAAATGAACAGATTAGTGCGCTAGCGCCCCCTTACACTGAATAGGTTTTATTTCTTAGATTTTTGCTCAGGTTTTACTTCTGGTAAACGCGACTCGTTCTCCTTCATATGATGTCTTGCGTCCCACATGCTCGATTGACTGACAATGCCTCCGCGATCGACTGGTAGATTGTGATCAACATATTGTCCACCCCTGTCCTAAATTGTGGAAGATTGTCTTATTTAGCAATAAACCATATGTATAATTTAACAAAAAAATATGTAAATATATATATTTTTTTTCTTGTTTTTTTAATAATTGTTTTTTTCTTGATTGTCATTTTTGTATTTGTTGAGTGTAATAATCAAAATCGGAAATCAACTATTGATTGATTGTACAGCCTCACTTTTTTTTCAAGCTTTTTGTGATTTAATTTCTCGTTTATCTGGTTACGTGTGGATCAGGGAAAACGCTTTATCAGGTATAACATGCGTTGCACTTTTTTCTTCTTTATTTTATAAAGAGTTAAAGTAAATTTTAACCCATTGAAACATATGAAACGTTTGTTGAATAATGCTGAGCTGACTCCCAATACGTAAAAAAAAAAATAAAATAAAAATTGTCCAAGCCAGTCACCTAAAAGTAATTTCCTTTCTGAAACATTAGACAAAGACAGCTCAAAATTAGATTTTTATGTGTTCTTAACATTGAATGTGGAATGTAATTTAACTATTTTTACAAAGATAATTTAAGATAAATTTGGTCTAATCTGTCAGGCATGTCTCTCAGACTTTATTAACTATGGGATTGAAAAAGTATCACATTTTCAAATAAACTGAGGTTTTTAAATAAACAAAAGGGCATCCAGACTGGTTTAACTATTTGAAGCATGAATCCATGTGTAGATTACAACAGTGTCTGTTACAGTGTAACAGTAACAACAGTTACACTGATTATTTTAAGGATCCTCTATTATCTGAAACATTTCAAACCTGCTGAAAACACCCTGCAGCCTAAGAAATATGGCTCACAATACATATGATCCAGTGGCGGATGCTTTAAGACTACAAGGGAACCTCAGCTTCCCCTAAAATCAGTGGTCAAATATGTAGTGTTGTGTGTACATTTCATTGACTAAATATATGACAGAACACATGTATGTTTAGTTCAGAATCAGCTTCTTATAACAGGAAACTGACAGTGACAGCGTGACGTTCTTCATTCATTACCGCAGCGTCACAGTGTTAATAAACAGTGGTGAAGTTCAGCTTCAATTGACTTCAATGGGAGAGGATTTAGGGGTTGATCCACTGCAGTCAAACTAGACGCTCATTGGATAAATGCTCGGTTATGACGCACTTAGTCCCGCCCATCGGACGCCGGGCTTCACAGGAGGTCTATGGAGCAGTGGGCTGGATCTGTCTGTTCCGGACGCTGGAATAATGGATGATGATTGGATGATCTATCTCAGGCTAATTCAATTTTGATTGACAGCGAAATGAGCCAATCAGAGAGTATGACGTTGTAAGCACACAGGCGGGTTTTTCAAATATTTCAGTCCGTTGCTCTGTGTTGACACGGAGACTTTGCTGATCCTCTCATAGCGAATTAACTTCTGACAAACCTAGTGTCTGTTTTTGGTGTTTGTGGAGACTGTTACTGCTTGTGTTGTGAGACTTTTGACCAAACACTCACACTCCAGCGCGCAGCAGCTACGCGCGTGCGTGTGTGATAATCTACAAATAGTTGTTGACAACAAAATGTGAATTCTACTAGAATTCACATTTAAATAAACAGATACATTTTCTGAAGTAGGCAGAAAATGAGCTTCCCCTGCATGAAAGACCAGCAGCCGCCACTGATATGATCCTGGTTTATTTAGAGAATCATAATCCATACTAAAATTGTATCATCTTTAGAGTCTTGCTTTAAATGTAAAACAAGCTGTCTGAATATCTGGGTTCACATGTTTTGGATCACTTGTTTGTTTGCATCTGCCCTGGGGAACATTTTTTCTCTAAGCTTTGCTTGAAGCTTGAACTATTTTAAGTGTCATCCATCCATTGCCCAGACTAGAAACGCAATGAGAGATGACAGACTGCTGTATGTGCACTGTGACAAATCTCTTCCTGCCGCTCAATGCAATTCACTAACGCTCAATGTTTCATCAATCACAGTGTTTTTCTTTGAGCTGCTCTTTCCACTTCCATCCCACTGATGTAAAACCCAACCCTAAATATAAACTACTATATGTAATTGTAATGCAGTGCAATTCCTTTGCACTCAAGGCTTCCAATCCCATAAACTGAAGATATCATCCATTGATAGCATTTAAAGGTCAATACTGGAGTTGATTGAGCTTTTCTCGGATCCATAGCAGAAATTACCTACTCTTCCCAGAATGCAATGTGTCCAATTATCCAGTGCTTGATCATTGGAATGTCCTGCAAAGACTTACAGAGTTTCTGACAACAGCGTCGTTTATCACTCCTAATGCGGTAGTGATAGCCCAACATTGATTCTCTTGCACTCTTTCCCACTTTCTTCATCTTGTGCGCAGGTTCTCAGAGATACATTTGTTTCCATTACCTTTATTATGCTCATGTGTAGATTATGCTTTCTTTGTGGATGTTTTTCCAGCATGTTTTATTGAAATTGAATGAACCCTCTAGCATGGCATTTAAGTTCTCATTTAGCATTGTTTTCATCATTCCATGCAAAAAAGCCATTTTATTTCTTTTTACAACCACCTCGTTGTTCGATGTCTAGTTTAATTCTGTCATGCATTGAAGATACAAGGATGTATCTTCAATGCAGTATCTCTCTACAACCACCTAAACCAAACCCACGCAGAAAAACCAATCAACTGTGCTGGGTAATGTTTCACGGAGCCTTCATTTTTTAATGGATATGAAAACATTACTCACGTCAAGCATTGCTCATGGGTACAGAGCCAAGAGAAGGATCACATAACCAAAGCTGACAATTTTTTGCTAGCAGCGACAGCAACATAATTGAAAAACAAATGATCAGGCAAAAGAAATTTGCACTGAAAAAGTCGGTTTCACAGCGGCCTGATGAGGTGGTAACAAGCAGCAGGGTCACTGACAATGACGATAGTATGAAAATGTTCTTATAGTTATTTTAGTCCTAATCTGATTATTGGAATTGGATTTAACCAATGATGTGAGCATCACTGTGCAATAACGGCTTTCTTGTTTTTAAAAAGAAAGAGAGAAAAAAAAAATATATATATATATAAAACGTCTCCAGTTTTTTTTCACAAATACGGATTGAAAACAATTGTACCAATCTAACTGTTTGTTATTATTATTATTATTATTATTATTATTATTATTATTATTATTATTATTATTATTATTATTATTGTTATTATTATTATTTCTCATTTTTGTAACATAAGTTTCTAAAGCTGTATTATGGACCTGCCAAAATAAATCCAAAATGCAGCTCGAAATGTTCAGCAACCTCCTGTAACTTAAAGAATGAGAGAGTAAAGTTGGTCCAATTAAGCAGTGTTATTATTTATTATGGTCTACATGATATATCATACACTACTTGATACATGTGCTTCAATATGGGGGATACACTTTAACATGGAGGGAGAGACTTGCTGGTAGTTGTAAATCACTAAGTTAAACAACAGGTAGGAGAGAATAAAAGGAGAACTAAGTAACCACCTTCGCTGATTATCGATGTGCTTCCGCGGCAGGTGGATGCCGATTTTGTCGCGGGGAGGAGGAAGAGTAGATTATCACAACAACCGCTCAATCCATCGCTTTGTATCCAGACAAGCGCGCACTGAGCGCAGGGTTTGCTGGTTCTCTGTTCCAGTCGGCTTGTTTTCTCAGTGCATCACTACAAACAACAGACTTATGAGACGACGGAGTGCCCGCGGTATCCGCCATGTTGTAAACAAACAAAACTCAGAGCTGTTACGGGAAGCAGGAGGGTCAAAAGTCATCGGCTGCAGCGGTCCTTTAAAACTTTTTTAGTTGATTTTATTTTATGAACCTTTGAATATCACCATTTTTATAATTTCCTAGTCACTGGGTTTTTGGCACTTTAACTATTTGAATATTATTGAAATTATATTAAGAATTTCATTTTTTCGAATGAATTTGGGAAAACTTTGTCTCTCGCTAAAGAGCTGCTAAACTGTTTTTCATTGTTTTAAACATTTCAATAAAGATGTATTCTAGTCAATGTCATGAGTTGTGTCATCAAGGGTAAAAGACTCTTTTACACACCAGATTGTAGTTGTTTTTTGTTTTGTTTTTTTAAATCCCTATTGAGTTGAAGTGTTTCCTTTTCAAAAATATTGTTTTGTATCAAACAGCCATTATCATTCATCTTATGTTATCGTTAACTAATTGTATCGTCCCACTCCTAGTAATAACTGTCCTAAATCTTTATAATTTTTAGAGTGCACAAAAAAGATCCAGCCATTTGCCTCACCATGTGATCAACAAGGGAACTTGACAGCCGTCCCAGAGGACAAACAGTCTGTGCTTACAAGCAGAAACTCAGAGGGGGATATTTCAAGCACAGCATGCACGGTGCACTAAGAGACTTTTTTTTTTTACTATTATTTTTTACAATTATTATTCTAAATGTGGTCAGATGATGTGTTCTCTCTAAAGGAGAGGCAGGACACTTTTGCACAGATTGTACCCACTTCATTCAGCTGGGCCAAATACCTTCATTATTAAGGATAATGGTTTAGTAAGATTAGCTTTTTTAGTTTGTCATTTTCATTTTATTTTATCTGGACAACATTTTACAAAAATAGTGTATTTCTCCTAAATTTACCCAGCCAAAAACTAAATAGTTCATTCCCCACAGATTATCTTCAGGGATTATTGTCCAACTTGTCTCTCTAAACAATCTGGTGATTGCACCTAAACCTACAAGTTATCCCTCAAACCTCTCTATCCAATCCACTTTTCTCCCAATGACAGATAGCATCATCCATTGATAAATGTCACAGAAACAGAATGGCTATCAATCCGCAGAGACACATTTGGTGCCATTGGCAGCAATTCCCTGGCCCAGTTCCAATGTCTCAACTTTGATGTTTTATGCATTAGTGTACTGCATTATGAGATAAAGCAAAAACAGCATCATATTGTGTTGGATGGTGTATGTATATGTAAATGAATGCAATCACATTCTGGTGCAATCTTCAATCCGTTCTGAAACTATAACTCCATATGTCTGTTCAGTACCTTAATCTCCTTTTGCACAATTTTTCCCCACCAACTTTTATTACTTCCACTTATTCTAATATTGGACACCTTCGAGCTAACGTTGACTTAAACTTAGTCAGAGGAAGCAAATAGCAGAATGAGACATCAGCTGACCTCAAACTTAAGATGGGAGCCATTAAAAGCGCCTTCTTCCACACGTATGCATCCTCTCTTTCCCCCAATGCTTCCCACTTTTGTGTCAGAGTGCTGTGGTATTTAAAGAAGTAATCCACAGGAGTGTCAGAAAGAAGCGGTGTCACTCTAAAGAGCAGGAGGAGACAGGTGTGGGTGCAGACACGTGTATGCCTCTGTGTGTTCACGCATATTTTCTGCTCTCCAGTCTCGGTGAAGAAGAAGAAGAAGACTGACCTTTTTTCAATTGCCATGGGACAATATGAATCATTCTATGGTGCCTTTGATGCTGTTAACACACCATTTTACTCGCTGCCTCTTCCTCGTTTCCTGTGCCCCCATGAACACCTTTCCATTGCACATTTGAGACCTTTTATCGCTAATTATAACAATATGCTTCACTACCTTTACCCAATCAAAGGGTTATATGGACACGAGAAGTTATATAATATAGAATGAAGAAAGTTATGCTTTAGATTAGTAACTTTCAGAGTTGAAAAAAGTGCCTCATGGATTTTGTTGTGGATACTGGCAATCTGTAATGTTCTGCTGCTGCAGCCCAAAAATCATAGCATAAATACTACTACATGCACCATAATTATTTTATTGCCACCAGCAATTATTTGCAAGTAAAAAAAAAAGCTTTTTTTGTTTTTTGGCCATGGTAAAGAAGTCTTGAACATTATTTAGTTGCTGCACTGAAAAACATTTGACTCTATAATAGGTCGGCAACCTGATACTAATCGAGGGCCTGTACTACGAAGCTGGATGTCCTTTATCACGCCAAGTTCCAGGTGTGTGCTGTGTGTGCTGTACTATGACGCTGGTTGACTTCTTACCGATGTAAATCTCTATGGTCACTTACGCTGAAAGGCTAACCTGGACGGGAGCCGGTTTTGTTCTGAACAAGATATCAGCCAGTATAAAATGTACTCATAGGCAATGATGTGCAGTCAGGGTAGGCAGTGTAGGCAGTGCCTACCCAAGGGTGAATTGATATTTTGATTATTTGTTTTAATGATAATCAAGGTAATTATTTAATTTTTGAATTTCCAATTGCCTACAGTACCTATAAGTTTGAAAGTGTCAGCATTTTGTGCGCTATTTCCTGGTATGGCAGAGACGCTGCACAAGTCTCACTACTGCACTAAGTGAGGCAGGAGGAGGCCACACCCTCTCACAAAGGCACACTGGTGTTCTGCCTTTGGCCCTCATAATCTGTGTTTTTATGTGTTTGCGCATGTGCAGCCAGTTCCCCAATATGAAAACCATTTACGTAAAAAGGCAGATCACAAGAAATTGTAAATACTGTTCCCTGGGTCTATACTGTCGGATTGTTTGTTCCTGTGTATTGTCTTGTATGTTGCAAAACAAAATAAAAAAAAATAAATAAATAAATTTAAAAAAATGGCAGATCGCGACGCTACTTTTGGCCGTAAGCGCGCTATGCTATATGCTATAGGTACTTTCACAGTGCATTAGTGAATTGATACAACGTGGCCTCTGCTATGTTCTCTAGCTAAAAGCAGGATAACACTACAGGAAGGATGACAGCACTAGAGACAATAAAGAAACTTTCTTTTGAGGAAAAACAACAGCTTTTAAAAGATGGGAGACCAACACCTGAGCTACCAGACCATCAGCAAAGGTAAGGTCAGAAAATTGTTGGTACTTTCTACAGTGATGGTACACATGGAAGGATTGACTTTGTGGATGCTCCTCACTGAGGCTGTTCTCAGTTGTTGTTGTCATTTCCTCCGTGTTGCTGTGTTTCCAACACAAACAACGGATGCGCTGCCGTGTCATGATATATATCTTGTTGGTAGAGTATGGAGGCTGCTAGTGAATAACTGTTTGAGTTTCTTTAACAGTGTTTTACGATCTTGATTTTGTTAGATTAACACTTGCCAGCAGAAACATATTATGAAATTGTCATTGGTGTTGACATTGGTGGTCTCGATTTGCAACGCCCTACTTACCCAACCCCAGTGCTCACAACATGTCACTGCTCATAGGTACTTAGGTACGATAGGCTTCATCAGCAGTATGTTATTGATATCGATATTTATTTATTTAAAAAAAGTTATATATATATATATATATATATAACATTATTTGTGTTCCCTTATTATAGGGCCCTATAAAATCCACATTAACGGAATCGCGGACGGAATCAAATGGACAGAATCGGCATGAAATGCGTCACCGTGAGGCAAGGAATGTTTTTTCATGAAGAAATGTCTCTGAGGAGCACTTATTAGGTGCATCGCCTTCCTTCCCCCGTCTTGGCTGTATTAAACACCGCCTAAACCACCTGAAACCCTGTCTAAACTGCCAAAAAACTATGCAAATCATCACTGACTCCGAAATACAGAGCCACCAGTGCCTGCTTAACTCTGCTGTGCCTGTGAAACTCTGTCCGTTTCTCATCTGAGTCACTCTGAGCAGCTTCACCTTCTCAGTGTGTTAACAACATCTCATGAGAGCTACAGAAGATCTGTGGGAAAGGTTACGTATTGTGGATGAGACCATCAATGCCAGGGTAATGCACTGACTGAAATGTTTATTTTTCATATGCAAGGAAATGTTCCAGTTTTCATACAACAAGTTCATTCTGCTTGTTAAGCAGCACTGATATATGTCCATGTTTACAGAGAAGTTGACACTAGCACTGAAATTATTATTTTCTGCATTAATTTTAATGATTTAAAGTTAATTTGCACAAACATCATGAACAATATTTCGGTGAAGCATTATTTTGTATCTGTCTTCCTTTAACAACTTAAACATAACACAAGGACATTGGACTAGCTGTGGTCAGTGTATGTTAAGAAGAGCTAAGGTGCAGTATACACTTAGTTTTACTTGGCTGTCATTCATGTGAAATTGATTGACAATGTTTTTTAATTCCTGTGAAATAGATTCAGTGCAGTCAATACCTTCTGAATTTTTTCAGTGACACAAATATCGTAATGTATCGTGGATGAATTTTCACGTGATATATTGATTATCGCCGCATAGCTGTATCGTGATAATGTTATTGTGAGCAAAAGTATTGTGATATATCGTTTCGCAAGGTACCTGGCGATCAGTATTGGGAACGTTACTTTAAAAAAGTAATTATTTATAGTTACTCACTACTTGTTCCAAAAAGTAACTGAGTTAGAAATTGAATTACTCTATAATAAAAGTAACTCATTACCAAGGAAAATAACTATTTGCGTTACTGTTTTAAAAAAAAAGTTGCTATATGTCAAAGGATTCAGATTTTTTAGATGCGTGCGTCATTGTGAGGTGCTTCATTAAACTGAAGTTGCTTACAACGAATGTCGACAAAGTCTTCACTCCTGGATATAATGTACACTTCACATGCACGTTCTTCCCTTTGACCACAATTAAGTAGTGTTTGTATCGCCACCTTAAAAATGCCAACTTTTCATCGGACTGCTCCACGCTCGCTATCTCTGCTGCTTCATCAAATCTGTAGTGTGTGTGTGTGGTGTGTGAGCTGGCACATGTGTAAAAACACTGGCTCTGATTGGCTACCATGGAACATGACTCCGCCTAAGCCAATCATAATCACTCACCTTGTTTTTAACCCACCTCCTCACTACAGCTGCGTATGAAGCCAGGGATGCTTTGTGACAACAGTTTATTCAATCAATGCATGTAACGCACCGCATTTAACGTTCAGTAATGTTAACGGTGTTGTAACGGCATAAAAAGTAATTAGCTAGATTAACGATCACCGATGTCATATGAATTCGGGTCTTTTTTTTAGGTACCGACCAGATTCCTTCTGTGTTACCTGATACAGATTTACGAAAAACCAAACGGTACCATGTTTCTGGACCTAAACACAGCCTTGTGACTGTGAGGGAGTGGAAGAGTTGAATAGTTTTCATGCAGCACATGAACATTACATTTGTTGTCAGAGTATGTGTGTGTGTGGGTGCGTGGCCCTTTAACTGCGAATGAATGCCCTAGTCGCTCGACCATGTGCGGCGTGAGGGAGCATCTGTGACCGGAGCAGATCGATTATAAGCTGTATGCCACTTTGAGTGATTGGCTAAATAAACGTTGCAGCTGTGGAATTAAACCGGAGTCCCATGTCATACCCAATGACTGTGAAGCAAGGGAGTTAACTCCAAAGCTAAGGACACATACAAACACACAAACACTAACAGCAGATGCTGCCCCCGCTTTCAGAGCCAGAAGGCTGGGGAAGAAGTCCGGCGCTCTGCTCCAACTGAGAGACATTTTTACTGTTCACTCATAGGTTTTCACCTTTGTGCACAAATGTGAGTGAAATGAAGCCGTGTCTCCTCAAGCAAAAAACTCTTCAGTGACAATGACATTATTGATCGGATCGGCAAATTAAGACATTACTGCCGATCAGATCAGTGTAAAGCCTAGTTATATCATCGGGTTATATCATGCAGTTACATTACACCTCATGTTCTGACTTCCAACAATATAGCAGATTGAGATCAGTGATATAACCGTTGAGCAAGTAATTCACCCTGGGATTAATATGTATTTGTATTTCTGATTCTGATTGTTTGGTCTTCGCTATGACAGTTGTAAGATAAACAACAGACGACTGTACTTTTACAAAAGTAGGAACTGAATGTATAGCACAGGTTAAAAATAAAAGACACTGAAATCAACACTATTCCTTGGATGTAACACTGCAAAACATGCTAGCTTTTCATGACATCACTCATTCAGGCCCGATGAATGCGATCTTTTATGGCAAAATACAAATCAGATATTATTCAATTGGAAAAATAGAGTCAACCTGCAGTTCCCCTTATAAGACATGATTCATTTTCTCACAAATTTTAAAACAGAAAAGAAAAGTAATCATTTTGAGGCCTATATTTAAAGCTGTAAATACAGATAGGATGCACATGCACTGCTAAACAGTTAGTTGTGTTTTGTGCATACACCCTCTCATACAGGCAATCTAAGTGTATTGATTTTAACACAACACACACACAATCCAGTAAGAAAATGAAGGTTAGAGGCCTTTTTCTGCACTACAAACAACAATCTGAGATGAGACAGAGATGGATACAAAAGGAAAGGGTAATCAACCGGTAAGTCCTAACTATCCTGTAAATACATTACACTCAGTAAATCATCCGCCTGATAAAATTACAGGAAGGTTTCAACAGTCTTGGATAATTGCAAAGTGCACTAGAAGTACAAATAATGTATGGTCTGGCATGCTAAGAATTATTTGATTATGATGGTGGTGCTGGACTCTTTTTTTTTTTTCAATGATTAACACATAATTCATTGGTATTTTTGACCATAATTTAAATGTACTGCAGGCAACTCTGATTAATTTGCTCTACAATTTGAAAAAAAAGAGTTCTGAATTCATCTTTACATTTTGCTATCAGTCATATGATTAATCTTTAGTGCAGCAAATATTTTTTTTTTTTTTTTTTTTTTTGTGCTTTTTTCAAATCCGGTTATTTTTGTAATATACAATATATTCTACACAAGCTATTATTACTGTATTAAAGCTGTATTATTGACCTTTTTATTGTTATACTTAGAGTTGTGAGACTGCAGTAATTACTCAATAGGGTGGGTCATTCCTTATGTGCCCATTAAGTGATTATTTTTCCATCTTATTTATGTTTCAGACTGTACAACTCAATAATTCTAATTGAGTATATCACTTTAACAAACATTGTCTACACATTATGCACAAACCCTTCCTTTTTATTCACTTTTGGATGCTATGATTATATTGTGAGGACCAAAAGTCAAAGGACATGGTTACTGTGGGCTCAGGTGTTATTCTTTTTATTTTCGTGATGTTTAATTCCTTAGGAAGCCTTTGTACATTTAATAAAACAGTAACAATACAATATGTTTTGGGCACATTTCTCCTCATTAAAGGGGGCTTTACAAATATTGACAAATTAAAAGCAGATACAGATAAAGACTCCTTCCTTTCTGACTTTAAATGAGTCAGAGTAGTTTGCTGTCTGATGAAACTGTGTATTTTGTCAAAACAACTATTGCTTTTCAACAAATGATCTTTTGGTAGTAATGGATCCAAGATCCTGGGACAAATATTTGGCTAAATGTCACTCTGTCACACAATCTCTTCAGACATATATCTGTAAATATTGAGATATTGATATATACTATATATATATATATATATATATATATATATATAGATGTTGTGAGGAACCTCATCAGAAGCGGTGACACAAGGCTCTAATCTAAAAGGCTGCTGAACCTAATGACATATTTACGAGAGAGGAAGCTGGAAGCAATAATCTTACAGGTCCAGTATTATGCCTTTGACTCCACACAACAGTTGATCACTAATGATTTTATTTTACTATTCACACACTCTTGTTATTGTTTTCAGCCAAAAAAAAAAAACAAAAAACTGCATATTACAGTAAAACTCGTGGCTATTTAAATGGCTATTGTGATTGTGAGTCAGAAAAACACTTTCATGAAGTGTGTGCGCCGTGCACCAGCAGCAGCAGCAGCAAAAGCAGCGGAGTCAGCTGGTCCATATAGAGCTGACTTTTTACAAAATGTGGAATAACAAGGGAGGGAGTAAACGAAACTTTACAACTTTGACCCTCTGAATGAGGCTAAAGGGATGTACAGTATATCACGGTAGCAAAACCATCAAAGTGATTTTTTCTTTAACATCTGATCAGATATATATATATATATCTTTCTTAATTCTTAAACTGATCCAGAATCAGTATATTGATCCAGATCCCCTTTACAGCTAAATGGAATCTTTCTTGACGTAAAATCTATCTTTGGTTAAAGTTTTGTCAAAAACTGTAAAAGTCCAACAATCAAATAAACACTGGTGAAAATAGGACCTCCTTGGCAGAGGTAAATATATATATATATGATGCTCGACTGAGTTCTGGCCATTCTCTAATACTAAAAAAGAATATTCCACCAACAGGCATCTGTCAAAGTAATTGACTGTAAATTATCACTGGCTCTACTCAGAGGAGAAACAAAAATTAAAGACCTGATTACAGCAGGGGAGGAACATGAGATTTCAATAAAACTGATTACTGAAACTGAAACTCTGACCAAGCTTGTTGCTTCATTATAGATTATCGCCAAATTTGCATATTATTCAGGATACAAAGTAAACTTAGATTGCAGCAACGAACATAGGCCAGAATTCATAACAGAAAGCCGTGTTAAATGGCTTCGTGTATTCGATATCTTAGAATTTTTATCAGAAGTATCCGTGATGATATGAACAGATGGACGGCGATTCCTTTGTCGCTAAAAGGACACATTGAGAGCATATGGATGAATACACTACCCAGATTGCTCTATTCCTTTCAAATGCTTCCATTGGAAATACCAAAATCTTGGCATTACATCTGAAAGCATTAACAGTTTAGATCATGTAAGTACTCGGTGGGTAAATATTAAAAAAACCCAAGTGCCAACAACCTTTGTTTGAACTGCCTTTTCAAGATGGTCCCCTAAAAACGATATAAATGATTGTGTAGACCTGGTCCACCTTAATACAGTCCTAATACAATCTACTGTTAATCCACCTAAACTTCATACTGATCCAATTAGATGTTTACTTTAAAAGATGGTCACATCATGAACTCAAATAAATACACAAATTTAACCTCCAGCCTACATACTTACAGTTAAGGCATCATCCATTCATCCATTTTCAGACCCGCTTGTTCCTGTTTTTCCAGCTCACTCTGGACACAGGGTGGGGGTACACCCTGGACAGGGCTCAGTCCATCACAGGGCACCACAGACAACCACTCACACTCTCATTCACTCCTACGGGGAATTTCGAGAATCCAATCAACCTAACAATCATGTTTTTGGATTGTGGGAGGAAGAGTACCCAGAGGAAACCCACACAGCACAGTGGAGAACATGCAAACTCCACAGAGAAATGACCCAAGTGTCCACCCCAGGGCTTGAACCCAGAATCTTCTTGCTGTGAGGCAGTTGTGCTAGCCCCTGTGCTCCCCAATTAAGAATATAGACAGATTTTAAACCTTTGCATTTGGGGAAAGATTTAACAAAAGATTCTCTTGTTTGTACCAGAGACTCCTATCAGTGAAACAGACCTCTTTTTTAACTTTTTTTTTTTTTTTTGACCATCACCAGCCCTCCCTAAGGGAGGATAAGAAACACTTTATTAAAGGGAGGATATAAAAAGACAGGGCAGTGTTACACCTAGGTGAGGTGGAAGGGAAGAGGAAGTCAGGGTAGGAAATAAAGGGGTGGGGAACAGTTGACTACTTTAAAGTTAGAGTGAGATGTGATGTTATAGTTATACATATTGTGCTTATTGTGTTGTGTAATCAGTTCGCCAGACTGGTGACAAGTGTGGAGAAATTGACAAAATCTGCTCTGTAGCCCATTGAGTAACTAATGTCAATAAAAGGAGAGAATTCCAATGGAAGGATGTATTTGGATACTTTCAGACACCACAGATGACTGGAAAAAGTTGTTTACCACATACTAATAGATGTTGGAGAAATTGTGGTAACTTGATAAAGAATCACTCCCACATATTCTGGTCATGCTCTAAATTACAGTAGTTCTAGGATGAGGTTATTTGACTTGTTTGGTGTCAATATTCTTCAAAGATCCACAGTTCATCTTGCTCGGACTAAAACCCAAAGGCATTGAAAAAAGAGCTGCAGAGTATTTATGTTTAATCTCTTTAACCACCATAATATTACTATTATTAACTGGCTGAAGGCTGAACCGCCTACATATCCCCTTAGGATCCATAGCAATTGGGATGTTCATATGATAGCGCAGATGAGATACCGTCGGAGGTTGAAAAAGAGTAGTTCAGTGACAACCCTATGCCGATTTGTTCTTGTTATTATTTAGAAAACCATAGTTTACAGTTGTATTTACTTTGTGACCTCACCACTCAGAGGAGACCCACAGACGGGGGCGGACTTTCACTCTTGGACAAAGAAAAAGGAGCAACACAAAAAAATGGATGTTACATAAAACATGCACATGATATGTGAATGAAAGAACCTGAGGTGGTGTAACGACTCTACTGGTGCTTCTTGTTTCTTGTGATCATCTTATCGTAGAAATCCTAACATCTTAACAACCTCACAATTGATGGTCAGTCACCAGGTTATTTGGATACTATTTGGACTGTTTTACGAGTTAAAACATCCACAGACTGCATGGAAACAGGAGCAGGAGCAGAAAAATTATTAAATAAATCCTAAACAGTCCTATTGTTTGCGGAGACCTGGAGGGAGCAGAGGTGCAACAGACCTCAGTTCTGGTCCTGTTCGCTCTGACAGAATGTAATGTGAATATCCAAATATCTCAAACAGAACAAGATTTCACCATTATTATTTTAATTTCAAAACAGAAAAACGCTGCTTGTCTGGCTTTTGATTTTTCTGTGTTTCGGTTTTAAGTCAGTAAAACAAAATAACCACAGTTTATTTGTTGATTTGGTTTTAAAATGGAATAACCAAGGAACAAATAGTACACGGATTTGGTTGGTTTTTTAATCTGCAGGTGCTGTTATTGATCTGAAATTGTTCACACTAAAACTGTTGGAGCCAGCATTAACAAACTGTCGGGAACAATGCATTTAGAAATTAATTTTGTTTGTTGATCCAACAAAGAAACTGATGGAATCTTTTACAACTTTCCTCGTCATAAGAAGAGGAGAGATTCGGGAAATGCTTGTGGACGTGAACGACTCTTGGCTCTGGTCTAGGCACTTCTCCACTGATTGATTTCAGCTGCTGAGTCGACGATAGCTGCTATTTAAGGTGACAGGAGCCTTTCAGCAGTTTTGAGCTCCTTTTAGCAGAAAAAAAGTAATTGAGGAAGGTAAAGTTAGTTTGAGTTTATGGTACTTTATTGCTGCACCTGTTGTAGACATTAAGTTAAAACCCAAAATGAGGTATTTATCCATTTTTGGTGCCATTTGGCCAACAAATCCTGAGCTCCATCTGGTAACACTGGATATACTAGGAAAATGTGATTGCTGCTGAGACAGATTGGATCTTGTCCTACATTTAATCACCGTGCTGGTGCTCTTTATATTGATGTGGGCTTAAAGCACAAGCTTCTCTGGCTGTTAACCTTATTAGCATTGTGCCCAAGTTTGAATGAAAGTCAGTATTAATATCATATTGATATCACTAACATTTGATTTTTAAGTCTTTAAAATCACACATCACTTTTTTCCCTGTTGTATAAATATTCTCACAGTTTAATGATAATCCGTGTACCCTTCATTCTTTGGTTATTCCGTTGTAAAAGCAATTCAAAATAACAAATAAACGGTATGGTTATTTTGTTTTACTGTTTTAAAATCAAAACAGAAATACAGAAAAACAAAAAACCAGACAAGCAGCGTTTTTCTGCTTTAAAATTAAATCTTCTGTTTGTGTGATTTTTGGATATTTAAGGGGAAACTATGGACGAGAGCTTCATGTTTTAATCTCACCACACAGAGTGAACGCGGGGGGACTTTTATTCTGCTGTGTTTGATAAAAATGATTTGTGTTTCAATGACATTTCGTTAAAGAGTTATTCATTTCAATTCAATTGAACTTTATTTATGTAGCGCAAAATACAACAAAGCGCTGAACAAAATATAAAGTACTTAGTAAAAAAGAAAAAACCTAACAAGATCCACATGAACAAGCATTTAGCGAGAGTGGGAATAAAAAAACTCCCTCTTTTGTATAGAAAGAAATCTCCAGCGGAACCAGGTTCAGAGGTGGCAGCCATCCGCTTCGACTGGTTGGGGTTAGTGAACAGAGGTGGCGGATTGGATAGAAGGATGGTAGGATAGTCCATCCGAGTGCTCCAGACTAGTTGAGCCCTGAGCTATCGATCTGGAACCGCCAGCTCCAACATCCAGACACCTGAAACAGAAAAGAGAGCGGGGGGCGAGGAGAAGGTGCAGACTGCAGAAAAAAGAAGAAAAAAATAAAAAAAATAAAAAATATATATATATATATGGGGAGGATATCAGTGTAAATGGTGTGAAGCAGTGTGAGCAGTATGATGGGTTATGCAACGAGGGACAGAAGTGGGGCTTGTCTACAACCTGGCACAACTGTGTCTGCGTGGACATCATCCCATTGCAGCCCATTAGAGCTACGTGTAGATGGTGGATCGTGTTTGAATATAATGTTGGTGTTCTTATTGATGTTGGATGTCCGAACATGTGAATGTTGTGCCAATTTTACTGAACCGTGTTAGTCCAAATAGTATGCCATCGACACACACTGAAGTTGATCACAAGAAACGAGGAACACCAGTAGATTCATTACATCACAAATCATGTTTTACATAACATCCATTTTTTATTTTTTTTTTTTTATTTTTCATTTATTTATTGATTTATTAATAAAGTTTCAATTCACCAGCTCATCAGTTGTGTCTCTTATGTGTTGCTCTGTTTTTGTCAGGGAATAAAGGCCCGTCTGTGGGTCTACTCTGTGTGGTGAGATTAAAACATGAAGCTCTCATCCATTGTTTTCCCGTAAATATCCAAATATCACACAGGTGTGTGTTTTAATTAAAAAAAAAAAAAAAATGCTGCTTGTGTATTTTTTATTTTTCTGTATTTCTGTTTTGGTTTTAAATTAGTAAAACAAAATAACCACACCGTTTATTTGTGCTTTTTGATTTGGTTTTAAAACAGAATAACCAAAGAAGGAAGGGTACACGGAATAACTATGCACATTTAAAACATTCATTGTGAAACCTGTGTAGACACATTGACACCCTGTCATTCACTGTTGTGCCTACAGAGAGTAAGTGGACGAGGCCCAGATTTAGCCCTTCAGGGACACGATTTAAAGCAGTTGTCACACAGGCCAGTATTTCATGTATCTAGCTGTTTGGATACAGCCGAAGTAAGAAACTGCAGGAATAAGAGTGAGTGCACAAATAATCCCAGTACCTTAGAGCGATCATAACAAAACTGACTGCTTGAAGTTTTAATGAAAGCAACAATTTACCTTCCAGGGATGTTTAGAGTTACTTTGATTTGGGTGAATAACTAAAAACAAAAGAAAAGAAAGATGTCAAAAGTACTTTTAATCTTCTTTATGCTCCCAGTGAGCTATGGCCCTATGCATTTAAATGGAACCTTCCTGTTGACACTCATGACAGCCAGGCTATTGACGTAGACAGCAGGTGCGTTGGCAGTAGCACATTTCACAGGCAGTGGACTGGCTGCTGTCTCACAGGCCTTATCTCTGCTCTAAAGGGCTGCTATTCCTTTTCTATTGCCTCCACTACCACCATGCATCCCTATTACTTGTATAGAACCTGCCAGTATCACTTCCCTCCATCTTTTCCCATTCGTCGTGTGACCTGGGGCCTGTCAAATAGATGGACAGCCCTTGGGCTCAGCGCTCTTTGCGCTTGTGAATGCCTCTGGAAGTGAGATTGAGTGGCACGTTTAAACCTGACCTCACCTGCTTCCTCTGAGGAGAACAGAAGTGGTTAGGTGTGTAGCACTTGTACATATCAAGCATATCCCAATGATCACCACTGGTCCTGTATCAGTTACCAGGTAGGCATGTTAGAATCTTGCTGGAACTATTACATGGAAGTCAAGTGAAACTTCAAAGGAACAATCAAAGGCGATCAGCAGAACTCATCTGGCAAAAACTGGTAGTTGACAGTCGAAACATGTCGGGAGTTGAACATTTCCTGAAAAACCTCAAATTAAAGGCACACCGTAGACTTTTTGACCTAAAGAGTTGACCCATATGCGTCATTTTAAATGATTCCTCAGGCCAATATACAGTGCTTGACAGTATCAGTGCTCCGAGCGAGGCTTCCCTCATGAAATACCGACTGAAGTTTGGAGAGCATTTCCCAACACGGCGCCATTGCTGAAACTAGTTGTTTACAGCCAAAAGAGCACAATATGGTAGTTTTTTGTTGGGTTAATGGTGCACTAATCCCCGTGATAGATGAGTTAAATGTGAATTCTTTAGTAAGGGAAGTCGGCAAGTCAGATCCATAACTTTGGGATAACGATTGACTCTCAGGGCTGGGTCGGTCGGGCTAGAGTGCAACGCGGGGCTGGGATCGCGCCGCTGCTGGAGGAGCAGCCACCGCCGCCCTCTTCTTCCCGTCGCTGGAGACCCGGTACTCGGCTCGCCTCATCGTGTCAGTGGCGCTCCGCCCCACTCCTTGGCCTGGTCACTGTCGTCGGCCTCCTTCGCTTAAGACAAAGCAAACGGGTGACCCAGCGTGCGCGGGGCGGTGTCCGGGGCCGGGTCTCGGTGGCGACTCGACGCATGCCGCCCTTCTCGCGGCTCTCATCAGCTGTGGTGCCCACCGGAGACCCCCGTCCGCTGCGCCAACCCCCGGTGAAGGGGGGCGACTACGGCGACGAGGCCACCGACGCGGCAACGAGGGCCAAGCGCCTCCGGCGGCGGCGGCTGCTGTCCCTCCAACCACGGCGCAAGCCCTGCCCCACTTTGCGCCCTCTTAGAGCCAATCCTTATCCTGAAGTTACAGGTCAACTAATGTCTGCATACTCAATCAAAAGACAAGGGAGGCTGGCCCGACTGACTGTTGATTTTTGCAACAGTGCTGCAGTGCTTGTGGCCACTAGGGACTCTTGACGTGAAAGTTACAGGTCCAGCGGCCTTAGTGGCCAAAAGTTATACAGTGTGCCTTTAACATGTTGAAGCCCAAAATGTCTCGACCCAAATTGTTATATTAAAAAAAAAACAAACAAAAAAACAAAACAATAAAACCCAAAATATAATAACAAAAAAAAAAAGATTAACCCAAAATCAGGTTTTATTACATTTTTTTGTAAAATTTCTGGTCATTGTTACATACCGGGCTCTAACAAGGGATGTGGCTACTTCATATTAAAGATTTGTTTATAGTAGTTTTTAATAAATTAACTGCAGTGTCTGGAGTTAAGCATTTTCAATGTGCTTTGTGTCCTTTTCGAAAGCCACAACTCTGCGGGCATTGTCATTACTTCCTGAGTAAACAAGAAAGGTCAACACACCATCTTGTAGAATTTTGTATTAAATTTAATATTTATCAAAGTTGTTGGTTCATCTTTTATCTGTGAGTATCTGAGACTGAGACCACATTTCTCTGAGAGTGTGGTCGTTTGTGAATGAGTTACTGGAACAAAGTGATACATTTGGTTCAGATTACTGGTTGTTCTTTCAGGCCAATATCTTTGATTCTTCTTATCTTGACATGTTCTTCTTGTAGTTTTTTTTTTTTTTTGTTATTTGCATTTCCTTAACTGGTAAAAAAGTTATTTTATATTTATCATGATCATACATCTAATTTGGTTGTTGGCTTGCTTGGCTGCTACATCTACCATTGTCAATTTTCCCACCAGATGTTAGACTTTCCTCCATATGGTAGCCTGCTCTAGTGTTGTGTTTTAAATACCAAATGTTACTACAGAGTGCTAAACACTCACGAGCATAGTTTATGTATGATGTTTTAACCAACAGTGACTCAGGTACAAACAGATGAGGAAGTGATGTGTTCTGTTTATACAGTAAGTCTCACCTCTGCTTCTTTGTTTAATATTGGACAAAAAGAGATCACGTGTTTTATGCAGTAAATTCAGGCTTCTTTTGTAATGTTTACTCAAGTAATCCTGGGTACCCTTCATGATAATAAGTATGTCTATAGCATAGGCATCTCAAAGCTGTCAAATATATGCATCCCCAGCATTTTGATAATGCCACTACAGATTTGATGGGAATAATTTTCCCTGGAATGGCCATGGGGACTTGGCACGTACAAATGCACCAAGGGCCAATGTGGTAAATAACATATGGGTTTGTTATCTCTCCTCGGAGCAAGAAAAGACGCAAGTACAGCCGCTCATTCGAATGATGCTCAAGGCACAGCCCAGGACAAGGAAGGGATGAGTGAGAAAAGCAGACAGTAAAAGTGACATTGAGATCATAGATGAGGAAAAGAAGAGCAGCAGACAAAATTAAGGGTTTGACTGTTGAAAGGGGTGGTTTGGAGTTTGTCTGTAAAATGTGTTTAAAACATGAATGAATGTACTAGGGTTGCACATCTCCCTGTGATAAATTATTCGATATGCATCTAAATACACAGGTTACAATTCGATTAAAAAAAACTATTTTTTTTTTTTTTTTTTACATACCGATTCGATTTGAAACAATCTGACATGATTCGATTCGATACAGTGTAGGAGCTATACGATTTGTTTCTACAGTAATTATTTGTTGTACATATTTTATAAAATAAAGAAGCCAATTCTAAAGTGACAGTCCAATATTTTATTTTCAAATAAGTAGAATACCACATATCCCAAGCATTGTGGCTTTATGGCACTGGTAAAACAAAAACAGAACAACAAAATCACATGTCAATGTATTTGTTTTTAGACATGGACCAAGAAAGGAATAATAGTAACGAAGTGCATCATTTCAGCTGAGCAGTCTATTGAACACTAGAATAGGTAACTAAGTGCAAAATTCCAACCTGAGCATAGTGTTTTTGAGCACGAGAGGGAGGTAACAAAGATGCAACATTTCATAGTAACAAAGTTACACACCTATAAACAAACCATGGAAGAATAACTTTATAATGATGACCCCTGGTGGTCATTATCTTAACATCTTATCTCAACAATGCTGAACACAAAGTGACAAATTTTTTTTTTAGAGAAAATCAATAGTCATTAGTGAAGCTGTGTGGTCTGGGGCAAGGCTTCATGTCCTCAATGAAGCCTGTCTCCCGATGTCCGTGTGTGTGTAATATGTCTGTGTGAATGTCCGCATGTTTATGCTTCCCTCCATCCACTCTTTCATTATATCCATGTCTTCTAAGGCTCTAAGTCTAAGTCTAATGCTTGCTTTGAGCTGCCTCCCTGGATTATGTCGTCACCAGTGCATCATTGCGACAGGACAAGCATGCGTAGAATGACCAGAATTATTTAAAGCGGACTTAAATGCTTCCAAGATCAAGGAATTATGCAATACAGAATTAAAATAAGAATAAACCAGCCACCTAATTCAGATTTAAGTTTAATTCGGAATGGTTATTTTTATTCGGAATTAGGTGTTTATAAGGTCAGTTTAAAGAAGATTTCTGAGCCTTTATTTAGTCAGAAGAACCACATTGAGATTATTAATCTCTTTTATAAGTGTGTTCTGGCATTTAACTTTTATTCTGAACTAAAGGGGAATTCAAGCTCTCCTGTAAACGTGGCCAATGTTGGTCGTGGTCAGAGGAGCAGTAGACATTAATTGGCAGCTATGCTTTTGTCGGTATACCTAGAGCAGCTGTGGCTACAATGTAGCTTACCACCACCAGTATGACTGGTGTAAATGGATGATGGTCTCTGTAAAGTGCTTTGAGTTTCATTGAGGAAGGCGCTTCATAAAGCCAAGCCATTATTGTTTGGTGTTTGGTGGGAGTGAGTGAGATGTTCCTGCTGAGAGTGTGAGGTGTTTTTCCTCTTCAACAGCTGTTCACAGGTCCTCACACAGCAGGGACCAACGACCAATTTCCACTTACTCGATGGAAACCCCTAATTTTCACTTTTCCAACTTTGTCTCCTATAAAGTGCTGATCACTCCTGTGAACGTTTTGGGCACTGGGTTTGAATTTTCTTTCCATTTTTTTACTGTCACTCTTTTACTTTTCCATTAAAGAGTAAATAAACCCCAAAACTACTTAATTCTGCTTAAAACAAATGTTTTTGGGTGTGAGTGTTGTTGATTGATCCTAATCTGACTCTTGACATGTTAGACCACATGTGTCAAACTCATTAGCCTGAGGGCCAAATCCGGACCTTTGGAGTGTCCAATTCGGCCCGCAGGAGAAAGTAAAATTTACAGAGAATACATGAATCATTATGTAAATGAAACTCAACACTCCTGGTGCTTCTATCACAGGATTTGAGTCATTTTTAATGTTGTACTGTGGGGAAAAACTCAAAATTCATACAAAATCCTTACATTTTCCTCAAAATATTGCATAACGTTGTCCTTAATTAAATAAAAACTGGTCATAAAATGTAGGAAATTCAAAGTAAAGATCCTGTTGGGACTGATAAATGTCATTTATTGCTTGGATATTGTCGGTTTCTTACATATTTTGTAGTTTATGTTTACGTAGAAGTGCAAACTATGGCACAATAATATTGAAATAACTTGTTTTCCCACATAAAATCTGTGGCCAACTTGAGATTATACTGCAACGTATTTGGCTGCTGAATTAAAATGATTTTCACACCCCTGTGTTAGACAAAGTATTTCAATTTTTGGTGTATACTGTTGTAAACATGTAAGAGTAACTGCCCTCTATGGGTTTAAACTGGCTATAAAAAAGAAAGAACCTGACTAAGAATGATAGTTTGACATTTTGGTGGCTTCTTTTCTCACAAACCAACACTGTTGGCCCCACCCCTCCTACAAAAACTAGCACCTGTAATCAATGGCGAGTAGGTTGGTTTGAGATATAGTGAGTATTGAGTAGGTAGTTAGCATGGCATAGATTGTTCATTGGAGACTTTATAGCAGTCATAGGGAACTAGCGGCTTGGGGGCCACATGCAGCCCACGGTCTAATTTTGTGTGGCCCCCAAAACAAAATTGTAATTCATGAGATTGGAAGTAGTATGAAGCCCACCGTAACACACAAAACTCCAGAAATGGAAAATGACAGCAAAATGCACAAAATGTCAACAGAAGTACACTAAATAATAACAAAAGATACACTAAACAACCACTTAAACACAAAGTGACTACAAAAACAACAACATACACAAAAGGACTCAAAGGCCAATAAAGTGCCAACAAAATTGCACAAAATGACTGAAAAAAAAAAAAAACCCACAAAATGACAATAACACAAATGATGACTAGAAATAGATTAGGCCACAAAATAATCACCATATTGACAAGAAAATAAACTAAATTAATTAAAAAAACACAAAATGTATAAAAACTAAAAAAAGCAAGAAAACCCACACAACAGGAAAACAAAGACAAAACCGATGTTTTTCCATGTATTAATGCATGCTCGGATTGGTCTTTATTCTAAATGCTCACATGAATGTTGATAATGTGGCCCTCAGATCATACAATCACAATTTTGTGACCCCCGCTCTGATAGAAGTTGCCCATTTCTGCTTTATAGTATATAGACCAGGCGTGTTTTAAGTGCTCCAGCAGCCACACCCACAATCAAGGCATGTTTTTAATTTTCCAGCCTAGACCTAACCTGGCAAGAGCCAGATTGATGTGCAGCCCTCCCTCTAACTCAACTTCTCCACATCGATCTGGGTCTGTGTCTGGCAAATCCTTTCAGAACCAGGGAGGGACATGAACATAATGCTTGAAGCTGACTGGTCGAAGCGACTGTTCATCATGATTTGGTTTAGCCAATCACATGGCTACAACAACAACAAGGCTCCGCTGGTGAAAACATACGTCTTTAACGTCCAAAAATGCACAAAGCGCCTCTAGCTGTTGCTCTTTCAAAAAGGAAATGTTGGATTATTCTAAAACTGAGTTTATAGTAGCTTCCACACGTTCATCCTCCGGCGTCAACATCTTTCTGTTTTGATTTGGAGCTATGCTAATAGCGGTAGCCCAGCAAGTTCCTCTCCCCGCAACAGCGCATGCGCCAGATTTGCTTTGATGCTTCTGCCTTCGTCACACCCGGATATCCCGCCCTAAACCACAACACTGCTTCATGATTGGTTCGAACTGGTTCGGTTCGCTCCCGGGAGGTAAGAGCCTAGACCCACACCAGTCAAACCTCAGGGTTTAGTTTAAATCTCCATACCTGCTATAAAGCATAAACAGGTATAGAAGACAAAACAATATTTGGCAACTGATTGAGTAGTTGCCATATATGATTTTACACATTTTTTATTTCCTTTTATTGTCATATCATCTCATCTCATCACTCATTCTTTCTTTGTGAGAACAACCAAACATGCTCTTTCAATTGTACTTCAATAAAAAAATGCAGGGCTGCAGATCTGTTTGATCAATTTTGATATACTGTTCCTGTCTGTGACTTTATCACTTTTAACTCTGGCTGAGTTTGGTATTTACCAACAAGCACTTTCCCTCTTAGAGCTCTGCTTACTGAAAAGAAGGAAAAAGAGCCAGCTCATGAAATTTCCTCTGTCGGCCTTAGCTGGGACTTGGAATGTGTCATGAAAGCACAGTGGCAAACAGCTCACACAGGCACTAAATCGTTCAAGTGCTCACTGTGTCGAGTGGATAAGCATTAAGGATGCTGTAAGCTGGTTTTCGCAGTATCGCGTAGCAGAGAGCTACAGGTGCACCCATAAAATGGACTGTTGGATTCTCAGTCATTCATGTCCCCTGCAGCTCTCAGGGAGAAGCACAAAGCCTGCCAGGTGACTTTAATGATTATGAGGGTGGTAGGGATGAGTAATGGGACCTAATTTGAAGCTGAAAATATACTGTATGTATGTCATGAATTTATTTGCATGTTAAAGGAGTCTTATTTTATTGTGGAACATGTTAAATCACTCACATACTTTCATGATTTAATATGATTTAAAGCATATCCGAAGCAAAAAATAAATAAAAAAAAAACACGCTTGACTTTGTGCTGGAGGAATAGCGACAAGCAGCATGTTTGATCATAACATCTTTGGCGTTTATGCATATTCATATTTAGGTCCTAATTTAGCAAAGAAAGGTCAAATTACTCATCACAAGGGAGCTACACAGAAAGAGTAAATGTCAACATTGAGATTATTTTCATCACATCTGAAGTTTCTGTCCTTATTTTGACCTCAATCAACATTTTTCCAAACTTTCTGACTGTAGAAAATGTTTTATCTCTGGCCATATTTTTAGATCAGTATCAGATTTCACTTCATAGTCCAAAAATGTATTAATAATTGGACTATACCCTGTTTGTCAAGTGGCGGCAGAAGTAGTGAAGGCTTTGTTGTGGCTGCACATTGATGGATTGAGAGGTAATAATGTCCATCATATTATGTATCAGACTCATCACCCATTTGGCATTATGGGAACCATCAGAAAGGCCGCAGACAGGGAAGGAGAAAACCTTTTAGACGCTTTCTCGTGTTAACGTTCAACAGCCGCTTACCAAGCAGTCTGCATTGCTTCCTGTCTGAGACACACTCTGATTATCCACATTATGGGGTGCACTTTAATCTGTAGGATTACAGTAAATGGGAGGGTAAATCAGACGGTATTGATCAGTTAGTGTTGATTGCTCGTTCGACTTCAGCAGAGCAGCCTTTGGGACCATTGGGGATTGACCAAATTGCGCTTTAAGGCCATTTGAATGCCCCGATAGCTCAAGCCTTAATTTGATAGACTCTTTGCGTGAACAAAGAATGGATAAATTGTACAGTTTTCACTTTGTGGGTTGTACTTTCAGTTCACATAAATCAATAGTATATCTCCTAAAATATACTGCAGTGTAAGACCTGAGGACAGCGGCACAGACAAACGATTAAAAGATTCATCCATGCAGGAAAATGTGTTAAAATTGTACAGATTTAGTTTGTAGAGGATATGAAATAAACAGTTGCCATTTTTAAGATTAATTTAAGAAAATGAATGCCAGGAAATTATTGTTAATGTTATTTTAATCACGTTTTGTTTAGCCTTATAAAGTATTTAGCAATTTAAATAGTTTATATCACAATAATACTGTTACTCTTACATCAGCAAGAGTAACAGATTTTTTTTTTTAAATCTAATTTTCACAGTGAATCTGAAGTTGTAGTGCAAAGTTTTTAGTAGTAGCAGCTGTATGATAGGAGACTGGAAATAGGTGAAGGTGGTATATCTATCTATAAAAGACAGAAAGGTCTGTGTGCGTGCATGTGTGTGCGTGTGTGGAGCAAATATCTCCCCAACGCGATAAGAGTTCAACCTGAAACTTAGTCAACGGGTTCTAAATACCCCAAGTGTGTGCACCTGTTATTTTGGAGTAATTTGGTCATTTCAAAATGTTTATTTTAATTTTATTTCACTTCTGGACGGCACGGCAAGTGAAACCTATTCAACTTTTGACCTCAGGGTGTGAGGGTGCGCTAGCGCACCATCTATATCCATTTCACCTCCTCACCCGAGCAAGTGTCACGTGTGTGTCCAGAGCCATTCGCTGCGCACACAGCCAAGCAGACGCGGACTGTAAACACACGAGTGAGAGAGAGGAAGATGATTTAGACCGAAACACGGGAGCTCTCTGAATAGATCATTTGAAACCATCAGCCACTGGTGAGTCTGTTGCAGACAACTTTCCCATTGTTTAAACCATATAACTGTCCGTGTAATTGTTCAATAAAGCGCTGTTTCACTAGAGTCGGTAATGAACTCAACCCGTTCAACACTCCATCTGGAAAACTGCAGATTCTCTGGGGTGCCGTGCATGGAAGCTAAGCTCTGACCACTCGGTTTGAAGTTAACAATGATTTTTGTTTTTAAAAAAAACCAGCTGAATTGTAGATAATACTTTATTTACTTACTCACTTATGTAGTTTGGAGGTTTATGTTTTGTTTTGTGCAGTTTTGTTGTTTTTCTGATTGGTGCTACAATCGCTGTGGGGTTTGGTTATCAGCGTCTCAAACATTTCACGGAACACACACACAAGGTATTTATTTATAATAAAAATATACTAAATGAGTAAAATAAAACACAAAAAATGCACAGAAAAAATAGAAAATACACATGACTCCAAAAAACATACATTACAGAAAAATACAACATAAATATGAAAATGACTCAAATACACAAAACTAAATATGTATACAAAAAAATACACAAAAGACAACAGAAATGCAAAAAAAAACTATGCTAAACAAAGATACAAAATGACTCCAGAATCACACTACAAATGCAACAAAAACAATAATTATACAAAAAATGCACAAATGATGTAAAACAAAAAACTAAACAATATTTATACAGGAAGTACACAAAACACAACAGAAATACAGATAAATATACAAAAGGCTCCAAAAACACACAAAATGACTCCAAAAACATATATTACAGAAAAATATACTAAACAACAACAAAAATATGAAAATGACTCAATATACACAAAACTAAAAATTTATACAAAAAATACACTGAAATGACAACAGAAATGCACTAAATTACAACAAAAAAGACACAAAAATACACAAAATGACTTCAGAATCACACTACAATGGCAACAAAACAAATAATTAAAAAAGAAAATGCAAAAAAAGACAACAGAAAGATACAAAAATACGTTACAGAAAAATACACCAAACAAAAAAAATATAAAAATGAGTAAAAAAACCAACACATTTATCATGCGCATGTCCCATAGAATTATAGCAGGGAAATTGCACATGCTATTTTGCTTTGCACCTGCAAATATACCCCTTTATAATGCTACAGAGTTAGTTGTTATTATGCCCATAATTGACAACTCTACTTAAGCGCCCACTTTAAGAATACATACTTCCGACGGGCACTGTACTAGTACTAGATAATGCTAAATACTCATCCATTGACAAATGGCGTCCTAAGGTTAGCGAGTAAAGTAGTGTTTGGGTTTCAACACTGTAAATTAGTGCTTGTGCATGTTTGTAATATAGTCAGCAGCTCAATTCTCTCTAAATTTGCATTTAGGCTAGAAACTATACCTTTATTTGTCCCATTAACAGGTGAAATGATATTATAGGCTCCTCAATGGTGTGGTGTTTCAAAACAGAGTCCGGTCACACTTTATTTGAAGTGACGTCACAACGCAGAAACTCCTCCTTCAGACAATCCTGGCTCCTCTTACCCTGTATAAGAATGTGAGCTCCTCCCTCTCAAACTACTACTATTTAATATGGAAAATGTGTTATACTTTGTCATATATGTAAAGTTATATGCACAGTATTTATTTTTTCATTTAACCCCTCCCTGAGGAGCAGTGAGCAGACACGGTGTAGAACCCAGGAGAAACCCCTGAGTGCGCCTGCAGTTCGGAGCGGCGCTCAACTTTCGGGGCGGAGCTCAACGTTCAATTAACCAATCGCATTCAGTCTTACTCTAACCCTAACCTTCACCCTAACCCATATCTGTTTTGTATGCCAATAGAATTATGTAACATGTAAAATTATTTATATGGCACGATTTATTTATTTTGAGGTTGATTATTTTTAACTGTATAAGAATCACACTGCACAATAGCATGCTGCATTGAGCTCCGCCCCGAACTGTGGACTGCAGTCAGGGATACTTCAAACCCAGGAAGCAGTTAGTGTTATTATAAGGGACTGATCAACATCCCACAGTGATCGACCAGGGAGATTAGAAGCAGTCAGCCTACGATTTCATTATCCACAGATAATATATTTACGTTCAGTATATAGGTAATCCAGTGTAAAGATAATCCGATGTGCAGCATGATCGCCCACAATCAGTTCCATTTTTAGTAGCCGTTATACAGTATCTCTTTGACATGATCTGAATAGTTTGTGACCCAATGTGACACAGCGGTTGGACAAAACTGTGGACTATAGTCATAAATGAACTAGTTCTGTGCTTTGAATATGTGTGGATGACAAGAAAGCGACGTAGCAGCTCTGGTGAGTGTTTGAAACAGCTGACTGACTCCACTGCTGCTGTGATAAACAGCAGCAGTAAAGGAAGCGTTTTTTGCATCTACAGACATGCCCACTCATGTACAGTATATGCATGAAGGTCCCAAAACAGCCTGTTTTTAGAAGTCATTAAAGTGAATTTTCATAGGGCTCAAACTCATAAAACTATGTTGTTGGGGTTCTTATAACAAATGGAGATGAGTGAAAATTAGCATAATACTGTACCTTTAAAACAAAAGCCTGAATGCAAAGGAAGGAAGAGCTTTAGGTTTTTTCTTCTTCTTGTCATTCACCTTGCTACATCCCCTTGCTAACCTCCTTCCCCCTGTTTTAACAACTTATAATAGCAATCTATAGATTTCTGTTCTCGTAAGACTTGAAAACGGGTCACTGAAGTGCTCTATTATGAGAGATTATTAGAGTTTTTTTTTTTTTTCCTTAAGCATTGGGTCTATAGCTGATGAATTGATAAAAATGTGGAAAGTGGAAAAAAATACTCGAACTCATCCATATTTCAAAGACAAAGTATGACGAAAGCTTGTTTTTTTCCCCCCCTTTTATGCCTCCAGCGGGCCATTTCCTATGTGTCATATCCGGCACTTCCTTTGAAGGTTTCACAGCCGGTGAAAGCTCTGCCGTGCCTGACGGCTATGATAAGGGAGTGACTTTTCCCTTGCCGTCTTCAGCTCCCTCATCTACCTTTTATTCTTCACATTTCTTTTCCTACAGGGATAAAAGGCATTGGCAGGTCACTTAAGTTTCTCCTCTGGCATTGCTATATTGAAAGTTCTCTGACTTTATTTCAATTTAAAGTAAAAGCAAAGCTCAATTAGTGCTTGTGTGGGTGTGTTGTAACTAAAAAGCCCTCCACCTCCTTTTTACCCCCTCGGGTCCACAGATCAAAGCAAACCAACAATCCTATTGCATTTTTTTATCTGATAACACCACAGTGATAACACCACAGCACAAGCAAAGTGAACGAGTCTACGTGTATACCACTCATGCTAAGCAGATTTAGCTTGTCATAACATTAGCTATCAGTTTTGGCTAGAGCTAAGGGATCAGCTCTGGACTTTATTAGTGAACCAGACTGTTTGGGGACCAAAGTAGCTTAAACATCAAAGCTATTTTTTAACATTGAACAAACTTCATTGCACGCCATTGCTATCTCGTGATTGATGATACAGTTCATGTGTTTGTTAAACTAAACAAAATAACTTGCATAATCTACATAAAAAAATTAATAAATAAAAAAAAAAACAGGTGTTGTCTGTTTTCATCTTTGATTTTGGATAATTTAGATATAAACAAACTTAAAACTCATTAACTTTGTTCCACTTGAGCAAAATGATGATGACCTGCACCAAACAATATAAACAGAAACAGCTGAAACATAAATAGAAACAGAAAAAAACACTTACTCCTAAAATCTTTGGATAATTACATGTATTACTACCACTGTAATATCAATATCTCTTGTATTAACACAGTGACAGCCACTGAACAGGGGTTTACGAATTGAATTATGCATTATATATAAGAAAGCTGTTTATCTCCATATATAATAATAGTAAGTTGACTAAACTTTAAAAAAAAAAAAGCAAACTTGTTGCCATAAAATACAAAATTTATGTTGATCAACATATTTATTTATTTATTTTAAGGCTTTGAGTTTGCATATTTTTTTCAAGTTAAGTCAACTTGATGTTCTTTACATTACATAAATATGTAATTATCAGTTTAAATTGACTTTTCTGTTTGGCAGAGAAAAAAAAACTAACACAAAAAACTAAAGATATGCTTTTCACCTGCTTCCAGTCACACACTGGCCATGTTTACATAGGAGCTTTAATTCCTCTTTAAAGTAGAATAAAAGTTAATTCCTCTTTAAACTGACCTTGTAAACACTTAATTCCTAATCCAAATTTAATTCCAAATTACACTTAAATCTGAATTAGGTGGTTGGTTTATTCCAATTTGAATTCCGAATTAAATAATTCCTCTATCTTGTAAACCCTTATTTCCCCTTTAAGTTAATTCCGGTCGTTGTGCGCATGTGCAACTTGCCGCGACTACGCAATGATTATGACAATCCAGGATGGCCCCCCGGATTAGAGTTTAGACTAGACAGCTTTTCTCAAAAACCATTTAAGATAGGATAACCAAATTTGGTGTGTTGCTTCAGGGTGTCAATATCGTGATGTAGTTGAAAATGAGAAGCGCACAATAATTTTTTCCGGAGTTATTGCCCTTGTTCCGGTTTGTGGACTCTGTTCGAGGTATCTTTAAAGGTATCTCTAAAGCTGAATAAACTGGTTTTCCATGTAACTATTTTTATGTAAACATGAAGCAAAACAGTTCCGAATGATTTAATTCGGAATAACTAATTTCGAATTAAAAAACATCATGTAACCGAGGCCACTTTTGTTATGACTAGCTTAGCTGGTAATTGTTGTCGTAACGTCAGATAATATCAGTGTGAAATGTGCGTGAGCTTCATTTTAGGGTTCCACATTAACCTTGTTCTGTGAGGTAAGGCTAAGGATGCAGAAATATGAGAACACGTGCCCACGCACGCACAATTGGAAAAAAAAAACACACACACAAGCACGACCATTTGGACTCTGAATGTGTGTGTTAAAGTGACATCATCTAGTCACTTATCCTTGACTGGAGCCACTGTGGTGAACAACAGGCTGATTATTGTTCTGATTAGAACCATTGGATGAATGCTTTTGTGCTGACCCTTGTTTATTGAAAGAGGGTAATTGGCAGTATACCTCGAGGCACTTAAAGCTCTAGAGCTGCTAGTGTTGTCGTCTGATTATCTTCTAATGGTTTCAAACTAGCTGAGCAAAATAGCACACCTCTTCTGCAACAGTACTCCTCATAATGGGCCCTATTCTCTTGTTTGCGTTTAAGCCTTTTTTTACTTGCATGGAATTACGTGTTTATCTGCTATGCATATTCTCCCTTCCAGACTCCTAACACGCCAACCACGTTTAAACAGACCCAAGGCACGTAAGTCTTTGAATGAAGGTGGTCTGATGTGGTTTGGAGTTTAGTTACTCTATAACGCAACTCAACTTTATTTGTATAGCCCTTTAAGACAGCCACAGCTGACACAAAGTGCTGTATACAATAGGTAAACAATTACATAAACTAGGTAAAACTATAATAAAAACTGAAGCAGTTATTAAGCACAACAGTGAATAATGACAAACCATAGGACACTAAAACAAGAGCAGAGTCAGAGTCTCGGACCAGGTTAAAAGCCAAGAAATGAAAATGGGTTTTAAGAGCTGTTTTAAAGATGGACAGTGATGAGGCATTTCTAACGTGTAATAGAAGCTCATTCCACAGTTTATGAGCTGTGGAATGAGGAACCATAATCAGCACAGCTGTGTGGCTTTTCTTACTTACGCACTTGGTAGAATAGGGCCCAATGTCACTCTAAGAGCCAGGGTTGTAAATGTCCCTGAGAGCAAAACGAGCCCAAGGGGAAGAATACAAGCAAATGTCAAATGGTTTTAGCTGATTTGTTGTTGTTTGCTCAAAGTAAGTGGGGAAATACAAAATGAGCTGCTAACTAGCTACTTAATACTCAATATACCTCTCTCTTCACAATTTTCTCAGTCCAACCTACTCACCACAGATTGCATAGTCCACAGGTGCTAGTTTTTATAGGATGGGCGGGGCCAACAGTGACGCATGATTGTTTAATAATGTCACACACACTATCTCGTTCTCAGCCAATAATAAAATTTATACCCGGAGAGGGCAGTCACTCTACGTTTTACAACAAAATAAGCCACACTGAAATACTTTGACTAAAATGTTGAGCGTTGGACCAGGATCAATCAACAGCACGGATTTAATACCCACATACATTTGTTTATAGCTGAAGAAAGTGGTTTTGGGGTTTAGTTACTTTTTAACAGTTCCAAGAGCAACCCAATTGAATACCATTTCAAGAGTTTGGGTTAAAGAAAAGCTTCTTTTTCTGTCTCCCTGAAACTTCCATTACTGATTTCTCAGTAATCTAATTTGGAGAGCAACATTCAAAAACAGTGTCTTTAAATAAGTATGATATCATTGGAAACTGGACTTTCCAAATTTATAAATACTTCATAACCTCTTTGGTGGACAAAGGCTTGTTCCTAGTTTTTGCTGTGGCCAGTCACAAATGTGAACTATGTCAGAACATCAACTCAAATCCCCCGAAACTCAACTTCAATTATTAGGTGTATTACAAAAGCTTTTTATACAGTTCTATTGGGTGATTCATGCTGGGCTTACTGTATTGTAATTGAAATACTCTAACCTACTTTATGGTATCTTGCAGCATATGAAAATTACCTGCATCTATAGCTAATGATGAAAGAAAAGTGAGTGATTGAAGAACAATTTTTTATGGCTTTTAGTTTTCATGCATCCCTAAGGTAAATTTTTATCATTATTTATGCACCAAAGAGCTGCCTTTGGTTGTGTTTTCTCTCTCCTTTTCCCTCGCTCTATCCCCTAAGCAAGCTTCTGGTTAATGTAAAAGGCTACAAACACAAACACATCTCCTCCTAATTACTCCTCTCTATCTACTCCATCTTGCTCTCTTGTCTCTTGCCTTTCTTGTTTTTCTTTTCTTTGAAGTTTGAAATTAGAGTTGAAAGCAGGGTCAGTGTATTTATAATGTTTTCAGTAGAGATTTATTATTTTTCAGAGATTGGAAACCATAACTATAATGGGGATCATTAGCCAGAAAGGACATTACGTCTCTTGTTGTTTTCTTTTATATACTTTATGGAAACTGCAAGAGTTCTGGAGCTTTTAGTCATTGGACTATGAATAGTAAAATTAACTTCTACTTTAAAGAGCAAAACATACATTAAGAGTATGCACAAAGTGCATGCAAATATATTATTATGTAAAGAGTGTTTTGTTGATGCTACCAGTGTATACCTATGGTTATTTAGTCAAGGCTGTCACTGCTAGCCAATGACCGCAATGCATCTCTGAGGAGCATACCCATCTTAGACCTGCTGAGGTGCTTTTCAAATAGCTGCCCTTTCCAACATTGTTCGTTGAAGGTTGACCTATGACTAAGATTACTATCCCCTCCATTCTTCGCCCTATTTTTCTTCTCTGCTGACAGCTGGACACCAGGCACTGTGTGGCCGGGAGAACTGGAAATGTCATTCACACTTTTCTCCTTTGATATTGTCTCTTTTTGTTCTACTCCACTCGTCCCTCTCAATCTTTAACTCCCTACCATTTCCAGAGGTGACAGGGTTATTCCAGTATCAGCGGTTATTTCCTCCTCAATCCGTTTTCATCTTTGCCTCCAAGGATTAATTCTCGAGTCACATATCCCTCCTCAGCCAATCAACCTTTCCACCTCATCAGCTTCCCTTCATTGTGTTCGAAGTGGGGAAAAAAAACCCAATTGGGTTTCTTGTCACTTCAATTAAGTGTCTCCATGTGGACTGTTTCTCCATGCCATAGCTGGAAATCTCATCCTAATTTTCAGCTTTCTCATTTAAATGTGATGATGCAATGTAACTTAATTTACAAGGCTCTTTTTACAATTGTGACTGTCATGTAGTTAATAAAAGATGGGTTTCTATTGTGTGTGCATACGTGAATTCATGTGTCCATTAGTGAGACCAACAGGCAGACATACCGTCAGACTGGAGTTGATCAAAATGCTAAAAGTTCCATTTGCTGAAACAAAAAAAAATGTTTTTCTTACTCATTAGGCACCTTTACTTTATGAGGGATTTATGAAGATTTTACAAATGTAATGATCAAATAAGAAACTTATGGGTTCAGTGGATTCAATGCATTAAAATGTCAAACGTGGTCGTTAACAGTCAGCAAAGCTAGTACTGGCACTAACTCCTCTGCATCAGTTTATTTGTTCCAAATTCAGATTGTGATTGCCTTTTAGAGGCATTCAAATGGAAAGCGTTAGTTTTAAAGCATGACTATTATTATTTTTTTCATTGTGAGACCATTGGGCAACTTTATGGAGCAAATGGGGTTTTGATGGTCTGTTTGTAGATAAAGGGGGAATTGTTTTTCAAGAGCTAAAGATCAGAAATAGAATCCATGCCCTTTCCAGACTGGTGTGCTGTTGAGACAGCAGGCAGATCGTGCAATTGGGCGAAATTGATTTATATGAGCGTGTGATATTTGCCTTGTGTGAAAGGAATGTATATTTAAGAATTGGTGGTAAATTTCCATTTTTTTTCTTCCTCTTTAGGCTGCTGTTTTTTTAGGTTATTCCCTTCATCTCTGCAGTTTGAAAGATCCTTAGGGTCTTAATCCATGACAGCTTTAAACATCCTAAATACCCAACGTTATCAGACTTTAAAGAGTCTGCAGGGTTGTATAAGTTAGAAAGATTTTTGTGTGACTAATCATACATTTTATTGACAGCTGCAAAAGACACACTTCTAACTTTTAAATGCTTTGTAAATATGTAATCTATCCATTGGGTTCAAATCTACAATTATACTGGGTTTTAACAGCAACTACTGAGGGATAACGGTTAGTGAACAATGGGGTTCAGTAAATTACTTTCATTTTTGTTTTTCTTAAGTTTAACCTTGTGCCACGCCGGATGCGTCAGAAAATGGTTGTGCGTCCAGATTACATACAAAGTCAATGAATAGACGCGTCCAGAGGCGAAATCTTTCCTGTGAGGCAGTGCGGTTCGATCCGCGGGTCAAGAATGTTGGCCGTGCGAGCACGCTCCCGATTTTTTGTCATATTCGCACATTTGCATGAGTTGAAAATATTTAACTCCTGCAACTGTTTCGCATGACAAAAGCCAATCAGAGTCTTTGTTGACGATGGCGTCAGGCCGTCAACACGGACACCGGTCTGTTCACCCATTCAACCATGGAGTAGAAGCTGTGTGTGACCACCTGGAGCTGTATGACACGGCCTTCATAAGTGGTACAGGACTAAGAAGGCGTGGAGGAGAATCAGCGAGGAGGTGGTAGTAGCAGGTAAAAGTTCTCTCTGTAGTTTTCATCTTTGAAAGTCGGCACTGAGCTAGGATAGCATTAGCTGCTAATCACACTGGCTTTTTTCACAGGTGGTTTATGTTTATGAGGAGAAAAAGGAGCGCAGCTCCTCGCTTCAACAGGCAGTGACTGCTCAGAGTTTGATGTGCCGCTGGTGGGCGGTGCTTTGCTTCAAATGCACATACGTATGGGGATATTTTTTGATCCTGCGAAACCTGGTGAACGTTTTGTGTGGCAGACGCATCCGGTGCCGCAGAAGACACATTTCTTTCACAAATTGAAAGGACACTTAAAAATGTATAAAATGTATTATTGTGGCCATTTGTCCCAGTTAAGAGCAGCAGACCCTTGTGACCCTGAACAGGAAAAGAAAGGTGGTGTTTTTTTTCCCACCTGGATCCAGCTACTTTTCCTTGACCAAAAATTTGAGTGAACATTAATTTTATTTGCTTAAGTTGCATACAGACTGATGTTGCATGATGTTGAAATCCAATCAGGCAAACTCTTCGGTTTTACATTGCCAGCACCTGACCTGTTGCCTCTCTCTCACTCCCTCTTGCTCGCCCGCGCTCTCCTTAAATGGCTTCAGAGGCGTAGGTAACTGTTGGTGTGTGAGCAGGTGTTGCTGGGTGAGTGCGGTTGTTTGTGTGTGTTGTGATTAAACAAAGTTGTGTGTTTTGTGCGCTGGTGCTTAGGTGCTCACTTGTGGTGCTTTGACCAGTTAGTTGAGTTGAGGGCAGCAAGGCTGGGAAGTGCAGTCCTGCACGCACATGAGCCTCATCTGTAATGAGTGGTGGTTTGCGACCTTGGGTTAGTCCGTCCATCCAGTCAGTCAGTCCACGTCTTATCCTCTCCAGACATCCAGGGGGTTTATTAAATCCATAGAATTGCCAGCTTTCCCCACTGATTGTAAACGTGACACATTTGGGTCAGCACACAAGTGCTGCTTAAATGACCAAACCTTCAACTGGAAAAGATGTAAACATCATGATGAACTTTAGGAAGCCATGTCCAGGTTAGGTATTTTGGAGGCTAAGGTCAGTCGCATACATTCCCATCATCTGTGTTCTAATTACAAAAGTTCTGGAACAAAATTGAAACAAGCGCAAATAAAACAAATCATTATACTTAAGCCGGGTACGGACAACTGATTAGGCACTACTGTAACATCACATTGCACCCCCACCTTAGAATACTCGACTCTTCTGCACCCCTTTAATTTTCCTACCCTGACTCCCTCTTCCCTGTTCCTTTCCCCCTCAGGGTGTAACATGCCCTCTCTTTTATATTCTCTCTTTAATAAAGTTTTTCTTATCCTTCCTTAGAGAGGGCTGGTGATGGTCACAACTATGCAATAAAATTAATGTATTTATTTAATTGTGATAATAAAACATGCATTGCTGTCAAAAAAAAAAGATTGCACTACATGTGTTGACCTTCGACAGCATGTGCAGACAAGGTTGGAAAAAAACAACAATCAACTAGGTATATTATGATAGTTTTTAATAGCCAATGTTATTATAGCAGTCAAATGATCAGCAGGCATGTACACTATACCACAGTGTATCAGATATGTGTAGAATGTCCATTATAGCAAAATAACATGTATTAAAATGGTTCCTTTCATGGCCACATACAGGAGGTCCAGAGATCTCGAAATTGCACCAAATAGCTTGTAAAATATCATAATGTCAATATGTGAGTTTGTGTGTGTGATAAATATAGATACTTGTGTAAGTGTTTGGAGTTAATTGTTTTTGACCAAAAGACACTTCCACTTCTGAACAAAGGTGGAAGTGTGAGCTTATCTATTGAGGCAGTGGTAATTGGAGATTGATTTGAAGGGATTACTTGGACCATTCAGAATCATGTTGAGTCCATGTAGCCAGCTCTGTAGTGAGTGTTACCATTAGAAGGGCACTGACGATTGTAGTACAGCCAGCCTCCTTTGGGTATCCCAGATCATTTCCTGGTACCTTTGAAGAGGTTGGGTCCAAAGTCCATAAACCATTCTCCTTGAAATTGTGATTGCGAGTTTGACAAAAGCTGCTCTACGGTGTGTTTATCACATCAGCAGTAGCAGCAGTGGAGTTAGTCAGCTGTTTTAGCTGTTTCAAACACTCACAGGAGCTGCTACTTTGCTTTCCTCTCCTCCTCATCACTAATGATTGCACAAATAGTTCATTCAAGATGAGAGCCCACTGTTTTGTCCAACCGCTGCATTGTATTGGGTCACAAACATGTCAGATCATGTCAAAGGAGATACAAGATGATATAACGGATAGTAGTTTGAGAGGGAGGAGCTCACATTGTTATATAGGGTAGGAGGAGCCAGGATTTTCAAGAGGAGGAGTTTCCACTAGGTGACGTCACCTGGCGAGAAAAATCCAACTGGCCCATTTGGAGCTGACTTTTTACAAAATGTGAAATAACAAGGGAAGGAGGAAACACTGTAGCAAGACCATTCTAAAGTGAATGTTTCATAATACTGCCCCTTTAAAGATGTTGAGTGCTCTAAAGAGTCACTTAAAACATGTGTTAAAGAAACTTTTGGCAAAATAATAATAAAAAAAAAAAAGACTAATAAAAGAAGGATGCAGCACATATATTGAGGTTAAGTGAGGC